>NC_052625.1:112722034-113025064 GCF_016161935.1 Mauremys reevesii | reverse complement strand
TAGTCCATGAACCATTATTTGAAAACACTTAAATGTGTAATCTGATGCAGGTAAACTTTTAACATTATTTGGAACAGTGTAGCTAAAAGCAGGACTCAGACTGTGGCACAGTTGTCATTTCTTTTTTAGAAGTGGTTTAGATTCTGTACACTGCATTGTAGTTTGTCTGGGATAGCCCATTGGAAATACCCAATAAACCACTGGAATTTCAGCTTATAGTTTGTGATCTGTTGTATGCAGCAATAACCATCTCTTGCTGCCTACATACCTTTGGCAATACTAAAATACTTGTATAAAAAACATCAGATTTGGGCTTTGTTTCTGGATCAGTAGATTAATAATACATATAACAAAAATTGTAGCTTTTTATTATAATTTATTTGCAATGGTTTGTAGTGTTGTTTCTGTTATGGTCCTCGTATCTCCAACATTCAGCCTTCTTGTTTTCACTGATAAGGTCTTTCTAACTCTGCCCATACTTCCTGTACTTCTCAACTCTTGTCTCCAACTGGTCCCACCAATGTGCCCCTCATTCTGCCTACTGTGCTCATATTGATGCTCTTTGCGGTCTTAATCCACCTTACATTTCTTCTCCTGCTTTTCTTCTCCCTCTTTAGACTAGCACAGCCTGCTTCTTTTCTTGTGCTTAATGAGCTCACTCTGCTCTTTCAAATTCTCCCTCAAAACTCACTATTTTTGCTAGCATCCAACAACTAATCTCCATGGGGTTACTATCTGTAGCTACTTCTGCCCATAATAAAATTATAACACAAAAACATTAATATTTCAAAAAAAGAACAAGAATTATCCATAACCTAACAAATCACATGATCATAACCAAAAGTTGCTGTGCACAGAATACAGGGGTATATAGGAATGGCCATGTTGAATTAGACAGCTGGTACAGCTGGTTGAAACTTGGAATTTCCATTCCCCAGAAAATTCCAGCATTTAACTGTCCTTTCCAACTAGAATTGGAACAAAAAATTGAAATTTCAAAATTTCCTGTGAAACAAAATCCCCCCGCCCCCAAAATATCTAAGCAACCTTATTGAAAGGTTTCATTTTGGAAAGGTAAAAGCATTTTATATTATAATGTAATAGTCAAAATTAAACATGTTGACCTTATACAAACTAAGCACTTCTATAATTCTTCATCAGATTTTGACAAAATTGATCCATTCCCACTAAACATTTGATGTCATTGAATTTGCATTTTCTGGTGGAAAACTTTTATGTTGGGAAAAATTTCAACCAGCTCTTACAACTGGTCCATTTATCCCAGTATCTTCACTATGTCAATGCCAAGTACCAATTGCTTCTGAAGAAGGTGCATGGAAGCCCATAGTGGATAATTATGGCATAATGTGCCCACAAGGGAGATTTGTTTGTAATCCTGTTATTTAGAAGTTTATTCCCTAAAACCATGAGTTTACATCCTTTAAAAAAGAACCTTTTGACTTACTTATCTAATGTAACTGTGGAAGTTTTTGTTATTTCTACATTTTCGGAATGTTGCTTATGATTATCATTGTGTGGTCCATAAATGAGCATAACAGAAGTGACAGAGATGATGTAGTTGTTGAAGAGGAAGTTCAATATAAGAGACAGATAATTTTGAGGTTAATATAAACAAATGTGGGTAAACCATTAAGAAAAAGTTCTAAAGGCGAACCAGGAGAAGCACCCTCAATTACTACCCAGTAAGACTTTCTCAGTCACAGCTGTGGCTGCACATGCTCAGAAAGGGATTCTGAAGAGCTCCATCCACAGGAGGAATAGAGCCTTCAAAGGTATTGATCTATTGAACATCAGGTTCATAATATCATTACTGACTTTAAAAGAGATCATGTGGTTAAAACTTTTCAAAATCTAGGGGGGGTATGCGTGATATCACAAGTACACCTCTACCTCGATATAACACTGCCCTTGGGAGCCAAAAAATCTTACCGCGTTATAGGTGAAACCGCGTTATATCGAACTTGCTTTGATCCACCGGAGTGCACAGCCCCACCCTCCGGAGCACTGCTTTACCACGTTATATCCGAATTCGTGTTATATCGGGTCGCATTATATCGAGGTAGAGGTGTATTGAACATATCATGTGCTCTCACATAAAAAATGTAGTTCCTCTAGGAAACTGACATCCATTATTTAATACAATCTATGGACATAGCACTAAAGAATAGGTAGAAGCAGATTCCAATAGCAAAACTGAGTTGCTTTTTGTAACTTGAAGCAATTTGCATTATTTGTAAGAGGCTTATGTTCTATAGCAACAGTTGTTGTCATTATGAGCTTGTACGGTTTATGTGGGATTTAGTCTTGGTACTTTTTGCATTCTGAAGAGTTTTTAATAGGGATAACAGGCTTCAAAATAGAAGCAAAACATAAACTAATAAGTGTACACAACGTTCTGTTTTTACTGCAGCTTCAAAAAGTGACCATTTTTAGTGCAGTTTGTATCATGGCATTTTTATGGATAACAGGATATAAGTAAATAGGTTATCTCCTAGTAAAAAGTGACAGCTGTTAAATGGCAATTTGTAATGTCTATTTGCAAATTGGCCTTGTAAAAAACACAATACTTTATAATTAGCTTTCCTCAGTAATCTAAAGGACATATTTCAAATGGTAAAATGGAATTACTGTTTAGAAAAGACAATTGTTTTTAAAAATCTGGCTTTCTAAGAATCTCCCATAGCATATTTATTGATTTAATTCCATGAAAAGCATGTAGACCACAGTATTTTCTAAACTATTTCTGTATAAATGATTCTTGTTTCACATTTGTCAATCTGTTTCTTTATTGGTAGTCAGTTGTCACTTACATTCACTAAATTCACAAGATGCAAGCAGAATCCATATGAAAAGAGCAATCTAACACTTACGTGTAAAATAAATCTTCAGGGGAAAAAAAAGGTATTTTGCAAGGAAAAAGGTGCAGTCTCAAGGTAACAGCAAGACATCAGTTCTCAGTGCTGGAAATTAACAATGTTTTACATAATGATACACTTTACTGATCATTAAAATAACATAGTTACCTGGGCAACTGGAACATTCTGCTAATGTTAACTATATATATATATATATATATGAGGTGTTCTCCCCACCCCACCCCGCCTTTTTAGGGCAGAAATTTTTCAGTGAAAAATGCCTTTTTGATTAAGCAGAAATTTTTGTGAGGAAAAATTCAATTTTCATCAGTCTAGATTTTCCATTTAAAAAAAAAACAAGAATTTTTCACTTCTTGACAACTAAAACTGACAAACTGTTAAATTGAAAAACTTCAAAGAAAATGAAAATGTCTTGTTTTTGTCAAAAATTTTCACAGGTAATGAAATACACTTACTGATCAAGTCAAATATTGATATGCTTAAAAGCTCCTGGGCAACACAGCCTACCAAAATATTTAACTAATTAATTGGATTTATAGCCATTTCTAGTGTTCATCACTTGAGGATCTGAACATCTCACAGACACTAATGAACTAAACCTTGTCACACACAGTGAAGTAGGAAAGTAGTATTACTGTTCCCATTTTACAAATGGAGAAACTGAAGCCCAGTGAGTTTTAGTGCCTTGTCCAATGTTGCAAAGGAAGTCTGGGACATCTAGGGATAGAACTCTGGTCTGCTAAGGGACAAGTGAAGTTTGAATAACTAGAAAAACAATACTAACATGTACTTCATGGGCAATAACATATTTCAGTATGCATATATCTATAAATTTAAAGACAGGGCATTTGAGGTAGGAAATGTATTACTGCAGCTTGGAATGTGTAGAGAATTAGGAAAATTACCTTTATATTTCATTAGCTTAAGATGCACCTCAGTTCATCTGGGAGCTGCAACCCAGAGATCCAGTCCAAGAGTGGTTGTACCATGGGGTTCCACCCAAGCCCGTCACCTGAAGGGTGCACTAAAAGGAGTCTAAAGCATAGCTCATCCTGTGACTGTGAGAGGCTGTGTATGTCAATATCGTAACACAAAGTTACAGGGCTCCATCCTTGTATACCCAAAATTTCTCATGAACTTCACTTTAAATTTTGGTTGTGCATGGGATGTAGGATCAATTTAGTATTTTCCGATTTTTACATCTGTTTATATGTAATGGGAAAATCCATAGAAAACATGAGTTAAGCGAAAAAGTATTTTACAAGAGGCAAGGTTTCTTGAGTGGGTCAATGCATTCTAGTCTTTCATTTTCACTTTGGGGGAGAGAGCTAACTGAAAATCTAGTAAAAAGCCATCTCCAACTACATCTATCTATCACTAAGACCCTGGCCTCCCTCCCCAGTCAGGTTTCTGGTCAGCACATGGAATGGAAATGGCTTGCTGATTAGATTATTTCTTGCCCATATATGGGGGATAAGGTCAGTTCTCATTATTAAATTGTTTTGTGGCATTCAATGGCCAAGATGTAGCTTTCTGAGAAAGAACTGAGCTAGCTGAGATCCTTGCTTTCAGACTTCAACCTTCCTGGGAAAGAGTGATGATGGGAAATTTCTCTGCTACTGGCCTGCTCATCTGTAGAGTCCCTGAAGACATCCTCTTAAATATCTACATGAAGCCACTGAGGCATTCTGGCTTCCAATGTTACCGGGCTCTCTCTTTCACTCTTTCTGACAATAATAGTACTATTGCCCAACATCTCAGTGCCTGGCAAAGATTGGCAAATGGATGAAAGGCAAATAGCTGAAGGTAAGCTGAAGAAAAACACAAGTGATATAATGTTGGTGGAAAAGGTAAGACGGTTTGAAGATCTAGTCACTACTATAGCATCTTCCATGACTGAGGGAAAATGCCTAGGTTTCATAGCCTAGGATTTCTTCTGAACTTCTCATTCCTGGGCACTCAACGCGCTAAAACACTGTCTTCAGCTGCCCTTTCCAAACAGATGTATCACTTGCTGTCAGATGCCACCTTTCCTTCGTTCACCATTACTGCTATATTTAAAAAAAACCCAGATCCCACAGAAACATACACTTTTGAGATAGTGTTATGTTAACTGTTTAGAAGACAGCTTAATTTTCAATAGTCATAAACAATAAGTCAGCTCATACCTGATTTTTTTTGTCCCTTTTGAATTCACATATGTAAATAATGTGACCACTGACTAAGTCAGGGATCGGCAACCTTGGCATGCGATCATCTGGGTAATCTGCTGGAGGGTCGCCAGGCATTTTGTTTACATTGACTGTCTGCAGGCACAGCTCCCTGCAGTTCTCAGTGTCTGTGGTTTGCCATTCCTGGCCAATGGGAGCTGTGGGAAGTGGTGGCCAGCATGTCCCTGAGGCCTGTGCCGCTTCCCACAACGCCCATTGGCCAGGAATGGCGAACCGCAGCCACTGGGTGCTGCGGGAAGCCATGCTTGTGGACTGTCAACATAAACAAAATGTCTTGCAGCCCACCAGCGGATTACCCTGGTGGGCCATGTGCCAAAGATTGCTGACCCCTGGACTAAGTTCTCCCTTTACCTTCAATAGGAGGCATCTACAATTTTTGCACAGTCAATCTGTGGAACTCCTTGCCAGAGGATGTTGTGAAGGCCAAGACTATAACAGGGTTCAAAAAAGAAGTTGATACGTTCATGGAGGATAGGTCCATAAAGCTGGGAATGGGCGGCAGGATGGATCACTTGATGATTACCTGTTCTGTTCATTCTCTCTGGGGCACGTGGCACTGGCCACAACTGAAAGACAGGATACTAGGCTGGATGGACCTTTGGGCTGACCCAGTATGGCCGTTCTTATGTTCATTTACTGCCATATGATCTATCAAGCAAATTTATTTCATATTTATTATTTTAGCCCCTATTTAAAAGTATTTCTATGTCAGAGCCCACATTTCTTAGGGATCTTGAAAGTGGATCAAATTGAATATTCTATATATATAAAAATCTATATACAGAGAGATTTGATATAGATCATCCAATTTAGATGTAATTTTGACACAGAGATAACTAGAGACCTTGATGTGAAATGGGGAAGACATTATTTTGTCTTTTTCCTCATACATACATGTTTTATTTAAATGACATATTGTTGCTTCTAAAAGACTGACGGTGGAATAACTAACAGAAGAAAAGAGATACAAACTAACCTTGTGTACTGTCCTCCTGTTGGAGTTAATGGGAGCTTTGGCCTCAATGCGTATAGACAGATTTGCTCCAGCTAGCATGCTAAAAATAGCATTGTGGATGTTGTGGCACTGGTGGTGGCTCAGGCTAACCACCCGAGTCCAAGCCTGCCTGACTTCCAGGTGGCTAGCCTTGCCAGTGCCATACTGTCTACACTGCTATTTTTAGTGAACTAGCTCAAGCTGAGTTAGCCCAAGTCTGTCTCCCCACGCTGGGAATCACACCTCCCAGCTGTAGCATAGACATAGCCAATGGGAGCAGAACCAGACCTTTTGTCTCCAAGTCTTTTTCAAAGAGGATGGCAAATTAGTTAATTTAAGGATATATTTCCCTGATCCATATGGAAAACTAGGGTTAGATTGTTGTGACTAGCCTTTGGGTAGGTGCGTGGCAGTGAGGGACATTCCTCCTCTTGCATGCCCCTCAAAAGGTCCAATCCCTCCCTTGGTCCCCCTTGGACAGTGTGACTCTGCACCACTCAGGGCTATGCCTTTAAAGGAACAATCTAGCACTGAAAGGTTTAAAGCCAGTAACTAATGTATTAATTGCATCATCAAATTTTACAGTCATTGCTAAGACTCTTATTCTCTATGACACCTAATGAGAGAGTGCACACTGTCTGGGGCGGTGATTACCTGACAAAATGGAGAGATTAAAGCATTAGTCATTACCTGAGCAGATGGGTCATTGCATAGGGCCTTAAGCCAAGAAATAAACATATCAATTAAGTCACATTTTGGAAGGTACAAAGTATCAAGATAAAGTCTTAAGTATCTATAAAGATTAATAAGGCTCTAATGTTATGGTGTAACTATATGCACATTGGCTTAAGGTATATAATATGCATAACATATCACCAACTTTTCTCCATTTAACAAACTTTGCTTGGTCAACATTGTTATTTCTAGATCAGATTCTGTGGGCCATATGGTCTTCTGCAGGAATTGCCTGCTTAGGAGACTGCAAACTCCATGAAGTGCCTTATCCATTCATTGCTGATTATCTGGTACAATCCATACTGTTTTACAGATACACTGGTACAGTGTTTGATTCATTGTTTCATGCATGCATTATGAAGACAGATTGATGTTACTGCAGATAAATTGGCACTGACTACACCTTTACCTCGATATAACGCTTTCCTTGGGAGCCAAAAAATCTTACCTCGTTATAGGTTAAAAGGTGTTATATTGAACTTGCTTTGATCCACCAGAGCGCGCAGCCCCCTCCTCCTGCTGCTTTACTGCATTATATCCGAATTCGTGTTATATCGGGTTGTGTTATATCGAGGTAGAGGTGTAGCTTTTTTAAATTTGGACTCGTTGCTGCAGTCCAAAATATAGAGCTACAGTGATATTTGATGATCTAGCATATGACAGAGATATGCAGGTTGACTATTGACTAACTAGTTCTTTACAGCTATGAGTTTAAACACTGTCTAGATATTTTCTCAAGTACATTCCAAATCAAATACTTTATCTCACTGTTTATATTCTGTGGCATGTTATTTTACTGATTGGTTGGTTAGAACCAAGACCAGAATTAACTGCTTGTTACAGTAGAACCTCAGAGTTACTAACACCTGAGTTACAAACTGACTGGTCAACCACACACCTCATTTGGAACTGGAAGTATGCAATCAGGCACCAGCAGAGAAAAAAAAAATAAAAAGTAAATACACTACAGTACTGTATTAAATGTAAACTATTTAAAAAAAATAAAGGGAATCTTTTTAAAAAAATATTTGACAAGGTATGGAGACTTTCTGTGCTTTTCATTTAAATAAAGATGGTTAAAATCAGCATTTTTCTTTTGCATAGTAAAATTTCAAAGCTATATTAAGTCACTGTTCAGTTGTAAACTTTTGAAAGAATAACCATAATATTTTGTTCAGAGTTTTGAACATTTCAGAGTTATAAACAATCTCCTTTCAAAGACAGTGTTTCTATCCTGCTAAAATAACTGTCCAAATTTACTTTCTTCTTCATAGATAGGCCACTATAGCACATGAAGAGAAGTTAACACAGCCATTGGAAGGGTGAGTCCCTGAATTAGGGAAAGGTGTGATCCCACTCAGTGGGTAGCTGGATTCTGTGGAAGGAGATGGAATTTCCTTAGAAATCTTTAAGATCAGTTCTACTCTTAAAAGTGATTGTTACCCTGGCATTATGAGGCTCTGTGTTTAATCTCATTGATTTCCATGCCAAATGTGATCAGTTTACAACTTCGAACTTCCTTTCCTGCAAACTCAATTTGAGATCTCAGAATGGAGATGGGCTCACTCTTATTCAACACCAGTAATGAAAGTTCTTCCAGCCAAATTGTGCCTTTGGCGATACTCTTAGAACAGTTTTCCCTATTGCTCCAGTAGCTCTGCTGTCAGTGCTGCTGGGGTGACTGTGGAAGTAGGAACAGAAGTAGCAAAGATTTGCAGAATGTCATCATTTAACATTGCCACCTCACACACATGAGTTATTAGCATTTTATATGAATTGCAATCTATTAAATACTGCAGCATAAGCACTATTGCTAAGGTTGAGATCCCAGTGCCTGATGGGGCAAAAATCAGCTGTGTTTGTTGATGGCCCCAGAGTTGCATCCCGCCACCGCTGATCTTCCTGCCGCCACCGCTTGATTTTTCTGCCCGGCTTCCTGCGCCACCTCCTCTCGGTTGTCCTCCTCCCCCTCACCTCCCATCCTCTCCTCTCCTGTTCACTGGGCTCTTTCTCTGTAATTGAAAACCACGTTTCCCCTCATTCAGATGAGCTCTTTTCATTTGTGCGTTCCATAATATCTGAGAACAAACATCTCATCTCGCCTTTTCTTTTCCTCCTCTTTTCTTTGCTAGCTTTTGGGAGGGAGGAGGAGGTGAGAAAAAAAAAAGGAAGCTTGCATGGGGAGAGAAATATTTTAAGAAAGATATTTTACAACACAATGGTATTTTTCATCTTAATAGTGACTGCTTGCATCTCTGGGGTTACAGATCCAGACAGCACAGGAGGCATCAGGATTCAGCACGGTGACCAAACAGAAAAGATCATATTCCTGATTTTTAACCAGGTTATCCTGAACGCGATATTGCTTGCTGAGGATAACAGAACAAGATAAGCGGATGCTTCTTGGGAAGTCCCGGCAGAACAAGGATGCCTTGCCCAGAAACCTTCTGCAAAGGCGGCCTAAGTAATGCATACACATATGTTTTAAAGGGTTTAATAATTTTTGGTGATGAAAAATAATGTATATGTGAGCAGCAAGATGAAATAGCAGAAATAATGATGGCTTTTCACACTGCTCACTCTTTTTGAAATACTGCAGACGGTAATGGTTTTCAATAGTAGAGCTACAGATTTAATCCCTTTATGGATCTTCTGATCTGATCCTTTCCTTAGCACTGGCCTGGTTGTACGCACTTTAGGGAAATCATGTGGCTGAGCCACTTTTCCCTATAAACCAGCAATGTTTCTTGCTGCTGATTTGATTTGATGTTTTAAATAGAAAACAAAATTTGCACAACCTATTGAAAGCTGCAGCTGGGTTGCACTCTTACAGTAAAAGCCTGACAGTTTAAAAATAGAAACTTGTTCCACTCATGGATTAATTTGTATCCTAATCCACTAATACACTGTGCCACATAGCTCCACTGCCCACACACAGACTGTGTATAGACAAGGTTAAAGCCAGTGCAGATATATTATTTTATATTAAATTGTATTTCTTCCCTGTCCAAGTATTAATACAGCTTTAAACTGGAACAAATAATGCAAAAACCTTCCATAAATACAACATCAGTCGTAGTTACTTGGACCCTAATATTTATAAAGAAGTGGCATTGTAAAAATGTTCTGGGGTCAATCTAAACCTCACTGAAGTCTATAGAAAGACCCCCATTCAGATTGGATCAGGCCCCTAATAGGCATTCATTTGCTATTCTCCTATATTTGTTTTGTTTGTTACAGCATATAATGGCATGAACTTTGAGATATGATTTGCCTCTAAATATACCTGTGTCATTTATAAAAGCTAAATATACCTTGTTTGGGGAGTGCTCCAGAATTTCCCCTTTACCATGTGCACACTCATACAACAATACAAGGTTTAGTACTCTAAAGCCTGGGTTCGCAAAATGTAACTCTCCCTAAATATTAAAAACTGCAATGCATTGGTTAAAACAGAGCCAATGATCCATTGTAATAAGAGCAAAACCAAAACTGTGATTGTGGTCGATCCTTACAATTAAATGTTTACACCATGTCATAGCAAACGGATTAGCGTACAGATGGCAATGACTTTGTATAATGCTATGCAAGCCTAACCAAAATCTGTCAAAATGCACAGCGCCATCTGAGAACCTGATATGTCTGGAGGAATCAGCTATGCTAGTTATTCAGTGCTGTGGGTAAAATGTGTGCAGTACATTTTTCCCCCCTTAAGCGTCTCATGCCCCACAGACTACATTCCATGCCCCCCCAAGGGGGCCTCCCCCAGTTTGAGAACCTCTGCTTAAAGCAAATGTGAGCATTTACAATGGTCTAGTCTTGCTACCCTTACTTAGGCAAAACTCAGGCCAAATTCACTCCTGCTGTATCTCTACTCAAGTCACTGGAGTTGCATGTAAGATGAATTTGGTTCACTGGGAGTCGTGCTTAGCATGAACTGCAGGATCAAGCCTATTATATGTAAATAGATGAAGATTCATGTAAAGGCATTATTCATGTCAAGGCATGTCAAGGCATTATTGTTTTTAAAATAATTACAATCTACAGGCTAGGTCATAGGGATTGGTCATGCACCTGGCATAACTCAGGGAGCAAGAAAGGGATGGGTGCAAAAGTGGCTGTAAGCTACCCTTGCCTTCCCCCATTCTAGCACCACCAAACATTTAGTGGATCAGCAGGGCAAGTTAGAGCACCCTTAGGGCTGCTCTATCATACATTCCATTCCCTATGCCTCCCTTCTGCATGCACTGCTCTGGAAGTCAGAGATCAGCTGGAGGTTGTTGCTCACTGATTATGTCCCTTTTAGTCTTATATACCTCCTGCAAGAGGACTGCAAGATGTGGTGGTATAGAGCTGGCTAAACTAGCCCTATGCTATTCAGGGATTCCCCTCTGTGAAGGAGACCCACAAAGCCAGTGAAGATGGTTTTGAAATTTCTTTGTGCCACTGAAATGGCACAAAGAAGCCTTAATCGAGAGGCAGACTCTGGCCCAAGATATACTGACACTTCATGAAATAAATTTTATTTCACAATTTACAAAAAAAACCTGGAAGCTTGAAACTGATGTCTCTTTGCTTACCAATTTTTTTCCTCTCTTCCTTGCATGCACACTGTACATGAGTGCTGTGCTGCTCTCTCTCACTTTTTGGTTGGTTGATTTTTAGGAAAAGGGGAGCGTATTTAAATGTTTGCTATGGGGAAAATACCTGCACAAACAGCTAAAAGTAATTGCATGGAGTTTGTAAACAGGTGTAAGAAATAAATGGTACAGTAGGCTAAATATTAGACTAATAGTCTTTGTTAGTAATGTAAATTAGATAATAGAAATAATATAGACTCAGATACAAATGCCTATTTTTTGCTTTTCAAAAATCATCCAGGACTGGGTAAATGAAGTTGTCCTTGAACAAGCAGTATGCTAATACCTGTCCTCCACAAATCATCAAAATTAAGCCAGACCCTGAAAGGAAATGTAAGAATATTCTGTATTAATGTTAATCCTGGCATATAAAATTTACAAGAATTTACAAGAATAATTAAACTCATCCTATTTTTATAAGCAACCGTATTTAAAGAGAGTAGTTTTTGTTACTCACATACTTCTCTGGTATTACAAAGAAGAAAGTGAAACTCCTCATGCCAATGACTTTGTTTTTTCATTTTGAAAACAATATTGATTTTTCTCTTTCATTTCTAATCATGAGGCCTTTTATTCTTATCTTTTGGTCCTGATCCCTCAAGTGGCTCCGTATGGTCACTGGTGTCTATGCAGAACAAGTTGCAAGTCCAGGATTTTGTCTGTGCGCTGCTGTCACTGAGGGTTTCAGCACAGCTCTGCATACTTAACTGCTCCTGAAGAACTGGCTTCCACAATTTTTCTAAATCTCAAAGTAATGGATTCCCACATAGAGGGCAGGGATCCCTAATCTTACACTGAAATCAGTGGGAGTTTTGCCATTCACTTCAATGGAAACAGGATAAATCAGGACCTGAATCTGGCTCACCTTACAGTTGCAGTCCTGTTGACTTCATACTGTTTGGTACAGTCCAATAGATCTGTAAATGTGACTTATTAATGTACATAAGTGAGCAGGATTTGGCCCTAGAATATACATTTTAAGGCTTGACAAATGTTAGGTCTGAACTACTTGCCTGAGTCCTTTTTAAAAATAGTATCAACTATTTGGAGCGCATGTTACCATCTTTCTTGTTTGTTTGAACCTGTTAGGCTGTGCATGAGGTCACACACACAGACAGGTTCAGGGTCTATTCTCCCTTCGAAAGTCCTTTCCCTACTCCAGCCTTTCTGAGTTCTCCACTGTGGGGGTCTCCCACATAAGGATACATTCAGTCTCTGAGTTTCCTAAAAAAGCTCTGGTTTATTTATATATGGCAGCCTGGCACAGCTGGACTCCCAGTCAGGTTTTATCTTCAACCCCTGCCTCACAGTGATCAGCATGTCCTGGTCTGGTAAGTCTTTGTAAGTGTGGGAGGTTTGTCAGCTCTTTCCCTCTCTGCTACAAGCTATAGCAAGAGTCAGCTATTTCAGAAGCACGGCAGCTTTTTCCCTCCTAGTTACCACTTACCATACCCTCCCGTGACAAGCTGCTTCTTAAGCTTGCTTCCTCTAGCCAGAGCAGGCCCTGCAGAAGGGCCTATTTGGTAGTGGTTGAGCCCAGAGGATTTCATTAGCCTTCTTCTGATTGGGATGGGGTGTCCACTATCACATACCATACCATACATTCGATAGAGAGGGAAATCTCACAACTGGAGCTGGATGAATAATGGATGTTTCAGTGTTTTCAGTGAATCAAAAAGTAAAAAAAAGTTTGAGTGTTTTTAAACATTTTTCATTTTAAAAAATCTAAAGGAACTTTCCAAATGAAAAGTCACTAGAAAAAATTAAAATGTTTAATTTTGACAGGAGTTTTTTTGTTTGGTTGGTTTTTTTTTGACTAAATGTTTCTGTGTCATTGAATCTACAGGTTTGATCAAAAAATTTCACCTGGCTCCACTCATAACTACAAATACTATGAATCTACACAGTTTGTGATTATTTCAAAGTTAAATAATTGACCTGTACCTAAAGCCATCCACCAGTGCAACATCAGAGGGAATTCAGACATAACTGTAAAATGAAAAACATTACATCATAAATTATTTTAGGGTTGTTTCTCACATGAAGAAAAGCTGAGTCTTCTAAAATAAAAATATAAATTCAGATACAGTTACTAAGACTGTAAAGTCTAATGAAATGTAAGCTCCGATCCTGCAAACACCTGCCCACTTGATTAACTTTACTACTGTGAGCTGTCCCATTGAAAGTTAAAAACAGGTGTAATTATTTACAGGATTGAGGGCTTAAAATGTAAACTCTGAGGCAGAGACTGTCTCTGTTTCATTATATGTTTGTACAGTACCTAGCACATCGGTGGATACTGATCTCACTGAGCCCCAAAACAACATCAGCTAGATTCACAAATGAGATGTAAATGTTGCAACACCAACAGCTCCATTCACAAAAGGATTTAGGTGCCTAACTGCCACTTTAGGTGCTTAAATCCCAGAATCTGGCCCCATCAGGATTCACAAAATCTCCACTCAGCAGCCCCAAAACTCTGTAGGCATCTAAAATCACTCAGAAGTAACAGTTTTTGCAGTTACAGTTCCTTTAGTACCTATGTTTCTGCAGCAGAAATAAATAATAATAATCTAATTATTTTGTTTTATTTTCTTAAAGAAGATCTGAATAAGATACATAAGATAACCATGGAAACCATCTTCCTTGGTAACTCCAATATGGTACAGAGTTTTTGTAATTTTCCTTTAAAATAATTGTTTCTAAGGAAGGAGAAAATTATTTAGCAGGATTAACAGGGATATAAACTGCAGTGATGGGATGAAATCCAGTAAAGGAAATATTATACCCTGATCCTGCAATGAGGTATTCCAAATGGAATTCATTGCAGGACCAAGGTTTTTAGTCTGTATCAGGAAATTGATCCTAATAATGAAGTCTGTTGCTCTCTGGAACAATTTCTCATGGGAAATAGTGAAGTCCCATCCACTGGGTTATTTAAAACCAAACTGGACAAAGCACACAAATAATAACCGGAGCCATTGTGCATTGGGAGGCAGGGGCGGCTCCAGGCCCCAGCACGCCAAGCGCGTGCTTGGGGCGGCATGCCGCGGGGGGCGCTCTGCCGGTCGCCGGTAGGACTGCAGGCGGCCTGCGGGAGGTCCACCGGAGCCACGGAACCCGCGACCGGCAGAGTGCCCCCCCGCAGGCATGCCGCCGTGCTTGGGGCGGCGAAATGGCTAGAGCCGCCCCTGTTGGGAGGGATAGATGATCTAATACTTCTTTCCTATTTCTAATTTCTAGGATAAATATAATAGGATGGATAGGCGAATCCCCTATAAAAGCATTGTGATGGGACCAAGAGACTCCACGTTGGCTCTGGCAAGGATGGGGTTAAACATCTCTCCCAATCACCCATCCCTGCTAACCAGCATGGGTAGATCAGCAGGTGTTTCCAGCAAGAACTGCTGATGAACCTCATTTGCAGCATGCAGCTCTTTCCTCAGAGGAAAGAGAGAAAGTGACAAGTGAGGATGCTGGAGTGGATCGTAGGCTCTGTTTTCGTTGTTGGGATTTAGCTGAAATGAGCCCCAACGTAGACCTTTTGTGTTGGACTTGGCTAAGGCAAGCTTCAGTATTACATTGAACTAGGGCAGGGGTATTTATGTTTGAGCCTTAAAGGGACAGGGCATTGAGGGCAATATTACTTCTTTGGTTTTATAGCAGTGCACACCCTCCAAGCTGAAACT
Source organism: Mauremys reevesii (assembly GCF_016161935.1). Classification (NCBI taxonomy): domain Eukaryota; kingdom Metazoa; phylum Chordata; order Testudines; family Geoemydidae; genus Mauremys; species Mauremys reevesii. The sequence goes on along the minus strand of NC_052625.1, from coordinate 113,009,878 downwards.
GCAGGCAGGCAGGCTTCTGTCCTTGGCTGCCTTGTTGCCAATAAAACCTCTAAATACACTGCAAGATAATTTAACATTTGGAAGTTGTTGCAACAAAAATGTAATAAGATTTTTAAATGGCCATAACTCATCTACATGTGGCGCTTGAATGCAAGAAAGATGAAAATTTGAGGGAGAAACTTGAAGAAAAAAGGCAAAATTAGTCCAATAAAAAAATTAGATCAATAGTATTTGACTAGCTCTATTCAATTTACCGTACTGCAAATATATTTAATAACATTCGCACTTACCAGCTGCAGTTATGATGATATGAATAGCAGTAACTGTTATAGCATAATCCCATACCCATTCTTCCACAATCAGGACAAACAGCAGTCCACAAATAAAGTAGGTTATCTCCAATGAAACCAGGAGAACTATAAAGGAAAACAGAGAATTTACTCCCAGCAGAGTTTTGGAAGGGTGGTTCCCATCCTTGCAACTAATGGCAATAGGCAGTTCTGATTTCTGAGGTTAACCTGTGGCCTGGTCTACACTAAAAAATTAGGTCAGTTTAACTACCTCAGTCAGGGGTGTGAAAATATGCAGCTGATACACAAGTTCTTCCCCTTAATGGCTAAGTTGTATCCCCACTCCCTTGTGTGGAACAACAAGGGCCATATTGTGTCATCAATTTCTAATGCGAGATCCCCATTGAAGCCAATGGTAGTTCTTAAAAACCAATGGCACAATCACCCAGTGGCTCCTTACTGGAAACAATAGCCGCTATAATGAGGAGGGACAGGAATAGTGTCAGGTTATCCTATGTGTTAGGTTTTTGCGTTCCTCCCAGTGCAGTGGAGGGGACCTGTAGTGGGGCAGCTGCCCCACTCTCGCAGAACAGGGGTTAACAGCAGCTAGGAAAAGGCTGGGAGGCAGCCAATCAAGGCTAGGCTGGGCCCTATAAAAGAGCTGCAGGGCCAGAAGCAAGAGAGTCTCGCTCTGGCCTTGGAGGGAGATGGGCCTAGCAGCCTGGGGGCAGGGTACCGGACAGAGCAGTGCTGGAAAAGGGCAAGAGGCGCTGGGAAGCTCCAGCCTGGCAACTCCCCAGGCTGAGGCCTTGGTCAAGGCCTAAACAGGTACTGGGGCTGCAGGGATGTAGCCCGGGATTAGGTAGAGGCAGCTGGTCCAACCCCCTTGCCAGTGATGAGTGGCCATTACAGACTGAAGTCTGCCCTAGTGAGTGAGGGCTAGATGATGACTGGCAGTAGCCACTGAGGCAAGGTGGGTTTAGAGGGTTGGGGGTTCCCCAGGGAGGGGAGACCCAGAGAGTGGGGATACTGCTGGGGCATAACCCTGAGGTAAAGGACACTGGGGTCCAGGAGGGACATGGGGCCAGCGGCAGGCGAGACACCTGGCTAGCAGAGGGTGCTCTGAGGCTGGAAAGAGCTAATTCCCAGACAACCAGCAGAAGGTGCTGAACCAGTGAGTCGTTGCTTCGCTACCAGACCATAGGTTCCCAGTCTAAATATGAAGCAGTGACCTAGAAGGGAATGGCTCTATTATTTTATTACTAATCAAAAATCTCTGTTACAAAGTTTCTTTTGGGGGGCAAGCGGGGGCAGGCAGGAAACATTCTGGCCATTTCTCAGTTACCCAACAACAAAAAATGAAGTACAGTCCACTGGTTTCAATTTATAATTTGGTTTTATATCTTGAATGTGCCTTTGTTTTCATGCTAAAATGGCACAGAACTATCGTATATATTGCAAACTAGTAATGTTGGGTTTGTTTGGTTTTTAAACCACAACTTTGTATGTGATCGTGTCTGCTGCAGATGAGCACAGTTATGTGCCAGATTGACAGGAAGACATCACTAAGTAGGAACTGAATGGACAGACATATCCCTTAGTATCCTAACTGTCCATAAAATAAAAATAAAGCTGTCCTTTAAGAAGTCACTGATAAGGATTTTATAAATGTAACTGTTCTACAGCAAAATCAGTTAGGAAAATGAAATGCGTTTTTTAAAGAGCCAGTATTTAATCTGAAAGTAATTTAAGGCCCTGATCCTGCATATCCTTATGTGTGTGCTTAATATTAAGTATGTGATTGGTGCCACTGAAGTCAATGGGACTACGCACATGCATAAGTGTTTGCAAGACAGGGCCCCACAGAATGGGCCATAACAGCTACTTTGTTGTTGGTAGGGAGCTTTCAAAATAGAATACATTCTTTTTCTTTTTAAAGGGACATGGTCAAATTAAAAAATCAGACTTAAAATCTTTATCCCACTGTTACTGCAAGTAACAGTTAAGGTTACTACGACAAAAAGAGAGTAGAGAAAAATATTTTTGCTTCTTCAGTTTAATTTGTGCATTTGTATATTGCCAGTTTCATTCTTTCCCTTATATAATAATTTTTTTAGTTTCCACTGTTGTTTTTGCAGATCTTTCACCCAGCAATGTGAGAGGGAAAAAAACATTAAAAATCAGGAAAAGGTGATTGTAAAACCACGTACTCAAATAATGACAAACACTTGCGTGAATGGAGTACCTGAAGCTATTTTTAGCTCTTTTTTCTTTAATTGACTAGACTTCAAGTTGATTGTGTCCCTTTAAATTTTACTAGTCATTTTAGTGCTCATGAAAACGGGTAACTAATTTGAGCCAGGTGTAGTGCAGGGAGGTGCTGTATAAGCTTCCCAACACCAACACCTCAGTCTTGACATCTCACCTCCATTTTCAGCTTCAGGCTTCTCTTTTCTTTGGTTACAACTCGGTTTTGTAATGTGCACAAATGAGGCCTGCCATAATATGAGCACGATCACATTCATTTGTGACCTCAGTCCTACACTTGAATCTTCTCTATCTCTGTGTCAACAGACCTTCAGCAGCTATTGTTATAGTTTTTGTTTCACACTGTTCTGCTAACAGATAAATGCTTTTCAAACTAGGGTGACCAGATGTCCCAATTTTATAGGGACAGTCCTGATATTTGGGGCTTTGTCTTATATAGGGTCCTATTATCCCCCCATCCCGTCCCGAATTTTCCACACTTGCTGTCTGGTCATCCTATTCCAAACAGAAAAGAGACTAGTGTACTAACCCATTAATCTCCCAGTCAGATTTAAAAAGGGATCTTATTAGTGAGTTAAGGTACCCACCAGCTAGAAAAAATTCATTGCTACAACATTAGGCACATATATAGTGGTCAATGGTGCAGTTTTTCTATATCACATAATGTTTAAACATTATCAGAATCAGAAAAAATAGTCTATTTTTTTTTTACCCACGTTGGCAGAAACCTTTTAAATACAATTGATAAGGCAACCATGTCCTCAAAACAGTACAGTTTTGGAAATTTGGGAAATATTTCACCCCAGATTATATCTTGTATGTATTTTCCCATACTTTTTTGCCTTTTTGTCTGTAGTCTCATGACAGTATGAGCTTGTTTGTACCGTGTTCCAGTGTGGTCATGTGGTTTATGCTAGATGGGGTTGTGTAAATGTAGTAGAGTCAGACTTCTGGAGGAGAAGAAGCCAGATATATCTCATGCCCTACTTGATAGACGGGGAGCAGTATACTGGACTGCCAGACCTTTCAGTTGTGTACGGCACAACATGGCCATCAAGCAAGCTCTCAACAAGGACTGTGGGAAGCATCAGCATCTTTGCACAAAGGAGAAGGCTCTGACCAAGTAGTATCTGACTGTGCGTTTTACGGCAGCTATAACAGCTATGAAACAACAGATGTGTGGAATGCAGCCTTCAGCAACAAATCTCCACAAAGAAGCTACCACAAAGTGCTTGACTACAGATGACTCTGCTGACCAAGATATAAAAAATGTGACTGAAAGAATGACACATTCTTTTAGCACTGAACCTGAAACAAGGCCAGACAACAGATAGCCACTTGTGAGCATTGCAAGTGCAACATCTGCTGTGCCCCTACCTGAAATTGCAGAAAGTTTGTGCATGATAAGAGAGACTGTCACACAAGAAGTGAAGCAGTTTGTAACCAGTAGGCTGCAAAGGGATGAGATAGACCTCTTTGATCCCATAAAAAGGCATAATCTCAAATCATTTGGTAATCTCAACAAAACAATTGAACAAAAGAAGCACAAGCAATTGGTTGTCAGATATTCAGAAAGCTGACAGTTATTGCCCAGTCCAGAGATGCTGATATCCAGAGTTTGATGAAGTATGAGCTGGCACCTGTCCCATTTCCATCTTTATCTTGGACAGATCGCTATGAAAGACCCAAAAGAGCAACACGCTGGCTTGGCTGGAGAAAAATCAATCAGTATTTGAGCTATCAGCATCTGATGAGCCAACATTAGCTATTATAGATGGTATGATGCTGCTGCAGATGGTGTGCACTGATACTGCCAAGTGCAAAACTTTTGGGGAGCTGTCTGATCAGGTGTTGAAAATTATCCTTGGACTAAAATGTCAATACACTGCTGTGGTTGGTGACAATTTTATGCAAATAAAGAATCAATCAAATCTGGTGAGAGCCTGCAGAGGGAATGTCCAAATGCAAGACGTTCAAAACCCCACTGTGTTAACACCACTATCAAAGCAAAACTTGAAGATGGTATCAAATCCACAGAACAAATCAAACATTGCAAACTTTTTCCTCCAGGGGACTGGATTGTGAAGCATGGCCAGAGATTTCCACCTGGTCATGAAGTGTATTTTGCTGGTGGGTTTCACGCCATTGCATAAGCAGTGAAAGTAGCACTTGGCACCCACTCTGCAATACCAAAACTCAAGGCAGAAGACAAGGAAGAATATTCATGCTATTCTTGTATATTGCTCATGCAAAGCAAATACTTGGATTAAACAGGGTGCTAATGTGGAGCTTGGACACTGATGTTGCATCTGCATGCCCATCTATTCTTGGGATAGATTAATTCTGTTTCAAAACTGGTGTTGGCCAAAAGAAGAGAATCATTGTCATGCATAGAATGGCTATGGAGCTGGGAAGAGACTTTGGCAGTCTTATTCTGCCAAATATTCATGTTGTCAGTGAATGTGACTCTACTTCAGCTTTCAGTGTCAGGGGGGGAAAAGAGATGGCTGAATACAGCAGCTGAGTATAGAGGTCAAGAAGGGTCTGAAACATCTTGGGAGCAGTGCATCTCAGATAGAGGAAGAGACAGAAGCCGCCTATGTCTCACTAGTATCTTGATTGTACTGTGGTAAGAAGCAAGCATCTTCGGATAATGTATGCTATAAATTGTTTGCTAAGAAGAATAAAACAAGTGAGAAACTACTATCAGCAATGGACTCCTTCAGACACCACCTGAAATGTGCAAATTATCATTCATATATGTAGTTATGCAAACAGTTCAGTATCTTCAAGTGTCCCCTGTCAGCAACAGGTAAATGATAGATAGCATTGGGCATCTTGTTCCTAAAATAATGGTGCTGCCACCTGCTCTAGAAGCCATCCTCACCTTTGTGCGGCATGGCTGGGAGAGTACCTGTGCAACAGGGAGATGCAAATGCCACAAGGAGAGTTTTGTGTGGTCCAATGTATGCAACTCTGACAGTGTGGCAACAGAGTACTGAACACATCAGATGCAGAGTCTGAGGGGGAGTAGAAATGTTTCAACAATCTGCAAGGTACTGTGACTATTTTGTGGGTAAATATAGCTTGAAGCAGTATTGCATTACACATTCAGCAGCTCGTAGTTACATGTAGGGGTTACATAAGAGTACCTGGTTATACTTTTGTTATTCACACGATATAATCACACAAGACATTCTACAGCCCTTACATGAATTGTCATTGTATTCAGTGATAATTACAATTATACCAGGTGTGCTTTCTGCTTATGTCTCCGGCTGGGCAGATAACATCAAAAATATGTTTTTACAATTGGGGGTAAGTTATGTGCATAACTTCATAAAAATAGCAGTTAGAAAAACTTTTCTCAAATCATTCCATTCTACAAATAATGACAAATAGTTTGATGTAGTACATGGTACAAACAAGCCCATACTGTGATGTGACTACAGACTTCTGCTTTAACCGAAGGCAAAAAAGTATGGGAAAATGCATAAAATATATTGCCTGGGGTTAAATATTTCCCAAGCTTTCCAAAATAGTACTATTTTGAGTACATCATTACATTATCAATTGTATTTAGAAGGCTACTGCTAATTTTGGTCAAAATTAAACAGTTTCTTTGAGTTATGGCCCCTTTTGTGATTTGATTGATTTTTCAGATTGAATGGCTGATAACATTTACTTTAGACGTTACGTGATATAGAAAAACCGCACCACTTCTGGCATCTACATCCACCCTTGTGATGACTACCACATATGTGCCTACCATGGTAGCAATGACATTTTTCTAACTCATGGTTTAGCCCATAGTGCCCAAAATGGGTCCAGGCTGGTAGACTATAATGCACAAATGGGTTAATATGTTTTCAGGATATCTTGTTTAACACCCTGCACGTGAAGGCATGTAACAAACTATTATGTTATAATTTAAATACAAATCCTATCAATCATGTTGAGATTCAATATTTACATTGGCATTGTGCAAATGCACACTATTTCAAACTGTGTAGGATCTATATTTTTTCTAGTAACCCTTTTTCCTGCTAATCTAATTGATATGTTCTTTTTTTTTTAACATCTAAAATCAAATCAATAATGGCACTGAACAAGCATCCCGGCACTTTCTATTCCTGTAAGTGTTTAAGATTATGATCTAAACAATTTACATTTGAACAGCTCTAATTCCAGCTGACGTGGTTTTTCTTTGCAACAAATTCCAAACCTGATGAAGCTTAATTTATGTAAATGCTTCTTTTTTCCCCTACAGAGAGACAGTAATAGCTTTGGAAAGGGTCACATTTTTTAAGATCTTGGACAAATATGTATAGTGATTTGTAGTCGCTCAAACTATACTTTATTCTCCGTTAATACACTGAACTGCCATTGGGCCAAATCCTGAAGTCTTATCTTACTTTGTATTGACTCCTTGCACTGGCAAAATTGCCATTGATGTCAATAAGAGGTTTATGTGACTTAAGAATTTGGCTTATTATTTATGAGGCCCTATTGGAAGCTGGTTTGAATATGGATAATAGGAAGCTTTACTGTAGTAGAGACTAGATTCAGAAACCTTACAAAGAATACTTAATAGTTTTATAATGAAAATGAAATTTCTTCTTCATGGTAGAACAATTGGTTTCAATTGAGAGATGCAAATTTGGAAGAGAGAGCATGGGAAAGGCTATGGGTTACTGAGAGGACAAGAAATATGTTAATTTATAAAGTGACCCTGTGAAAGAGTTATGGGGAAAATGAGCAAATACTTAAAATTCAATACCATTAAAACATCATTAAAAATACTGAAGCTAAGTGGAGAGGCATTATTAGAATGTTTTAAAAATACTTTGTACATATGCATGGGGTGGGGGGGAATTGGGGTTTATGTCTACAAAGTGTCTATTTTCTTAGTTCTGCAAAAGCTAAGAAACAAAATCATGGTACCTAAGTAATTTGGGTTAATCCATGAGGGATTTGTCTTAAAATCAAAAGGTGCCAAACCGTCCAACATTTCCAACCTGTGGAGATTTAAAAAAAAAAAAAGTTAATCATTTGCATATGCTATCACAATTAATGTGTTGGTTACATTATATAATGTAGTTTACTCTATGATAGTAGTTTACTCTTGTAGTTTACTCTACAAGATTCCAAATCAAGTAATCTGGAATAGAGGAGTTCACAAGTGTCCCTGGTTTGCTGCCACTGTGTGACGTGGGCTTGCCTTCATATGCTGTGTCTATACTCTTATTTAATATCAATTTGACATCCCAAGTGCTCTTAATGACTTTCTGAAGCAATACAGCTAGTCTTTCTGTCAGCCACAAAAATCTTTTTTGAAAAAAATGTTATCTTTCCCTGGTGTTCAGGTTTTCGGTTAGTTATATGTATGTCAACTGGTTTGATCAAAAATAAAGTGTGAGCCAAACTGGCAACTAAAAGTATTTTTGTCTGTCCGAGTGCTAATTTGTTCATCTAAATGGAAGCTCAAGCACTCTAGCATCTGATGCTGAAAACTTTGCCTACAATATAACTGAGGTCATATTCTAGACTTCTCCCCCTCCTCTGCTCCACCAGGTTGTAAATCATAAATGCCCCTTTTATGTTCAATCACATTAATTATGAATGCTAGAAATTCTTACCTGAATGCTGTGAAACAAATGCTTAGGACCACATAGTACACAGTGTAGAAAACTACTATACATATCAACAGGTTCAGCAGCACAATCTGTAAAGAGAAGATGAAATTAAACCTACTTCCTTATCTGCATTTGTCAGGTGGGGTGCCAAGCAAGCGATGCTAGATTTCTATTTAGGAAATATTTTTTTTAATGTTTAAGGGGAAAGAAGTATTTGGGTATGATTTTTTTTACCTTATCTTATATAAAGTCCTGAAGTAAATTTTGTTATGTGTTTTCAAATAACCCAACCCCTAAAATTTATCAATTTTTTTCATATTTTTGAAAAGAAATATACAGTGTAATGAACATTCCTTTCTTATTATGTATCCACAGATTAACTGCTAGAGGCCTATGTAATCAAAATGGCCAATGGAAAGCACATTTCCTGGCAGTTAATGATCAGCAGGAGGAGTTGAGAGCCTAAGAAGAAGATCCAGAGGTTTAATCAAGTCTAGTTATTAACCGCCAGGAAATGCCCTCCCTATAATTGCCATCATGAGGTGTATGCATATATACATATAGAAAACCATACGGTAGTAATGCTTTTATCCTGTCTGTGTCTAGAGATCTATGTGATGCTACTATATAGTTTCATTGACAAGGACATAGACTCTGAAAGGACATCTCTCTTAAAACATAAAACAATGTAAAACCTTATTGAGGCTATTTGTAAAAAAAAATCCAAGTTTTCAAAAGCAACCATTATCTAATGGTCAAAGCAAAGGTCTGGTGGGAAAACAAAGAAGGCTGGATTCCATTCCATGCTTTGCTACAGACTTCCAGAGACACCTTGGGTACATCATCTAATGCCTGCGTTCCTCGCTATCCTCATCTGTAAAATTGAGGTAACACTATATCACAGTGGAATTCTGGGGCTTAATTTGTTAATGTGTTTAAAGTGTCTTAAGATCCTTTGGTGAAAGCTGTTAGAGACATGTAAGGTATAATAGTTCATAGATTAGAAGGCTAGAAGGGACCATTACGATCATTTAGTCTGACCTCCTGCATAACACAGGTCATAAGACTTCCCTGAATTAATTGCTGCAGGCATATTGTATTTTATAGGCTAATATCTATAATAACAGATGCTGGCCACTGGAATCCACTTTGGTTTCTGTCGTTCTCACTATTGTATATGATGTGCTCTGAGGTATCCATTCACCCCTATATTTAAAAAAAACACACCGTGAACACCCATCGCAAAGTCAGGGATTTGCATGCATAAAAATCTGGTGTGTGCATTCATTTCAAATGCACACTTAAAACCAGCAAGCACCAGATGTTTACAGCACAGTGTGGTGGGCGGGATCATTCTGGAGCAATAGCGTCAGGAGATACATGTTTCTCTCCCTCAACTTCCATACTGTCTAATGTTTTCTCATGCTGGTCAGTGTTTATGTCCCTCCCTTTCCTTTTCTTTAAAAAGCAGCTTCTTCTTTCCTCTCACTGTTACCCCTTTCAGATTTATCCCCATGTTCCCTCCCATTTTACTTTTATTCTTTCCCCTAATTCCTCCATTTTCATCTCCTGTATCCTATTGCCTCTCCTCCACTCCTTCCCAGCACTTTCTCTCCTGGCCTCTGCACTCTCAGCAGTTCCTTGTTTATTTCTTCACACAGGGGCACCTTTTTCTTCCTACGGAGTCTAACCCTTCTCTTTTCCTCATGTTCTTCGTCCCCCACCCTATCTCTGGAGAATTAATATAGGTGTGCATGTTTAATTCTGCCACATGGTCAGGTGGCTGCCTTTTTCTACCTCTTGCTTTGACAGCTTCTGCATTGTGCAATGACTGAGACAGATACATGCAGAGTGGGAGCAGCAGACAATGAGTGCAACAGAAGGCAACTGACACTCACGTACCTGCCTTGTAGTTGGAATGGTGGATGAACATTTCTTAGTTTACTGAACCTAGTTTTTCTTCCATTGCAGTCAAAGACCCGTACAAAAACCAAAGGGAGATTAGAGCTCTGAGTGTTTTTACGTATTTGCTATTAGTATCAAATTTGTACAGAGCTGAAGGCATTTGCAGCTTGGTAAATTCCAGTAATTATTTTTTATATTAGTATGCAAGAAATGAGGTTCATGCTCTGGGCCTAATTCTTCACTGCTTTGCACCTTGGTAACTATTTACACCTGTGCAAAGTGACTGTAAACTGCTAATATTCTGGTAGCATTTTACACCCAATTTGCATAGGGGTAAATGACTGCACAAGGTGCCAGGTGATGGAAAATCAGGACCTCAACATAATCATGTTAATCTTTGTTACCAGGAGCTGTCATCTATCCTGAGGGGAGATTGACTCCAATCCTACTGGGAACAATAGGAGATGATGCCCAGTTTTGCTTGTTAGCCTTTAGCGTTACTCTTATTGAAAGCAATAGAGATGGCAGCAAGTTTGAAAGACGGCAGTACTTTGTGGAATTCTTTGTAGAAGAACATTCTTCTTCAGCAAGAACTACATATATTCAACGGAGAGGGCAGGCAAATCAAACTTGGGGGTAGGGTGAGGGGCAATTTGCAGGACAGGAGCGAGGGTGAAGGTAGGGGTTGGCATATGCACAGAAAACTGTGGAGGTCATGAGATGGGGAAAACTAGCCACTTGCTTTGGTTGCTTTGTTCTGATCCAAAGTGGCGTAAAGCAGCCAGAGTATTCTCGTAAATCTGGCACTAAAAGTTTTGTTGTTGGTTTGTATTTTTTTAAAACCCACAATCACAAGTTTGGTACTTGAGCTGGTCAGAAATGTGTTTTCCCCACAGAAAATGTCAATGTTTTGTCAAAAACTGACATTTGTTTGGTTTGCAGGTTTGCTAACAAAAATCAAAAAGCGTTGAGTAAAGCAGTTATTTCCCATGAAAATTTCCATTATGTCAGAAACCAAATTTTCTACAGGGGGGGAAGTTTTGAGGGGAAAATTTTGACCAGCCTTGCTTGATACTATATGCAAGGTTAAAAACACACATACACAACCTTAACTCTGTCTTGTAATGACAACACAATGAAAAACCTGAACAAAACTCTGTCTTTAAAATTCAATTTAATCTAATCTGCAACTGCAAACACAACTGTACACTACTTCTAATTTCATGGCTATTGCATGGTATCTCTAGAGGGAAGAATTAGGGTTGTTTGGGTGTTTTAGAAGTGCATTTCAGTAACTTAATACGTTTGAATTTCTTTTAAATTTAACTTTTAACTCTGAATTAAATATTTGGTAACAGTTGGCTAATGTGTTCTGAGCTGAGTTGTTCAGTTTCTGAAAACTCATTTCTATGAGGCCCACAAATGTTAAGCCTTATTGACATAATGCCATGAATGTTGCACATTCAGGATCCAAATTTAAAACACTACCACACTGGTGTAAGTTATTTCCATCATTTAGGTCTGCTGGTGAGTTTTAATATCATTTATTCCTGTCTTTTAGATAGTCCCTGCCACAGAAGCTAACCATGTCTTCATCTGTCTTCATCTGTGCTTAAAAACGAATAGTATGCTGTACAGGGTTTGAAATGAAGGACTGCAAGACTATTTCCTTTTTTTATTATTTACTATATGTGACGAGACGAAAGGGAATACAAATTCCTTTGATTTAAGTCTTGCTGCAACTTTTGAACTCCTGCTAGATTCCCACACATTCATAACAATAACCGATAAACAGGAGATTCTTCCTTTCATAACACTGTAATTAAAGAGGCTTAGAGAATTTTCTTTCTTAAAAATTACTTGATATAAATGTTTGCTCTTAACTTCTAGGTAAAGAACATATCTCATCCAGCGTATGGAGAACAAGAGCACTATATGAAATGACTACATATATTTATATATTGTGATAGACCCGGGCCAGTTGGGTACAGCAGAATTGCAGAAGGCAGATATACTGGCCACTGGATTAACAGTTTTCTGTTCCCTGACTGACCAGAGCAGGGGCTGCTCCAGGCTAATGAGAACACCTGACTCTAATTAACCTGTAAAGAGTCAGGTGAGGCCATTCAGTTAATGTGACCACCTGACTCTAATTAAGGCCCTGCTGATACTATAAAAAGGGCTCACTCCAGTCAGGCAAGGGAGTCAGAGGAGAGGAAGTGTGGCTGAAGGGCTGGTTACTGAAGACACCCTAAAACATCGTTAAAGGAGCCCTAAGGTAAGGGTGAAGAAGGGAGAAGCAGGAGAGCTGTGGGAAAGTGGCCCAGGGAAATGTAGCAACTCTGGCAGTGAAAGGTTGGCTGCTAACAGCTGCTACCATTAGGGTCCCTGGGCTGGAACCCGGAGTAGAGGGCGGGCCTGGGTTCCCCCCAACCCACCACTACAGGAACATCTCCTGGAAGGGGAAGTCAGGTCCCTGTCAGGACAGGAGGCTGAACAGAGACTGTGGGAGTTCTCTCACCAACCTCCTTGCAGCCTATGATGAAAAGGGGTCAGTAGACTGTAACCCTGGCCCTAGAGAGAGAAGGGCTACGTGGAGGGTCACAGTGAGCCACTGAGGCTAGCATAAACTGCCTAGAAGCGCAGGACCCACAGGAGCAAGGTCAGAGCTCTGCCACAATATATAGTCATTTCATATAGTGCTTTTGTTCTCCGTATGCCAGATGAGAGTGCGTGCGTGCGTGTGTGTGTGTGTGTGTGTGTGTGGAGGTAGATCTCTCTTTCTCCATATATCTTCTGCAGAGGTAAATAGGTCACAATGTCACTCTGATAGTAGTTTATGTAGATTAATTTAATTTAATATGGTTATTTACAGGTATGGGATAAGTTAGACTAAGGAAGATTTAGGAGTACGTTTTCAAAGAGATGTATGACACAGACACAAATCCTTTCCTTTGTTAATAAATCCTGGGCATGTAACATCCATACTCTGAACCTTCACTTCAGTGAAAATACCTCTTCTCTTGCAAAGAAAATGATACTTTCTCCCTTTATTTTATGAGTGCTCTTCTGTTACATCTTTTCTACTACCTTTAGCTGAATCATAATGATCTGACTCATGGAAAGTTGTAGAAGTTTGTTCCTTAAGCGTACATCTTAATACATACTAGAATACATACTAGAAAACCGATCAGCCAATCTAAATGGTAGTTGATAACCTATCAAAACATCTTATGTTATTATAAGTAATCTGGGAGTCTCTGAGGCCACTGAATTTCTAAGATGAGTGTTAGTCTTTTTTAACATCCTTTATGATCAGAATGGGGGGGAAAGCACATTAACTAATTATATTTGTATATGACCCTAAGTGAGAACAATGACAATATAAAGGCATCTAGAGCGGTTACTGGTATGGGGCCTAATCCTGCAAGTTGCTGAGCACTTCTGTAAAATGCCAGACATGCTCAATTCCTAATATCAGCTGAACTGAATTGACATCAGTGGGAGTCAGGAAGCCTCTGTACCTTTCTGGATCAGGTTCATGAGCAGCAAAATAAACTGAGTTTCAAACTGGAAAGATGCAAATTGATATAGAGAAAAATTCCAACCACAGATAATCAGTGGGTGAGAATTCCAGGAAAAGGAGCTATGCAAAAAAAAAAAAGACCAAGAAGTGATAGTATTCAGGAATTGGCTATGAACTTGCACTGCAACAGAAATGGCAAAAATAGGTGACAGTATGATGACGTGTTGCAGCAGAGACCAGAGAAGTGAGTCCCTTTCTGCGTGACATTAATGACTCCACACGTAGAACAATGTAAATAATTCTAGGCAACACAATACCAGAAAGACATTAACAATATCTTAATTAAGAGCTGGAATTGACTTCTGAAAAAGAGTAAAGATTAAATGTGTGTAATTGGGAAATGATAATTGTATACTTAATATTTGAAGAGGGACAGGAATTGTTTGGAGTACAATTAAGTGTCATGGGAGGAAACAGAGCTGGTCAAAAAAAAATTCATGAGACATTTTGAAATGTCAAGTTGTTTCCATTTTGTGGAAATTAAAGGGGACTCATTTTAGTTTGATCAAATTGTTCAGAAAAAAATTAATCAAAATCAGTTACTGAATATTTTTATTTCCCTTAAATAGGATTTTTGGTGAGCATAACATTGGATTGTTCTTAAAAAAAAAACAAAAACAAACTTTAAATACATTTTCAAATGTTGCTAACATACTTACCCAAAACCAAACAGAGGAAGTCAAGTTTCTAACATAATTTCTTAGGCCTGGTCTACACTGGGGGGGGGCGGGGTCGAACTAAGGTACGCGACTTCAGCTATGTGAATAGCATAGCTAAAGTCGAACTATCTTAGTTCGACTGACTTACCCGTCCTGACGCCGCGGGATCGAAGTCTGCGGCTCCCCTGTTGACTCCGCCACTGCCGTTCGCAGTGGTGGAGTTCCGGAGTCGACAGGAGCGCGTCCGGAGTTCGAACTATCGCGTCTAATCTAGACGCGATAGTTCGAACTCCGAGAAGTTGAACTCTCCGCGTCGACCCGGCAGGTAAGTATGGACCTACCCTTAGTTTTGAAAAAAAAAAAGGCTATTCAGCCACTTCCAAAACTTAATTTACTTTGTTAATTATTGCTATTTCTTTTTGAATGATCTTCTGCATAGGATAATCATGCCTACAGAATGGGGGACTGTATCCAGGAAAGTAGTCACTCTGAATAGAATTTAGGTGTAGTACTGGACAGACATGAAGATGAACTCCCAGCATGATGCTGTGGCAAAAAGGGCTAATGAGATATTTGGATGTATAAGCCGGAGCAGTGAGTAAGAGAGGGGAGGTGATTTTTACCTCTGTATATGGCATAGGTGAGACCGATACTAGAATACTGCATCCATTCTCGTGTCCACAATTTTAAAAGGCTGTTAGAAAAGGTACAGAGCAGAAGCACAGAAATTATTCAAGGGCTGGACAAAAATGCCTTCAGTGAAAGATTTAAGAAGCTTAATCTGTTTAGTTTTCCAAAAAGAAGATAGAGAGATGACTTGATTATGCATGGGGAGAAAACAGGACGTACTAAGGGGCTCTTTAACTTAGTGGAGAAAGGCATAAGAAGAGCCAATGTCGGGGAGCTGAAGCTAGACAAATTCAAATTAGAAATAAAGGGCACATTTTTAACAATGAGGATGATAGCCATTGGAAAAAACTACCAAAGGAAGTGGTGGATTCTCCATCTCTTGATGTCTTCACACCAAGACTGGATGCATTTCTGGAAGATAGGCTTTAGCCAAACATGTTCTGCTCATAGTCAAACATAATTTATTAGGCTCAATACTGGTGGATGGAATGCTATGGCCTGTCATATACAGGAGGTCGGATTAGATTATCTAATGATCTCTTTTGGCCTTAAAATCTTTGAATGTTTGAGTTACAAAGTGCTAGAGAATATAAAGAAAACAATCCCGCATTGGCAGATTCATAGGCAACATGAACCTAACATTTTTTCTGAAAGGAGAGCAAAATAAATCATATATTCTGGTGCATAGCTTTCCCTCCAAAAACTTTTGTCCTAGCACAGTAGGACAAAAAGCATACCCATCATTTCTGAAACAGGTTGAATATTTTTGTCAATTTTTTATAATTTTCTGCATCAGATAAGGTCAAAAATAATCTCATCCCCTCCCAACCAGCCAATGAAACAAGCAAGTAAAATTCCTTTGTCCTGTACAGTCTGGGACTGAAAGCATAACTTCCCACTCCTACCCCGTGGCACTTGTCCAAATTAAAGTTGGCTAAATATCTCTTATGATCGGTCAGTTCCATATAATCCTCCAACTTTTGCTTAAATGTAATATCATGAGACTTCACCACATCCTCTGGAAGTCTATCCACCATGCTACCAAAAAAAAAAAACAAAGTACAATCTTTAGTACAATTTTGTAGATGTAGTTTACATTGCACTTAACTAATTAGATATGCATTTCATGGAGGTCTTAACTTTATGTTAGCAGCTGAATTAGGATGGCATTACATCTTATCAGCTGTGATGCAAGATTGTACTGTAATGAAAGCTGTGATGCAGGGGGAAGAGACATGGACTTAAGTGAAAATATCAGCTCTAGAGGAAAGGTTTGAGCTGATGTCCTGTTGACCCTTACGTATCCTTGATTAAATTCTGACCCCATTGAAGTTCATAACAAAACTCTCATTGACTTCAATGGGGCCAGAATTTCACCCTTTGTCCCCAGCATATCCTTAGCCACTACTTCAGGAATGGACTAGTCTGTTATTTTGCCTTGATTATGCTCAAGTAGGCTAGTGAAATGCATTTGCTTAGATGTCAGGAATTTACCACTAAAAGAATGACATCAACAATTAAAGCTCTTTGAATATGTCCAGAAGTATTAAATTCTGCTTCAGATTTTAAAGACGTATTTTGCCATTTGAATTTAAATGTAGTTGTTAAAAAGTCTCAAAACTCCAACATTTAAAGTTTGTATTTCCCCCCTTTTTAAAAAATATACATTACAAATGCATTTTCATTAAAAGTAAAACCCACAAATAAATTGTGAGTCCTAGTTATTTATTTATATGTTTATGCAATTTAAGGAAAGAATGGAAGAACCTGAGGTGATATCTTGGAGAGCTCAAGGTTAGGGTTTTATTAGGCATTTATAAGAATTATATCTAGCAAACTGCACTCTCTTTACATCTGTATCAGACGCATGTTGTAGTATTCACTATCAGCACTATAAAGAAGGTAGTGCACTTTTCACTTGCTTTTTCAGAAACTGAAAACTGGAAAGTATGCTGTCACAACAAAGGCAACTGTTTTGTTTTAAATGCCTACTGTAACTGCGTAATGTCATAAGTACTATAACATGACCTAAAATGTAATACAAACTCAGTTCTTTTTACCTTGGTCTCAGGAAGATTGATCTTAAGAGCCATGTGCGCATCATAAGTAAAAGGAAGTGATGCAGTTACATTCCGTATGTCAATGTCAGCTGGAAAAAGAAGCTATTTTTCACTCAAAAAGTGCTCCTGTATGTGCAGTATAAGACTGAGTAAAGCAATGTTATTGGATTAAACTGAACCAAGACACAAGCCATCTGTGAGCTAACTATAAGCTGCTGTGGCCCAAACAGAAAATCCTTACTAGCTCATTAAATGCTCATACTGTTTGTAGAGATGGTCAACCAAAACATGTACGTCTCGATCAAGTCTTCAAATAGAAAGCAGCAAATGATTATTTCTATTTTCTATTAAATGTTCTTTGATTACAGGTAATAGCAGTTTTAAAGTCTCCCACCTCCATTTAGTTTTACAGTCCTTAAAATTAATTTTATATTCCTATTTACTTTAGGAAGGGTACATTCTTTTTGTTCTTTGTTAGCACTTTTCTGAAAGCTACATTGTATTACATCAGCTATAATTCACATTTCATCAGGTATGGTTATGTTATGTTCTGTGAAGAAATGATAGTCTTGTGATATTGCCTTTCTCTTTTTCCAGAATCTTATTTTGTTCCTTGGGTGGCACGGAATTTAGCAGGTTTTGTAGCAGATCTATCCATTACTGAGCAGTTCTTTAATGGATCTGAATTTCAATTTTGACAAGTGACAGCTAGATATAACATAGTTATATATATTTTTAGGGATGAGACGATACAACGCAATGGTTCCAGAAGCAGAAAATGAATGGATTATTAATTGAATTTCTTTACCGTCATTAAAATCTGAGAAATGATCATTAAAATTTTTGGATTTTTATGAGACAAAATTATTTATTTTAAAACATAATCTATGCTCTACAAACAAGAGTTCCTGCATGTGTATTACACCTCTCATGGTATGTATAATCTCACGTTGTAAATACTGTAGGGAAATAGTTACATGTTTGTGGGAAATTCCCCCCAGTGCCAAAGGCCAACACAATGCCTATGCATCTCTTAAGGCCTAATCTGAGGATATAAACAGTGCCCCGACCTTGTTCTGGACCTACAGGAATAGGTTGTAAACAAACATAACCTGGAATTAATTCACATAAACTGTAGGATTAAATAGCAAATTAATTAGTAAAAATCATAATGAATTAGTTTGTAATAATCTGGCTGTTTGCAAACAGAACAAAACTAATTTTTTTCACAAGGAACCAATTCAACCAGCCCCAAATTGAAAACTGAGATCTAGGTGCCCAACTCTCATTGAAATGTAATGGAAGTTGGGTGCCTAGTTCCTTAGGCTTCTTTAAAAATCCTAGGTTCAATTTACTTTACACAGTGTCAGAAATGTCAAGATATTTAGTAAGGTGGCAGCCTGAGGTAGACTCAGAAAAGCCAAATATTCATAGAATGCCTTTGATCCTAAAAGAGCCTAAAACACTTAATGAACTATATACAGACACCACCACTGACATGACTGTAGTCAGATGGCACGAAAAATGCTGCACCATAGGGAAATTTTCACCAAGACTCTTATGAAGATCCCATGGCATTTTCACATATGTCGACATAGAATCCAGGTCTTGTCTGCCTTGAGGTGTCTTAAATATGTTTGTTTATTCAAAAAAAAGTAGAGATGGGTGATTTTTTTTTATGAATAGTAATGCATATTTTGGATCACCAAATCTATTCATAAATTTTGAGTTGAATTTGTGAATAATTTCAGCTGAAAAAAATGGATTTTTTTTTAAAGTTGAAATGGCTCATTTCAGCTGTTTCAGAATGAAACATATTGAATTTTCATTTTGGAACAGGCTTGTTTAGAAATTGAGCTTTTTAAGAAAAACAAATTTGGAGGTTAAAAAAGACCAAAAAAAAAAAAAAAAAAAGAAAACTGAAAACAAATATTATTTCAGATCAAACTAAACATTTTTTTTTGTTTCAGCAAGAATAAGTGGGGAAAAATCAGTTTAGGTTCAAATCGACCCATTTTTTTGTTTCTTCAGATTTTTCAGTTCGGCCCCATAATGAGGCAGAGTGGCCTCATTCCAGTACAGAGGGGGATTAAATCACCCTGTTGGGCTCAGCAAATTCCATGCCGCTCCCCTCACAGGAAGTATTGCCCCGCCCCAACAAGTATAAGAGCAGGGCCCTGCAGCTCAGTTGGAGCCAGCCATCCCTCCCAGGGAGCAGAGCCCATAACCGGCTGTGGCAGATGATGACTGCTCTGAGCCAACCTGGAGAGTAGACAAATGGCTGCCCCAGGAGATGGAAAATCCCAAAGAGGGAGTGGAAAGCAGGTTCCCCAGTAAGGAGACTGGGAACCAGGTCCCAGTACCCATGAAGCGGCCCCACCAGATGCTGATAAGAGGTAGCCCAGGAGAATGAGACATTGGTCCTGTTGTGGTGCCGAGAGGTGAGCCAATGACCCCATATTTTCCCATCATCCCTGTGATGGGTTCACCTGTCACTTCTAGGTCTCTGGGCTGGGACCCAGTGAAGCAGGATGGGCCTGGGTCTCCCTACCTCCAGCCCCACACTTGTACCCTGAGATCGAAAGCCTGAGCTGCTGGTTCCTCACAGCCAATCAGGCAGTTCAGATATAGCTCACCTGTGTTCATTAGTCTGCCTGGAGAGTGAGCTAGCTAGTCCCATGCTCAGCTGCAGGCCTTCATTCCTGACACCTTCCTAACTTGCTGTCCAGACGTGTTGTTTATACATTTTATGAGTATTTCATATAAGCCCACAACTGTTCATAGTTTGGTCTGACGGTATCACAAAACTAGTCAATAACTAAAGGAACCATTCCTATAGTCATACTACATGTATACCTCATTGAAGTTAATGGATGTTTTGTGCTATGCAGCTCCCTAGCAGCAAGATATGGCCTAAGATACAGAGTTAAGACCAGAAGAGCACTTGTTTGGTAATGTCAATAAACTAGATGTACCTAAACTAATGGACAGACCTCTAAATATAGAAATTCAATAACATGGAGGCACTAAAAAAAAATGAGGGTCAACCACGTGGAGATTATCCAGATTCTGTGATGGAAACTTGCTAATGTTACTAAAGGATGGCAACATCAGAACACATGTACGGCTATCTCCATCTGCGGATAGGGAGGCTCTACACCTCTACATCTAGAGTAGCAGACTATAACTTGAAAAGGAAATTTAGTACCTGCTAATTTTCTGTTTTTGTTCCAGTGACTGGCAGATTCTGGCAGCACAGCTGAGGGAACATAGCGAAAATGCATGTTTTAAGAATAATAAATAAAATTTAACTAATCTGTATGTTGAATCACTATCAGGGATGGCCAAAGTTTAGCTTATAAAACCACAGACTTCTTGGTTGTGACCTTTTGCTGATGAACATTGGTACCAGGCCACCCAGATCAGGATGGAAAATTGGGGGTATTTTTTGTAGTGTTGGCAGGTTGTACCTTCATATAACATATATTTTAATATATTCTCCCCCGAGTTGCAGGTGAGTATAGTTTGAAAGAGGCTAGGAGAATGAGAACTGAAACAAAGTACCCTTTTGGTGAGTGGGTCTGCCTGAGGCCAGCTCTAAGGGAGACAGGCACTGTTGGGTGAGGGCTCTGGCTGCATTAAAATGTTGTTGGACTGTTTTAGGCAATGTGGTCTTGCCTCAGTCCTTCTAATGCCTTTGATGTTACAGTATGAAGGCGGCTTCAATATACTCCAAATTATGTTAATAAGATGTGGCTATCAGGCTCAAAAAAAGGCCTCTACTGAAGACACCTCATGATCTCTACTGCACCCAAGAAGTTAAAAGAATCAAATTTAACTCATAAATGTCGTCATAAATTTTTCATTTACAACTTGCAAACAAATAGGATTTTTTTTTTAGTGAAGAATAACCCCAGTGGGTTATCTGTCCCTTAGGAGTTGACTTAATAGGAAAAATAGAAAACAGCATCTTTTGTTTGGTTGGTTACTGACACTGCTGGAATTACACTTTCTCTGAACAATTTAACTGAAGGCTTTGAAAACGTTGGTTGAAGAACTAATTCCGCAGGAGTTATTTGTTCAAATGTAGAAGTAAATTTTGTCGTTTGTGAAAGGTGCACTATTAACAGCACTGAAAATGAAGTCTTCTGTTTATCCAGAGAGAGGAGATAGTTTTCACTACAGCAACAGTACTATCTACACTGGCTCCCTCCTGTGTGCCTAAACACAAGTTAATTATCCATGTCAGAAAATTCAATATTTGGCCTTTCTGCTGAGATTCCAACCAATATACTAATTATCATAGGCCCAAATTCTGAAGTCCTTATTTTATTCTGACAGAACTCCCGTGGATGTCAGGGGGAGTTTTTATGAGGAAGGACTAAGGAAAAAATTAAGAAAGTGGCTTCAAGATTTGGCTCACAAAAGAGAAGAGATGTGGGTAGCAAAACTGTTGATACCTGCTCCATTCCTCTGTCAAAGTTTGCTTCTCTCCTTGGTTTGGCAGAGCCAGAATCTGGCTGTAAGGACATAGTGGGAGTGAGAATGGGATATATTTGTTATGCTGAATACCTTAACAGAGTTCTATTTTCTGTTAATGTTCGCTAGTTAATACTAGTATTGTTTTTAATATTTGTACATGTGCCCAGAAACAATTGTGGTGGGCACAGGTTTAAAATATAGAGCCTTGAACCTGTAGGTAGCCAGTTCAAATCCATCCTAGGTTGGTAGTGAGTGGAATTTACTACCATGGGATAGTTGTAGAGGCTATGTGAAAAGGCCTGGGGCACTCAGTCTAGTTTATAGTACACAGGTGCCCTGCACAAAAATACACTGCAATAAGCACCACCCTTTTTGGCACTCTAAAACTAGAAGTCAAGGTTGATCAGGCATGAATTCCTTTTTATTCTTCAAGGTAGTCCCACCAACTCAAGCTTTGAGGCACTTTGGTAGAACAATATAGGGAAGCTTGCACTGCTAATACCCATGGTGTACTTGTTAATAAGTAGCAGGTTATCCTTTATTTTCCTCCATTAATGTTTTTGTCTTTGTTCTCATAAGCAGGAACTTAAGTAAACTTACTTGAGACCTTTTACTCTGTGCTTTTAGGATACATAGTAAATTGCACAGTACCTAATTTGCCCCTTTCATGCTATCTTCCTTTTGTTGTTCATTGTTGATTGGCATTTGAGCTGGGTGATTGTTCCGGAATAGCAGGTCAGTGAGCAAAAAGAGGCTGCACACACCCAGCAGTGATCAGGACTGTAAGTTTTTATAAAGTGGAAAGGCTCTGAAGGAGACAAGCATGCATATTTATGATTATTATATTATGATTCTTGCCTTGAGCTCAGCAGTTTAATTTAAGGTGATAAAGAAACTATCGACTTGGCTTAGGCCTAAAGTGCTGCAGCATAAACCATGTCAGAAATTGAACTGAAAAAAATTCTCTTATCTTGAATTGCCTCGATACATAGCTATACTGCTCTTAGGTTGAGAATGAAAATGTATATGGCGCCTTAACTTGGCAGTGGGTGCACTCACGCACACTTACTCACTCTTGTCTCATACTCAACAGGTCTGAAACGTGACTGTAAAAATAGCATTGGATAGTTGTCCATTATTGCTTCTATGGCTTATAGATGAAATTTCTGTGGTTGACAGAAACAAACTCTTTTTACTTAACTTTCAGTCCTGCAAACTCAGCTGGAATCTGAAAGTCAAACATTGTTCTCTGTGCCCATCAACAGAATACAGACGAATTCTGCCCTCAGTTCCACCTGTTGAACTTCAGTTTCTTCAACTTTGCCTTCAGCTGCATGTGTTTGTGTGTGGGTGGGTGTATAGATAGACAGATAGGGCCCTTCATTTTTGGTTTTTATGTTTAATTTTTTCCAGGAATATATCCATATTTATTACTACAACAACAAAAACAACTGAAAATAGGTTAAAAAAACTATTAATTTTATGGG
This sequence comes from Mauremys reevesii, assembly GCF_016161935.1. Classification (NCBI taxonomy): domain Eukaryota; kingdom Metazoa; phylum Chordata; order Testudines; family Geoemydidae; genus Mauremys; species Mauremys reevesii. Next base: position 112,986,875 of record NC_052625.1, on the reverse strand, counting down.
TAATATCCGGGTTGACGTAAGGACAAGGGAAAAAAGTATTCAGTAGATTAATGCTTTGATGAATGGAATTCAATGTGGTTTGCTGCAGAACTAAAACAGAACTCAAAACACAATGCCACCTCTGAGTTTAAGAAAACAATCTTGAAATGAAACTTTTCATTTGAATAAATAGTTCACTGTTGTAGACTTAGAATTATTAGCCTATAAATACTTACTTTTAATAATTGGGCCCGATATTTTAAAATATTTATAAACATTCACTGTCTTATGGGAAATCCTTCAGTGTAATTTCCAAAAGTTCTGCGTGGCATAGGCTCACAGCAATCTTTTTAAGGAATCTTTTTCAAGGCCCATTCTCCTATAGTCTTGGATGTAGCCAAATTTCAAAAATACTCTCGCCACATCAGGTGAGCCAGGTGGGACATTGAGGATGCAAGAGGCATCCTAGTTCATAGTTGGAAAGTCGGTGTGGCGGATTTTCCACTATACAAAAGGAGAGATGGAGCGGCTGTCCAGGGAAGTCACTACCATGTAGGCATTGAATTCACTTTTCAGGTTTGCATTTTCTTCATTTAAAAGCTCAAAGGGGAAGATTATATGAGCATTCTCTTTAAATTTATCATCTGAGGCCACACTGTTACAATGAGGGTCAAATAGTACCATGATTTTCCAGAATGATGATTCACTGTGAAAAGCTTCAGGGGACATATTGCAAGTGACAGTAGCTTCCCACTTCTTTGACTGCTCTTCGTAAAAACTTTTGAAAGCTTTTGCGAAGTTGTCCTGCTCAGTGACTGGCAAGACAGAGAAAAGATCTGTTTTTTTTCTGGAATCTCCCCAGATGTGCTTTTGCCAGAAAGTTTTGAAGAGATATTGTTAGCCAGAATCCTATACACCTCTGTATTAGAAAATGTGCCATCTGTTAAAGAATTGGATTCCAATTTCTTCTGCGCTTCATGTAGTGGTTGAAGTGTTTCACTCAGGAATTTTAGTTTTGTTCATAGGTTTTGCCTAATTTCTTGCATAGTTGCTTGAGAGTTTAGCTTTTTGGCTTTTCCACTTTTGAACTCTTTGTGATCTAAAAGTTGCACTAAGACACCCCATGCCTTCTGAAGAATCTGTGCAGCCAAATACAGACTAAATCATCTCTTCGCAAACATCATAGAGGGTTTTTTGTTTTACTTGAATGCTTGAAAACTGCACCAGCATCTATTACGAACTTTTTAAAATAAGCCATTTTGGGAACACCTAGTGCATGAGAGACAGCAACATGGAGTGGGTGAGCTGGGCAAGACAAACAAAGCAATTCCAGGTTTTTCATTCAGCTTTACATCTTGTGTGGACTTTGTGCAGTAAGAAGCTGAGTTGGAATTCACTGTTGTCACATACTTCCAGGTAACTGCATATTCATTTAAAGTTTTACAGACACAAGCTGCAACGGTTTGACTGTTTGTTGACTTTACAAACTCCAAATCTGCCAAAATGAGTTCAGGCTTCTCCACAGCAAATCAAAAGAATGAAAACAAAATCACCAGGATGGGGCAGTCGAACATCTGGCGAATCGTAAAAAATCAAATAAGTATATTTCCAGCCAACTCTCTTTAATTTTGTTGGTCAAAGCAACATCATTCTCCTCCAAATATTTCTTGGTCAGATTGATTGAATTTGGCAAGGATTTTGCAGCTGGATAGAAATTTCATACAAAGTCCCCCAAAGGACCATCAGCAAGGCCTAGTAGCTGCCCTGAAAAGCAGAGAGTATATACAAATTCACTTACTATATCATGTTGATCTCGCTCTTTCTGCCGTGCCTGAACAAATGCTGATTCCAATATTTTCTTGTTTCTATTTTCAATGCCTTGTTTTAGTCTGAAGTGTCGTTTGCTCTCCAAATGTTCTCTAATCCGGTCAGCCTGAGTGTCAACTTTGATGCCACAGCATTTGCAGCACATACACTCAACTTCATCCTTTTCTCCTGTTTTTTTTTTAACTTTCAAATATTTTCTTGTGTTCTGAAATGGATTCTTATACAGATTTTCATTTTCTTTCCATTTTAGTGTGTCAAATCTTTAAACCCTTATCTGCTAACAGCTTGAAATGTGTATATGGTGGGCATGAGATTCAACAGTACGTTCAAATGTGCATGCACTTCAGAGCTTGTGTGCATGCCTGTTTGTTTATTGTGTGTATCTTCTAGACTAATACATAGCCTTACTTCAACAGGCAGCTTTGCATATACACACAAACTAATGTATTATCATAATGCATATATCTCATGCAATGTATTGTATTTTCCTAATAAAACAAGTTTATATGTATATGTATATATGTATTATTCATTTTTCCTCCCAATTTTCTCCCTACTTTGCTATCATTCAAATTTATATAAATTTGAATGATAGCAAAGTAGGGAGAAAATGTGGGGGGGAGGGAGGGACAAATAATACATTTTGTAAAACCTGGGATTTTTTTCAGTAAAAATAGTTTAAAACTGAAAACAAAGAGGCGCATATAACTATTTTTATATATATGCAAACCCACTGACTTGACCCATGTGGCCCTTCACTTGGAACTTTAGTTAACAATTTGAACGATGGTGCATGGGCCAGAAAAGAATTGAGGTCATTTTCTCAAAGCTGGGCTGGCTCTGCAGGGCTAACAGGTACAGAAAGTAATGACAAAATAAATTTGTTTTTTTACTAAAGTAGACATAAGTCACTGAACACAAAGGGAGCAGTTCAATAAGACAGTGGCACTTGCTACATAATCACTTTCTGAACATAACTGCCTTTAAAAGAGTTGTATTATTGAGCCCATAAACTTGATGAATTCTCTCATCTGAGTAATCTTTTACTCAATGTCTTGTTGCTGCTCTGACATCAGATCCACCCTTTGATGTTCATCTGTAAAATAAGGAATTCATTTTAGAGAAATGAGTTTTGTAAGTGCTTGTGAACATTTCTTGTTTGACAGAATTCATTAACTGGCTTTTCAAAGTGTGATATTCAATGACATCCTCTAATACAGCTCTCAGCACCTTGAATCCTCCTTAAATCCGCCCTTTTAACCATGATACTGCTTGAGTCCAAAGCAATTTTAGGATTCCCCTGCCTACTTAGGAAGTTTCTAATATTGGAGGACTAGTGTTTCTCTCTGGCCTTTTGCCACCCTTTGTTCTCAGCTATTTGCTTAGTTTAGCTGCAGCCAGTTATTCGGCATGTCTTCCGTATTGATTGACGTCAATTGGCTTTCAAGTCTTTAGTCTCCATGATTATGGAATCGGCTCCTAGTAGAGTTTAAACATGCAGAATAAATACCTTTTACTCTTTTAAAATAGAATGAAACTGAAGCTTGATTTTATTTTTAATAGCTTTAACTTGTTGTGAAGGACATAGGGACTATTTGTGAAGACTGGTGTATAAAAATGTGCTCTGCACTTTATGTATCTTGAGGAAGGACAGTTCAGTGGTTTTAATGCTAGCTGAGACTCAGGAGACCTGTGCAACGTTGGCACTTGGTTGGTCAGTGACACAGTTCCCCATCTGTAAAAAGGGTAAATGCTATTATTCCCAATCTCCACTGGCGTATTCCGAGGATAAATACATTTAAAAAGTGTGAGGCTCTGAAATACTACAGTAATGGAGGTCATAGAAGTACTATAAATATAAATTCCTCAAATTACATGGCTAAAGAATGGCCAAAATTGGTTTAATTATGTCTAGAATTAAAGGTATAGAGAAGAACTGCAGGTACTATGCTTTACCGAATTATGCTTATGTTCTGGGTTCTGCCAGAGGAGTCCTCAGCTGGCCAGCCACCACCAAATTCTGGCTCCTTTTCATTTTCTGAGCAGCTTAAAAGGAGCTGGAAGGGTGGAGAATCTGTTTCTCTCTAAAATTCAGCTGTGAATGTGCTGTGAGCAGAATTCCATTGTGTCAAATCCTTTAATGGCCTCTATCTAATACAAACCATCAGACGGGAGAAAATACTCCCTGCTGTAACCATGTGAACTGTCAGTATTGCAGTCAATGGTACTACCCATGTGAGTAAACAGAACATGATTTTGCCCAGTATCAGGCAGTATGATCAGCTCTAATGACCAGAATCACTTTTTGTGGCTCTCAGTTAGGAGGACAAGCATGGATTCAGTGTGGATAATTTTGGCACATCTCCATTCATGAAAGACACTGTATCGAAAGCATGGCCCAGCATTATGTACAAATAGTAATACTGCAACTGTTTGTAATGTTTTAACAGCAGATAGCCTGAGTCAGGGAAAAGCTCCCCCATATGAATACACAAAGTTGACATGAGGATGCGGCGTAAATAAACACAAGTTGATCTTTCCCTTCATTATGATGTATTATGAAAAGCTCTGATAGGCTATAAAATGGCTTTGCTAGAGTAGCTAAAGTCTTTGCAAACTTCAGATGTTTTCAAATGCATGTTGTCATGTAAAATAACAGCTTCTGCTAATAGTGTCAAGTTGTGATTTTGTGTTCAAAATAGCTGCCACTAGATGGCAAGCTGATTGTACATAGTGGGCTATAACAAAGGAATTTATCTATGAATATGCTGTGCTGCCAAGTATACATACTGCATCAAATTCATCCCTTGTGTAATTCCACTCAATTCAGTGGAATTGCACTAGGGAAAATATGGCTTATTGAGCCCTGGTACTTCAGCACCTATGTAAGATCATCCACTGTCAGATAATGTGGCAGAAGACCATATCGGCTGCTGTTTGCTTGTTAAGTCTGTTATACTGAATTGTTTTAAATTCAAAAGATTTAGTAAAATGCAAGAGGTAGGCATCTAAATCCATTTTTTGGCACCTAAGTAACTGGCCTCATTTTTCACAGGTGCTGAGCAGCCACAGCTCCTATTGACTAAGAGAAAAGAAGCTCAAAGATTCTAAATGGTTCTACTATCATATTTAACATACATGTGGGGCCCGATCCTTCAAGCTGCTCCATGTAGATGGGCTCTTGTGCCTCCACTGTTTTCAGGGGGTCTCTGCCTGGGCAGAGGGGTCTAGCCACACAGAGTATCTACTGGGGACAAGACTTTACTACGTTGTCCCTTCCTTTCCTCTGACACTGTTGCTTAGGAGAGACATTCTATTATTAAAAGATCTTGTGATTATAAGAGCCTACAGGTAAAACATTTTCATGCATACGTGTTTGTGCATATTCTCATGTGAAAAAAGCATCAGCCTAATCCTGATCTTGTTAACATTGTTACATGTGTACAACTCCATATTTTCCAGTTTATGCACCTTACTGCTGGTTCCCTCATATTTTAAAAACATTGAGAGTATGCATTAGCTGTATTATTTTATGCCTCCAGGTATGCAATTGTACAACACCAGCAGGAAACAAGTGGAGGCCACCTCTGAAAGGCAAGAATTGACCAGGGATTTCTTTCTGTAAAATCAGCATCTTGCTTACCATGTTTGTGTTCACTGACATTAATGGAAGAGCTGCCATTATCTTGTGGATATAAGGGCAGAAATATCTTTGATTGGCTTCGGTTTGACAGCCAGATTCTCACTTAAGAGTTGTACATGAAGCATCCAGCGCATCAGTGGACAGTCCCTACGCATGCTGAGGTGAACTAAATAGTTCCTGAAGGCAAAGGATCAACAGCTGCTTCATAGTTTTTCTTGTGGAAACAAAGTCAAATTATTCTGTCCTTGGTTAGATTTTTTATATCACCTTGGCTTGGTGGGCTTTGTGCCACAATGTTGCCTTACCAGAGGGCAGATTGGGATCCTGCTGCTGGTAAAATTTCTCCTGGGGGTGCAACTTGACAAAGTTAATAATTGACCAGAATTTGGGGCCAACAGCTCAGTCCAGAGGGCTTGTCTTGGGAGAAATAGTAAGGCATCCTGGTACAGATCTCAGATATATTTAGGCAAATAAACCTATTAGAGCATATACTAAATACAAGTCTGTGTTCAACTGACCAAGCATTAGCACACAAGATCCTGTATATTTGCAATCAGAAAGAGCTGATCTGCTTCAAGGTATTTTGCACCATGGAATTACATAGATTATTTTACACAGTTAGAAATAATTGCCTCAAAGGAGGAAAAACAAACTCTCATTTCCTGCTGCACAGATTAAAACTGCTTGTTTGAGAAGAAAGAAAGCTAGGTGGATATTTTTTTCCCCTCAAGCACAAGTCAGTCTTTCCAAGCCTTCTCCACAACTAGTTATAAAGGAACACAGCAACTGAAACTAGCACATTTTCTGATGGGTGTATCATAATGTTGAAGCTGAAATATCCAGATTTTCTGGTCAAAAATCTAGAGCATAAATCTATGCCATAGTTATGGCTCTCTTCCCTTAAATATCCCCACGTCAGTTCTGGGAGAGGTCTCCCCTCTTGATAAACTCTCTTTTTCTGTGGAAAGGATATCACGTGTCCCCATCCAGTTCTCTCTTTCAGTTTCAGGAAGCTCTTTTAAAATAAAATGTTCTTAAAAGCAACAGAAGGTATATGGAGTCCAAGAGTAAATTATTTCTCAGGATGTTGTTTTCAGTCCAAGGAGCTGTCCTGGTTAAAGAGAAAATCGCCTATAGAAAATACTACACTATATTATTCATTTCTATACTGTTGTGCCTGTGACCCCTAGTCCTGGATCAGGTCCCATTGCACTATATGCTTCACAGATACAGAACAAAAAAGCAATCGCTGCCCCAAAGAGATTACAATCTAAGTATAAGACAAAAGACAACAGCTGGATACAGACAGACATGGGAGAGAACAACAATGAAGCAATATTGCTCAATGGGATAGGCAGCAGTCTCGGCATACCAGCAGCCAAACCATTGTCAAGCTTTTCTAGAGCAGTAGTCCAAAACACTACCATCTGCAATAGTGTTTTTACAGTGGGTGTTTTTTTAGTGTTTGAAGCAGACTGTAGTCACTTTTTAAATGAGAGATTGGTAGCCTTTATTCTCATATGATCACAGAACTGTATGTGCACATTTAATTTAACACTCATGCTTATTTGGTATAGCACCATATACTTATTATTAGCTTTCAGAGTAGCAGTCGTGTTAGTCTGTACTCACAAAAAGAACAGGAGTACTTGTGGCACCTTAGAGACTAACAAATTTATTTGAGCATAAGCTCAAATTGGCTGTAGCCCACGAAAGCTTATGCTCAAATAAATTTGTTAGTCTCTAAGGTATCACAAGTACTCCTGGTCATCTTCTTATTAGACAACCATCCTAGAAGGGGAGAGAGTGGCCTTGTGTTTAAAGCACAGAACAAGGTTGAGCTTTTTAGCTCTGGTTCTGCCACAGACTCTTTGTGAAATTGAGCAGGTTTCAAGCCCTCTGTGCCTCAGTTTAATCATCAATAAAGTGAGGATGATACTTCTTCTTTCATAGACGGGTTGAGAGGCTTAGTTCATTAATGTATGAGAAATTATTTGAGAGCCTCTGATGGAAGGAGCCATGGTATGTGTGTTAGACTGGGTACACTTTAAAATGAAGGGACAGAACAGCTGCTAGTTTGGGTTCTTAGCGCTGTTGCTACTGTCTTAGTACAAATCAACACTAAACAGCCAAATATTGTTTTTTACCTCCAATCCCCTTGTCAGTGGATTTGACCATTTTCTTTAAATTTGTGGGTTGTTAGAGCATGACCCTTAAATATCACACCAACATTAATGTGCCCTATGTGTCTGCAGTTTTAGCAGTTTAGAATCAGCCATGTTTATGTTTCTCCAGATAAGCTAGTCTTTCAGCATGAAAGTGGAAACAGCATGAGTTGACAGAGTTATGCAGTTAGGCGCTTAGATGAGTGTGGTAATATGAACCTAGACAACTAAACAGATATAAGAGACTGTTTGGAACCTTGTCTTTAGACAGTACTACAAGAAATTCCCTTCCCCCTCCTCTCCCTTCCCCACCCTCCACACACACTTTTGGACTGAAAACATTGCTGTTTGCTATTACTTTGCAAACCTCCAATGTAAAACTAAGAACTCAAGTCTAGTCTTCCTGAACTTGAAAATGAAATGAATGTGCAGTACTTAAACCATTGTTCCACCAAAATGATTGTCTACAAGTCATTTTACTGTAACTCCAAATCATTCTTTGGTTTCTGTCCAAAAGTGGAGAGTTCTATTTTAGTTACAAAACTAATTACACAGGTTATTCACTAAAAGCTAACTATAATGGTTTTCTCATTCCAGAACCATTGTTCTCTCCTTCTGCATTTAATCCAAGAACCTAGTTGATCCCCCATGTGAAATGAATCGCCAGATAGCTAAATCCTAGGGGGCTTCTTGCAGTTTTTTGGTTAACTGTTCAAGCTAGAATAAACAAATCACTGTAGTCATCCATCCATAAAATAATTGTTTATTGAGTTATTCAACATGAAATGTTCTGCTTGCATCCGAAGAAGTGGGTGTTCACCCACGAAAGCTCATGCTACAAAACATCTGTTAGTCTATAAGGTGCCACAGGATTCTTTGCTGCTTCTACAGAACCAGACTAACACGGCTACCCCTCTGTGAAATAATGAAAATTAAATTTTGTCTCTTTTGAAAGAGATCTGACATTGCACTGTATTTTTAGGTTTGTAGTTACTGGAAGAATAAGACTTATACATAAGACAAACATCTATCAGTTTCATCTGTCTTGAAGTCGGTGAGGGACGCCATTTTCAACCTGAGGAAAATGAAAACTAGGCATGTTATGGATTTATTCTTTAGTGGATTTACATGTTTAACTGATTACAAGTTGGATGTTTGAATTAAATTGTATATAATGTGTATATGTATATTAAACTCATAAAAACATGTTAAAATAACATTATCAAAATTGTGAAGCCTAGCAATCAAATTTAGCAAATGATGGAATTAAGATAGCCCATGCAACCTCAGTTTGGCCCCTTTGTGCATATGCATTATGATATAGTCTTTAATTACACAATCACATACTATGTTTTCCACAGGACTCCTACCTCACTCAATGCACAGAGTGGATGGTGCTCACTTACTGAGCAGCTATTCAATATTTTGTTTTCTCCTCGTTGCTCCATATATGGCTCATGCCTTATTTACTGTTCAAGCCCTGGTCTGAAGACAGAATTATTAATGGGATTTCCTATAGCACTCATCACTATAGTATCTGAGTGGTTCCCACACATTACCTATTTTTCACAACATTTCTATGAGATGGGTAGAATTATCCCCATTTTATAGGTGGAGAATTGAGGTAAGAGAGATTAAGCTCAAAAGTATTCACTAAATCTGGTGCCCAATATGAGACATGTAGGACCTAATTTTTCAGAGCACTCTAACATGATATAGAACTTTGTGTTCAAAGTAGGGCTGGTGATTAATCACAGTTAGCTCTCGCGATCAACTCAAAAAAATTAATTGTGCTTTAAAAAATTAATTGCGATTATTCGCAGTTTTAATTGCACTGTTAATAGAATGCCAATTTAAATTTATTAAATATTTTGGATATTTTGGATATTTTTCTACAGTTTCATATATATCGTATTCTGTGTTGTAATTAAAATCAAAATGTATATTTTATTATAAATATTTGCACTGTAAACATGATAAAAATATTTTTCATTTCACCTCATACAAGTACTGTAGTGCAATATTTGTCATGGAAGTGCAATTTACAAATGTAGATTTTTATTTGTTACATAGCTGCACTCAAAAACAAAACTATGCAAAACTTCAGCGCCTACAAGTCCACTCAGTCCTACTTCTTGTTCAGCCAATCGCTAAGACAAACAAATTTGTTTACATTTACAGGAGATAATGCTGCCCTCTTCCTATTTACAATGTCACCAGGAAGTGAGAACAGGCCTTTGTGTGACACTTTTGTAGCCAGCATTACAAGGTATTTACATGCCAGATATGCTAAACAATCATATGCCCCTTCATGCTTTGGCCACCATTCCAAAGGACATGCTTTCATGATGATGATGATGCTCGTTTAAAAAAAAATGTGTTAATTAAATTTGTGACTGAACTCCTTGGGGGAGAATTGTATGTTCCCTACTCTGTTTTACCCACATTCTGCCATATATTTCATGTTGTAGCCATCTCAGATGTTGACCCAGCACATGTTGTTCATTTTAAGAACACTTTTGCTGCAGATTTGACAAAACGTAAAGAAGGTATCTGTGACCCAAGGGTGCCTGGGGCAGCCCTCACTGGACATGCCAAGGTCATGGCAGGCTACAAAAGGGAGAGCAGATACTTCCAAGACTGGTGGGTAATACTGAAGCTAAACTCCCCAACCAGTCAGAAACTGTGTTTCTGATTCCCCACAATGGTTATCAAGAAGCAAAAAAGAAATCACACAGCCCCCTTTAATGCATTCCAGTTCTCTGGCTCTGAGGCATCACATAGGTCCTGTACAGTGAGAAGTTATTTGAAAAACTCTGCTCACATATACAATATGTTCTTCTGACCCCAAAGAGTCAGCCACATTATTAGGTCAGTATAGGTTTGGATCTTACACAAAATACCACACTGTCAGCCAATCCTTTAGTATCTAAAACTAAAAGTTTATAAATTAAAAACAGAGAACAAGAAGAGAGAAGTTAAACGGTTAAAACAGTCACATACATACAAAGACTCCAAAGTCCACATATCAGGTTCCTAGCAGTATTGGTGAGTTTGCTGGCTTGAAAGTCCCTCTGGAATTCATCCACAGCTTTGATGGGTCATTCAGTCCTTTGTTCAGAGGTTCAGTTTGTAGCAAGGTTCCTCCCGAGGTAAGAAGCAGGATTGAAGACAAAATGGAGACGATGCAACTGCCTTTTATAGTCTTTTGACATGTGGCCTGTGCTTTTTTTGTTTCCAACACACTGCCCATACATGGTTTGGAAGCCTTTTCTGTCCATAGGCATGCCCATGCATGCCTTGCTGAGTCATAAGGTGTATCCTCTGCTTTCTCTCAATGAGTCAATTGTGTAGCTGATGGTCCTTAATGGGCCATCAAGCAGCTAGTCAGAACTGATGCCCAAACTGTCTCGGGATGACAGCCAGAAGCATAGCCCAAGTTTTGAAATACAGACATACATATCTATAACTCATAACACAAAAGTGATACAAACATAGAAATGAGATTATCATATCTGGCAAATCATAACATTTTTGCAGATATCTTACATGGCATATCTGGCACAACTCATTGCAATTTTACAGTATTGGTATTCATAGTATCGTAAAGTGTCCCCCAGATTCCATACAGTGTCACAGTACCAATGTGAGGTTTCTAAAGACAGCTACAACACTTGACCCAGAGTTAAAGACTCCAAAGTGCATTCCAAATCCGAGAGAGACGAGGTGTGGAGCATGCTTTCAGAAGTCTTAAAAGAGCAACACTCCGATGCGGAAACTATAGAATCCGAACCATGAAAAAAGAAAATCAACCTTCTGCTGGTGACATTTGACTCAGATAATGAAAATGAATATGCGTCAGTTCTCACTACTTTGGATTGCTATTGAGCTGAACCCTTCATCAGCATGGACGCATGTCCCCTGGAATGGTGGTTGAAGCATGAAGGGACATATGAATCTTTAGCGCATCTGGCACGTAAATATCTTGTGATGCTGGCTACAACAGTGCCATGAGAATGCCTGTTCTCATTTTCAGGTGACATTGTAAACAAGAAGCAGGCAGCATTATCTTCTCCAAATGTAAACAAACTTGCTGAACAAGAAGTAGGACTGAGTGGACTTGCAGGCTCTAACATTTTACATTGGTTTTTTTTAATGCGTTTTTTGTACATATTTCTACATTTGTAAAGTTAAACTTTCATGATAAAGACATTGCACTATAGTACTTGTATTAGGTGAATTGAAAAATACTATTTCTTTTGTTTTTTTACAGTGCAAATACTTGGATTAAAAATAAATATAAAGTGAGCACTGTACACTTTGTATTCTGTGCTGTAATTGAAATCAATATATTTGGAAATGTAGAAAACATCCAAAATATTTAAATAAATGGTATTCTATTATTGTTTAGCAGTGTGATTAATCACAATTAATTTTTTTAATCCCCTGACCACCCTAGTTCAAAGCACAATGTTCATTAACTTTAGTTGCAGCTGTAAGTGCACAACACTTTTTCACATCAGACCCAGGCATCCAGAAGATGAGGAAGACACCATTAGAGACCATCTGTGAAAAATTCAGTGTAAGTGACTTGCCCAGCATCACAGAGGAACTCAGTGGCAAAGTCTGGGATGCAATACAATTCTACTAATGTCACCATGACACCATCTTTCCTCTTCCTGTAATTTACTGCCTCATTCCCTACAACCCTTCCAACTTCTGTAAAAAAAATGAAGCCATGTTCTGATAGACAACAGTCTCCTTCACTATACAAACTTGGTTCATCCTCAGAACTGGTCAGTGTTGCATACTGAATGGAATAGGGGCCCTGGGGAGGTGTAGGGGGGAGTATATGATCATGTAATTAAAGGCTGTATGCTAATGCATACAAGCACCTTAATTCTGACATTACTTAATTTTGCAAGCTTAACATTGTTCTTTTAGGCCTTGTCTACTCTGCAGAGTAGGCAGCTGCTGGTGGCAAAACAGTGGAGGTGTACACACTGCAATGTCACTTTTGGTGACAAAACCCTTCAGTTTTGGCAACAAAATAAAACCACCTCAGCAAGAGACATAGGGTTTTTTGATCAAAAGTTTTGTTGACCCAGCTGTGCTTGAGCCGTAGGAATATCGATACCTACAGGCAGATTTCTCAAGGCTTATGTGAAAAGGGCTATGATCCAGACACACAGTGCACAGAAAAGATCAAGGAGCTGAGGCAGGCGTACCAGGCAAGGGAGGCCAACCATTGCTCTGGTGCTATGCCGAAGACCTGTCATTTCTATAGGGTTGGATGCTGTCCTCAGTGGCAACCCCACCTACACCGCCAAGAGCCCCGCGGATACTTCATCAGGGCTGGAGCTGGTGGAAGTAGACGTAACCCAGAGGACAAAGTCATTGATGAAGAGGTGGCATTAGTGGACTATGTGGAACCCACAGTGGGTCACTTGGTGGTGCGTCCAGTCAGGAGCTGTTCTCCACTCCGGAGGTGTCTAGCCAATCTCATCAGTTGCACTCCAGAAAGCAAGAAGCAAGAGAGGAGACCCCCACAGTAAGTGGTTTTGCTTCGTGAAGTGTGGAGGGGGGTTGAGGGCATAGAAATGTAGAAGGTTGGCTGTGTTTCTGTGTGCTGGACATTGTCCTGTGCAGCTAAGCAGTACGGTGGAACAGGATGTTGATATACACCAAAATTTCATGGGAATCCTCCAGAGAGATCTCTAGGAAACTTTCCTGGAGGTACTTGGCAATCCTCTGCCAAAGGTTCCTTGGCAGAACTGCTTTGTTCCTTCTCCTATTGAAGGAAACTTTTCCATGCCATTCTGAAATCACTTGTGCAGGGATCAAAGCAGTACACAGGCAACTAGCATAGGGACCAGGTCAGAAGCTGCAAGCATGCAGTAGATGCACCTTTGCTTCCTTGCTTACTCTCAGGAGTAAGATATCTGCTACAATGACCAGGGCCTGCGGAAAAGGGTGTGAAAATTTAGAATATTATGCCTAGTTGACTGCACTGCAAACCTTTCATATTGCTTTTCTCTCCATGTATAATTGTGACAAATTGGGGTTTTATTCACCTTGTTATGTGGCATGTGAGTCTTACTGTCCTACACTAATACAGCATGTACCTCAATTTCCCTTTGTATTACACCCATGCCTAGACGGTGGAAATTGGGTGTGAGACTTTTGCTGAGGCCCTGAGGACAGGTGAGGCTGTTCAGAGATCTGCACATAGGTGATGCCAATGCCCTTTGAAATGTGAGACCCAGGAAGGGGATGCGACCAGGTGACACCTTTTGCCCAGGAAGCAGGACAGAAGACTGGAGAAGCAATGGGCATGTCAGAGGCCAGGCTGGGGGATCCAGGTCAATCTGCTGTGAGGGACTGGAAGATGGAGGAGTCCAGGCTGTCTGGCCTGGGGTTCCCCCAAGATGTACTCTGTTGAAAGTCACTGACTTCTTAGCTACCAAGCTTTGTGCTATGCTGTGTTCCTTTTAACCAATAAACCCTTCTGCTTTACAAAGCTGGCTGCCAGGCACTGAGGAGTTGGAGTGCAGGGCCCTCTTGCTTCTCCCACTAAGGGGAAGTGTGCGGTGTGAACAGGGGTGCTGAATGCTCCGAGGTCAGACTGGGAAGGATGTAGCTGAGGAGGCTTTTTGCCCTGGACAGTGTGACCTGAGGGGAGGCACGCTATCCAGAGTCCCGGCTGGCTTCATACCAAGCAGTTCCAGAGCATCGGACCTGTGTCTCCGTCACAATGTCCCACACCCCGCGGTAAGCTCACCATGCTTGGGGTGTTTGCCAACATGTATGCTTGTCAAGTGATTGGTATGTTACTAGCAGTGTATTTTACTATACTGGTTCAATGTTGTGCGTGTACTTAACAATCATGCTTCTGTGTATTGCTCCTTGTGCTTCTGCAGATGTGGCCTTCAGAGGCATCCCATATACACTGGCAGTGGCAGAGTGCCTCCGCCAGATAAGAAAGCACCCAAGACAGAGTAAGGAGGACATGTTCTGGTAGCTGCTGCAATACTCACCTGCAGAAAAGAGGGAACGCATGGAGTGGAGGGAAATCCAAAGGCAGGACAAAAAAGAAAATGAGGCCTTCATTAAGAATGCTACCAAGAGGATGATTAAAGTTATGGAGGAGCAAACTGAGATGCTGAAGTCTCTCATAATGCTCCAGACTGAGCAGATGCATTCTCACCTTCCTCTTCAGCACATTCAGAAGTCTTTCCCAGGCCTGCCTTAAAATCCACCTGTGCATTTCTTTCCACTTTCTGGGACGTCTTGCTTTCCCATTCACTCCACCCCATGGACACCTTTTCAAATAATAGCTGGACTTACACACAGCTCTGAAAGTCAGCTCTCCCCTGATGCCTCCTCTCCCACCACCAAGTGTGTGTGTGTGTCTCTGTGTGTGTGTTTGTCTGTGGTGTTTTCTGTGCAATAAAAGCAAAGTTTTTGAATGATAAGTAATCTTTATTTGTTTCCTGCTAATTGTGATGCAGGTGCCAGTAACACATACACACACAGGAAAAGGCAGGTCTACATGACTCGTTACTGAGAAGAATAGACAGGCCTGTAACCAGAGCTGATCCAGAGAACAGACGGGTGTGCTGTCTGCTGGGTGCTAACATATGGGATGTGGACCTGACGCTGAAGAGGATTCTAATGGGAGCGGGAAAGAATCCACTGATTGTCCTTCATGTGGGAACAAATGATACGGCTAGATTCTTGCTGGAAAGTATCAAGGGAGACTATGCCAGGCTGGGGAAGACGCTCAAGGAAATCGAGGCTCTGGTGATTTTCAGTGGGATTCTGCCTGTTCCTAGAGAAGGGCAACAAAGGTGTGACAAGATTATGACGATCAACAGATGATTCAGGCAGTGGTGCTATAAGGAGAGTTTTGGGATGTATGGCCACTGGGAGGCATTCATGAACAGAGGACTGTTCTCTCAGGATGGACTTCACTTGAGCAGGGAGAGAAATAGGCTTCTAGGATGGAGGCTGGCACAACTGATTAAGAGAGCTTTAAACTAGGAATTTGGAGGAGATGGTTGGGAGATGTCCAGGTAATCTCCATGCCAGATTTTAACATAGAGAGGGAAGAAAACAAAGTAAGAAAGGATACAGCTGTGGGTAGGAGAATGGACATAAGGTGGAAGGGTAGTGTAGATACCAGTCTAATAGGTGATACTGGCAGTAGAATGTCTGTGCCTAACTGGGTAAAAATTAAGATGTTTGTACACCAATGCAAGGAGCCTAGATAACAAAATGGAAGAACTAGAGTTACTGGTTCAGGAAGTGAAACCAGATATTATAGGGATAAGAGAAACATGGTGGAAGAGTAGTCATAACTGGAGTACAGATATTGAAGGGTATGTGCTGTTTAGGAAAGACAGAAATAAAGGCAAAGGTAATGTACTAGCATTGTATATAAATGAGGAGGTAGACTGTAAAGAAATAAGTGATGGAATGGATAAGAAAGAGTCTGTCTTGTTGATATGAATTTGATGGGTTAGTTTTTATGGATTGTCACTCATCGCATCTGACCAGAAGATTTATAGGTTCTTCTCCAATTCAGACTACAGAGTTCAAGAACTCAGAGAGTTCTATATCGGGAGAGGATTCTTGGGGTGCTTGGCAAGAACACATACAGTGAAGACAAATTGATAAAATCTTTATTGAAATTAACATAAAAATAAGAAATGCAATGAAACTTATAACTGCAAAACAGTAAAAGAATTCCAAAACTCCTGCTGGTAACATTTCTATTATAAGTACCTTAAACTAACATACTCACACCCTTCCTTGAGAGCCCAGTAATAGGAGGTGAAGAACCAGTATCACTCCTGGCATGCCCGATTACATGATGGTGCTGGCTTCCCCAATGGTTAGGAATGTTGAGTAGTTATACTATACTGCACAAGCTGAGCTGATAGTGTGATAGAAGATAGAATAGATAGAAGAAGAAAAGAACTAACTCCAAAGCAACTACAAGAAGAAGGTTTAAGAAAAGAACTTCAAAGCAGCTACAAGGTTTAAGAAAAGAACTCACTAACGTAACTCTCTTACAAGTTATTTTATAGGATCATGACCTATGTAATTCAGGCCCAACCTACTATACCCAAATCTTGTTTCTATACCCTAAGAAATTTATGGGTATCCTTCTCCTATAGGTTAGTGGATTATGACACTTACTTTCTAAATATATTAATAGGGATTATTTCACTCCAAAACTGTCAGCCTAGGCTCTCTTGATGACCTCAAGTTGTGGTTTACCCTGCAGTTACCAACCGCTTGTAGAAGCCGGATAAACCTGTGATGTGATGTGAATAGTTCCTCCCTTTGGTTTCCCAAAGTTCAGGGACCATTCTTATCTGTGCCAAAGGTTGCCAGCTTTTATGCTGACATATTCATAACTAATTCTACTTTTTGCTATATTGCAGATCTTACTGGCTCTTACAGACCAGAAGTCTTCTTGCATTTCAGCATTTCAGCAAAACTTATTATTAGGAAACACATGCCTCAACACATCCTAAATTCCAAGGAATTAATATTGATAAAATATAAGAATAAAATGGATTAATTTGAGAAAAAAACATATTAATTGATACTCCTGGCTGGATTAATAGGATATAATAGCTAGCAAAATAATCCTATGGGCTACAGTCTGGGCAAAAATCACATTGGGGAAGAAAGCTACTAGAGCCTCCCATGGGATAGTGCTTGGGGTGTTCTATAGACCACCAGGATCTGATTTGGATATGGAGAGAGACCTCTTTAATATTTTTAATGAAGTAAATACTAATGGGAATTGTGTGATCATGGGAGACTTTAGCTTCCCAGATATAGACTGGAGGACAAGTGCTAGTAATAAAAATAGGGCTCAGATTTTTCTGGATGCGATAGCTGATGGATTCTTTCACCAAGTAGTTGCTGAACCAACTGCCATTTTAGATTTGGTTTTGGTGAGTAGTGAAGACCTTATAGAAGAAATAGTTTGAGCAATCATGAGCTAATTCAATTCAAACTAAATGGAAGGATAAACAAAAATAGATCTGTGACTAGGGTTTTCTAATTTCAAAAGGGCTAACTTTAAAAAATTAAGGAAATTAGGGAAGTGGATTGGACTGAAGAACTTGTGGTCTAATGGCAGAAGAGGCCTGGAATTACTTCAAATCAACATTGCAGAAACTATCAGAAGCCTGCATCCCAAGAAAGGGGAAAAAATTCATAGGCGGAGTTGTAGACCAAGCTGGATGAGCAAGCATCTCAGAGAGGTGATTAAGAAAAAGCAGAAAGCCTACAGGAGTGGAAGATGGGAAGGATCAGCAAGGAAAGCTACCTTTCTGAGGTCAGAACATGTAGGGATAAAGTGAGAAAGGCCAAAAGCCATGTAGAGTTGGACCTTGCAAAGGGAATTAAAACCAATAGTAAAAGGTTCTATAGCCATATAAATAAGAAGAAAACAAAGAAAGAAGAAGTGGGACCGCTAAACACTGAGGATGGAGTGGAGGTTAAGGATAATCTAGGCATGGTCCAATATCTAAACAAATACTTTGCCTCAGTCTTTAATGAGGCTAATAAGGAGCTTAGGGATAGCAGGATGACAAATGGGAATGAGGCTATGGAGGTAGATATTACCACATCCGAGGTAGAAGCCAGACTTGAACATCTTAATGGGACTAAATCGGGGGGCCCAGATAATCTTCATCCTAGAATATTAAAGGAACTGGCACATGAAATTGCAAGCCCATTAGCAAGAATTTTTTAATGAATCTCTAAACTCAGGGGTTGTGCCATATGACTGGAGAATTGCTAACATAGTTCCTAATTTTAAGAAAGGAAAAAAACATGATCTGGGTAACTACAGGCCTGATAGGTTGACATCTGTAGTATGCAAGGTCTTGGGGAAAAAATTGAAGGAGAAAGTAGTTAAGGACATTGAAGTCAAAGGTAATTGGGACAAAATACAACATGGTTTTACAAAAGGTAGATAGTGCCAAATGAACCTGATCTCCTTCTTTGAAAAAGTAACAGATTTTTTAGACAAAGGAAACACAGTGGATCTAATTTACCTCAACTTCAGTAAGGCATTTGATACGGTTCCACTTGGGGAATTATTAGTTAAATTGGAAAAGATGGGGATCAATATGAAAATTGAAAGGTGGATAAGGAACTGGTTAAAAGGGAGACTACAACAGGTCATACTGAAAGGTGAACTGTCAGGCTGGAGGGAGGTTACTAGTGGAGTTCCTCAGGGATCAGTTGTGGGACCAATATTATTTAATCTTTATATTACTGACCTTTGCACAAAAAGTGGGAATGTGCTAATAAATTTTGCGGATGACACAAAGCTGGAAGGTATTCACCAATACAGAGAAGGACCGGGATATCATACAGGAAGATCTGGATGACCTTGTAAAATGGAGTAATAGTAATAGGATGACATTTAATAGTGAAAAGTGTAAGGTCATGCATTTAGGGATTAATAAGAATTTTAGTTATAAATTGGGGACACATCAGTTGGAAGTAACAGAGGAGGAGAAGGACCTCGGAGTATTGATTGATCACAGGATGACTATGAGCCGCCAATGTGATATGGCCATGAAAAAAGCTAATGCGGTTTTAGGATGCATCAGGCGAGGTATTTCCAGTAGAGATAAGGAGGTGTTAGTACCATTATACAAGGCACTGGTGTACCTCATCTGGAATACTGTATGCAGTTCTGGTCTCCCATGTTTAAGAAGGATGAATTCAAACTGGAACAGGCACAGAGAAGGGCTACAAGGATGATCTGAGGAATGGAAAACCTGTCTTATGAAAAGAGACTCAAAGAGCTTGGCTTGTTTAGCCTAACCAAAAGAAGGCTGAGGGGAGATATGATTGCTCTTTATAAATATATCAGAGGGAGAGGAATTATTTAAGATCAGTACCAATGTGGACACAAGAACAAATGGATATAAACTGGTCATCAGGAAGTTTAGACTTGCAATTAGACTAAGGTTTCTAACAGAGGGGTGAAGTTCTGGAGCAGCCTTCCAAGGGGAGCAGCGGGGGAAAAAGACATAGCTGGCTTCAAGACTAAGCTTGATAAGTTTATGGAGGGGATGGTATGATGGGATAGCTTAATTTTGGCAATTAATTGATCTTTGACTATTAGCGGTAAATATGCCCAATAGCCTGTGATGGAATGTTTGATGGGGTGGGGTCTGAGTTACTACAGAGAATTCTTTCTTGGGTGTCTGGCAGGTGAGTCTTGCCCACATGCTCAGGGTTTAACTGATCACCATATTTGGGGTTGGGAAGGAATTTTTCTCCAGGGCAGATTGGCAGAGGCCCTGGGGTTTTTTCGCCTTCCTCTGCAGCGTGGGGCACGGGTCACTTGCTGGAGGATTCTCTGCACCTTGAAGTCTTTAAACCATGATTTGAGGACTTCAGTGGTTCAGACATAGGTTAGGGGTTTGTTGCGGGAGTGGATGGGTGAGATTCTGTGGCCTGCGTTGTGCAAGAGGTCAGACTAGACAATCATAATGGTCCCTTCTGACCTTAAAGTCTATGACTCTGACTCTGTTATGTATTATATTCACACACATACATTATAAAGCTGAAGTCCTGTCTGTTTTAATTTGGATGCTCACCCAACTCCAAATTCTTTGGTAGTGTTTTGCAGTCAGCTTCAGATGAGCCAAAGTTGGGAAGTTTCCATTTCAGCTCCTCTGGACAAGGAGTCCACAAAATCATCAAATAGGTGAAACATTGTATGGTTCTGCGGCTTTGAGAGTGAGGATTGGCAATTATCAAGCTGTTTTGGCACGATACACTATAATGTTCACCTTCCAAATTAGCTTAAATACATCTGGATAAGATAATTTGTATGCTTCAGTCAGTTTGTAACTTCCACGTATAGTGGATGTTGCTATAAAATACATTGTGCGGTTCCATTTCCCAAGCTATTGTAGAATATTACAATAGGAATAGGCTGAAAGCTCTTTTAGAAGAGCAACAAAGCTTCCTATATTTTGGATGTCTGAACAATAATACCTCATGGTTTTTCTTCTTTCTGGTAAGAGGCCAAGTGGGTCAAATCCTCATGGTCAACATAGCATCAATTTGGATTGCCAAAGGAGGAACTAGTATTCTCTGTTTTGCCAGGAAGCACTTATTTTGTGTAATTTGAGTATCAAGAACTAGGATTTTCTTCATGAATATACTTGGCTGAGAAGGAGAACTACTTAGCAGGTGAGATGAGCTACAAGGGCTAGGGTCAAAAGGAGCAGTCTTTAAAAGAATCACATTCTTCCCCATCTCTAGTGACAAAATGCTCTTGGATGGTTCTATGGCCTGAAGGACAGTGAACAAGTTAACCAACGAGTCTTGGTTTTGAGGAGATAATTTGTTGTGAGAAACACTAATTGCTAGTAGGTACCTCCTTTCCATGTTCATAGAGCATCTAACTTCACGTTTGTGTCAGGGTATTTTTAAAAGGATATAGTTGAACTATAACCAATATTAAACATAAAAGCCATACCCCTTACTTTTATTACCACATTAACAAATATGAAAAAAAAATAGATTTACTTCTTGGCTTTGATGCTGGCTGTTTAGATTTTCCATTCAGCTTAAACTGTGTTAT
Organism: Mauremys reevesii; assembly: GCF_016161935.1. NCBI lineage: Eukaryota > Metazoa > Chordata > Testudines > Geoemydidae > Mauremys > Mauremys reevesii. The sequence continues at coordinate 112,965,619 of NC_052625.1, read as the reverse complement.
TTATGTATTTAGGGTTTTTTTCCCACCCAGTAATGTTCTCTTAGTATACAGTTCTGGTAGGAAATGTTTAAATAAAATTGTACACCCCTTTTCCTTTGATTTTTTTTTAAAATGTCATCACAAACATTTCTATTAATTAGTTCAGGGGTCAGCAACTTTTCAGAAGTGGTATGAGGGGTCTTCCTTTATTCACTCTGATTTAAGGTTTCGCGTGCCAGTAATACATTTTAACGTTTTTAGAAGGTCTCTTTCTATAAGTCTATAATATATAACTAAACTATTGTTGTATGTAAAGTAAATAAGGTTTTTAAAATGTTTAAGAAGCTTTATTTAAAATTAAATTAAAATGCAGAGCCCCCCGGACCAGTGGCCAGGACCCAGGCAGTGTGAGTGCCACTGAAAATCAGCTCATGTGCTGCCTTCGGCACGCGTGCCATAGGTTGCCTACCTCTGAATTAGTTTATAAAAATAATTTTAACTTTGTGGACTAACTTACTTTGAAAATCTCTTTAAACTGTTCTTAGTCTCAAAGTATATCTATCTGTCAAGATCCACTAGTAAGACTTTTCTTCACATTTTTGTGATTAGTTTGTTGTATGGTGTTTATCCTTTTTGCCTTCAGAATTCCTGGTTTCTAATTTGTCAGAAGCGCAGACTATTAAATTTGAGCAACTGAATTCCCTTTTTATAGGTAGAAGATTTTGCTGCAGAATAATTCCTCCTATGTTTTCCACTCCTCATACCTAAGCCTAATTGTAATTAAAATTTAAATTGGCAGAATGAAAGTTATACTTTGTTAATGGGGGTGCTGGAACAATTTGTATAGTGGAGGTGCTGAGAGTCATTGAACCAAACTGTAAACTCTGCATATGATGGAAACTACTTCAAGTCAGAGGGTGCTGCAGCACCCCCAGCAACCCTGGGTAAAGTGAATCTTTCAACAGGCTTTTTACTTAGCTTATGTTTTACTTTTTGAAATGTTTCCTTTTTTAGACTTTGCATTTCTGTTTATTTGTATATTATTCATTGCAAATGTTTTCTAGAGAATGCTAAATAATCACTCTGTAATGTTTTGAAATCTGTATTATTGTGATTTTGAGTCAATTACTTTATTTTATATACCACCCTTAGTGTCAAATACTATAGTCCTTTATGATCCAAAATAAGTTGCCAGATGAACATCTATGAAAAACACAACAATAAAAATACACATTTGGTTTAGTCTTCAAAACAGTTAAGCAGTAGTTCCAACCACAAAAGTTCCAAAAGTATAAGTCAGACCCCTAAATCATGAGACGGGGCCCCAAAATCATGAGATTATATATATTCAAAGTGTCTTAGGCCCATATTTGGAAAGGTATTTAGGTGTTCCCATGCTCAACATTGCAATGGCTAAGTATCATTTTCAACAGGGATTTAGTCTCCTCAGTCACTTTGGTGCTTTTGAATATTTGCCCTCAATCATGTTTTGTCTGATTTTTTTTTAACTACCCTGCCACCTTGATTGGGTGTGTGACCATTACAATGTTGCTGACTCTCACAACTATATAGGGAGTAAGGCAACTGGGTCATTCAAGAGATTGACATTAGGACAGAAATCCTTATGTCTGCGGGAGGAGAGAAGGGTGCCATTTTTTAAAAAGTCAGCATTTAGCCAGTTTCCTGTTTGAATTATAGGGAAATACCGTGCCACCTGATACAGCGTGCCAACTGTTACAATGTTCATTTATAATGATAACCACGATAGATGATTAGTTCAAATCCAGTCCAGGTCAGCAGTGAGCAAAAGTATTATTTGATGACTCTTCAATATTGTCTGTATAAAATGAGCTTATGGTCTTGATGTAGTCCTCAGAGAACAGGTATCCATACTACAGAAAACATCACTACCCCAGTTGGCACTCTTGTTGGCAGATGTTCAGCTGAGATGCCAAGGATTGAATAGACAGCTACTCTCTTACCCCTCTGGGGTGGTCCTCCTTAGTCACAATTAAGGAACATTGGCTGGACAGTGTGTGGGAAATTTGCACTGCTCTTTCTATGCAGTACTTGTTCTGTTAGATCTACAATCGATTCTTTAGTCAACCAAGATCTGAGCATATGTGTCTGTTTCAATAAGCATGTGCTGCTATATTATAAACTATTATAGCAGGAGAGGAAACAAGGCAGCATGTGCAATAGTTAAGGTTTTGTAACAACTTCCATTCTAATACCCTGTTTTTCAGTCACTCATAATTTACCTATTTATCTTTGGAGAGAATGAGCAGAAAAATATTTTTTTCCGTTAAAAAATAATGCTTGCCATTTTTTTTAACCCACACCACTACAGCCAATGTGGCTCAGGTTTTAAAAGTAGAAATTGGCATGGAAATTGGCATCGCTGGGGAGCAGGGCATTGCCTTAGTCTGGGAGAAATTAGTTCTGATTTGACTGAGTTATGAGCATTTGTAAATTGGCTTCTGAGCATATGTAATAATCTTTAAATTTCTACAGATTGCATACGTGTGTGAAGCTAATTTGGGGGCTGACCCTGCATGGTACAATTGTTGCTGGCTACCAAGAAGCACAGGATGCCCTCAACTCCCACTTTGCCACCTTGCAGTATCTAGCCTTCAGCTTTTCAGTGAACTGGAACTTTAATTGGTTGTAATGTATAATGACAACTGGGACTTAGCTAAGGACACCTGCAGACTTTGAAAAGTGCACAGGGGTAGAGGCAAGAGTTCCTCTAGAGAAAGCAAGAAGTGCACCTACTAGCTCTGGTTTAAATTTTAACTGAGCACGTAACATGGCTGTGTTTATTCTCAGCCAGTCTGCCTAGGTGTAACTTCCCCAGCTGCATATTTCCTGGTATGTGCAGAAAAGTGTCTTCTAGAGATATGCCATGATGTATAATAATGTACATAAAACTGTGCAATATTAGTTCTCATTTGAGACATAGCTTGTGATCAGAACTAACTCAGATTGTACTTTTGTTGTTTTAGGTTTCCACTTATGGTCAAACCACATCCCCTTTCATGGGCTCTTTCAATGCAAATTCAGGTAATGATATTCAAACTTGGAAATCAGTCTGTTTTGTAGTGTGGCATTGTACGAGAAGAGCAAAAAGTTGATGTGAAGGCTGTTCACTGGCATTTACATAAGTAAACTGCCAAATTTCAAAGATCCACATTATAGATCTCATATTATATGGTTTTTTTAAAATATAAAAACAGTTATGTAGATACCTTCTGATTTAGAGAAATGCCATTTTATTATAGTGTGATCCTAGCACTATAGATGTGGGCTGGCCTCTTTTTATGGGAGCTTATATAGCTCAGCTAAAATATCATCTGTTCTCAGCTGGAACTTGATTTACAGTCTGTAGAGGGGAACAAACCTTTTCCTGTGACTTGGAAAAAAATATTCCAGCATTTTTTTATATTTAAGCCCACTATAATTTTAAACTTTTCTTCCTCATTCAGACACTTTTGGCTCATATCCCTTATTCCCTGAATGGATGCTTGGAGCTTCCTCATTCTTATGCCGGTCAAAGAAAAAGTCTTGTGGGTGGGTAGAGAACATCACTGTTATGGAGTCTGGTTTGTGGTGAAGATTGCTAGGTTGGAAACTTAAGTCCCCAATTCCACAATCACGTGCTTGTGCTTAACTTTACTCACGAGTGGTCATATTGACTTAATGAGACTGCTCATGTGTGTAACATTAAGCAACATATGCACAGTGTTCCCAGTATATTCAAGTTCTCACCAAAACTACAAGTCACTTCCACTTCTGCCCATAAGGGAAAAGAAAGGAGAGAGGTATCCCATGTTTGGTGCCAAAAGCCTTAACTGCTTCTTGGATGCCAAAGATCTAAATTGTCTTTCATACCTTTCTGGGTGCTTACAATCCTAACTGTTCCCTGACCATTTGCCAAAACCTCCAGCTACAATAAATGTATGCATTGTCAGTACAAATACCTATTGAATATAAAAAATGTGGAGACCAGGTAAAATAGGTTAGATATATCCAGCTGAATAGCGCAGTACCATAATGGTTGTGTTATTCATTTTAGTATTCAATCAAATCCTCCAATTTTTTGCAATTTACTTGGAAGCTTCCAGAGAATTTTCATTTTGCACAAGAATCCCTCACTGGGGTATTAATTCAGAAACCAGGAGTCTTTGGTGCAGAATTTAAGTGAAGTTTGCTGCTGACCATGTGAAAATAAACTACTTTAATAGCTGTCTTTTCAAGAGTTCAGTTCCTCTGGAACCCTTATGTAACAGTTTTGTTGTCACTGGGTACTACATTCAAGGTAAATTGTAAAGATAGAGTAACATAACATAATGGAACAGCCTATTATGTGTACATTAAAAACACAGACATAGTAGTAACCTAACTTGATCTGTATGGGAAAACAGTAATATCATACATCTAAGGCTGCTTTGTTTTGGTAGGTGTGGTAAAAGGAGGCTGAATTCTTCACTAGAATGTATTGGTCCCTCTTGACTACTGTGGCAAGATTAATTCATTTAAGCTGCCATACTGGAAGATCATTTCTAATGTTTAAGTTCCCTATTCACACTATGATCATAGTCTAAATACCAGATGACATTTTGGCCAAATTTCATCCTTATATGGCAGGTCAGTGCAAAGCCTCCTTGCCAATAAAGATCCAGAGTAAAATCCTGGCCCCACTGAAGTCAATAACAAAACTCTCATTGACTTCAGTAGAGCCAGTATTTCATCCCTGGTGTGTCTACTCCATTCCACTGCAGGAAATACAGAGGAGCAGTCACTATTCTGGCCCAAAGAATTCTTAGAGTTTCCTGCACAAAACCTGATGACTCAGACTTGGTGACAATTCTATGTAATTTTCACCCATTCTGAATAGCCAGTACATAGGAGGCAGAGGAAACATATCCCACTAGGGTTCTTTGTTTATTGCCATCAGAGGCTAATGGAATGTTATTTCTGTGTATGCATGTGACATGACATCATTGGAAGAATGTTAACAAGAAGGGGAAGTGCTTCCTGTTGTTCTATATTGGGTGCTGGGTTTAATAACTAGCAGAGGATATTTTGTCTTTATTTTTCATTAAAAACACATTTCATAGTCCCAGTGGATACCTTTCTTGTCATGATTCCAATTCTGCAGTTCTTACGGAGGCAAAAGTCCTATTAATGTCAAGCAAATCTTTATTCATCTTTGTCATGATTATGGGTTGGCCCTTTTGTTGGTCTCTTTTGGTACTTCCTCAGGTATTCAGCTTCTTGCCCTTATTCATCTTGATTCATCTTGGGGACACTACCTCATATATACCAGCTACTTTTTCACCCTGTAGGCCAACTGTGTTTTGGGCACTTGCATTTCCTCCCTTTGGAAACTTGTGACCTGTGATATAATTACCAACAGCCTTCTTAAAACAAAATATTTTAATTTAATGATTGGAACAAAGCATTCAAGGGAAAAAACGATATAAAAACAACAACCAGCCTGTGTGCATACTTAGTGTCATCTAATCTTACACTTCGCTACAAGCTAAATTAGATAGTTTTCCTCTTAAAATATAGGAGCAGAACCAATTCACATTCTCCTAGCAGGCCCAGATCTTCCTTTGTCTGTGGGTTTCTCAAACTGGTTCTCTCCATCTAACCCCCTGTTCAAGTTGGTTTCATTGCTCCCCAAAGAGAAGGGGATAGAGCCATTAAGGTTACCTGCCCTGTTATTTCTTAATGACCTTTAAGTTTAAGGGGTTAGATGACTATTATGAAGGGCCTTCTCCCTCTTTCCCTCGGTAGATAGGCTCTGCTATTCTGTCAGACCCCTAAGGTAAAATATCCATTGCCGTATATGGTCCAGATTCACTATTATTAGTTATTAAAGAGCACCCCCACATTTGTCACAAATGTCAATGAGAATTTTTGCTGAACAAGGACTGCAGGACAGAACCCTTATTAATGCAGCTGTGCCCTTGAGAATGATGTTTGTCCCTGTGCTGCCTCATCAAAATGCCTTTCCTTTCATGTATTTAAAAATACAGACCTAAATTTTCAAAAGTGACTAGTGATTTTCAGGTGACTCAGTTTTGAGTGCCAAGTTTGAGCAAATCTGTCAATGTCATGCTCTGCCGCATAACAGATGTCTCATATGTAGGGTGACCAGATAGCAAGTGAAAAAAATCTGGATGGGGGTGGGGGAGGGTTATAGGAGCCCATATAAAAAAAAAGCCCCAAATACTGGGACTGTCCCTATAAAATCAGGACATCTGGTCACCCTACTCATATGCAGCTGGAGGGAAGGCCTCAAATTAAAGGGAAAATATACTGGCTCTTTATTTCAGTGGTGTCAGGGTACAGGGAGATGAGTGGTTGCTTTTCCATGCACTGCCTATGTGCCTGCTCCCTTTCCACCAGTGAAAAGAGCAAGAGGGGAGGGAGCATTGATGGAGAGCCCAGTGAGGGCTCTTCCCCCATCCCGTGAGCCAGCTGCTGATCACTGCAGCCTTCTTTGAACCCAGCCTCCACAGCCTACCTTTGAAGTCTGCAATTCACCCTGCTCCAGACTCTCCCAATATACACTCCCCCCTCCCCTCAGGGAGTTTTTTGTGCCTTCTCCTCCTCCCCCCACCCCCATTCCAATGCAGTAGGCTTGCTCTCAACTACTCTCTAACTATCCCTTGCTCCAGGCTCCCCAAACCCCCCACTTTCCAGACCTACCTCCCAATACCGCCTAATCCAAGTCCCATAATCCTCCTGGGCTCCTTTAGATCTCATCCTTCTCTGGGTTACCAACCCTCCTCCCACACACCTTTTCTAGACCATCCCTCACTTGACTCTGCCTGATCCCCTCAGATCCCCACACTAATCCAGGCTCTCCTGATACCCACTCCATTTGTCCAAGCTCCCAGCCTCACCTTTTAGGTTAGTGGTGAGGAAAACAACCTAGTTGCCTTAATACCCTCCCTTCAGGCTCCTGGGGGTGACTGGCTAGCCCAGCCCCATATTAATTCTCATGGGGCCATGAAGCTGAGGGAGCACTGCCCAACAGAATGGGAATGGTCCTAATGCCTTTTGCTCAGCAAGCTCCCACACTGGGCCAGTTGAGTTCTAGGCCTGACCTTCATAGGCTGGGCCCTGTGAAAGCCTCTCCTTAGAGGGCAAGTATGGGCAAGGGGGACTCCTGACCACTGGGAAGAGGCTTTCTTAGGGCTCTGACTATCTAGACAGGCCCCAGCACTCAGCTCTTCCTTACCTGTTTTGAGTCAGGTTGGAGAGAAGAATCCTTCCTCAGCCTGACTGCGTGGTGAATCCCTTACCCACAACATCTCAGGCTATTCTCTAGGGATGGGACTGAGCCTTTGTGCCTCCTTCCAAATGTCTTCTTACTGACCTTGGAGGCACCCCCATGGCAATAGCAGCTCACCACTTCCCTTGTCAGAGCAGGGCTACCCTGACAGCTCACCTCAGTTGCCTCATCCCCTGCAGCACCACCTCCCTTCCCTGGGGTACCACCTCCTCCCATGGTCACTGTTGCTCATCCTGCCTGCAGTGAGTAAGCCTATGGTCCTCATCTGCCCCAGGTCAAGGGGCCCCTCGTGCCTAGTAGAAACAAACATAGCAGCAGCAGGGTTCCACAGAAAGCTAGTGGGAACATTAATTGCTTTTTTTGAGGGAGAGGGCAGAATTTGAATTTTTGTGAAGCAGGGCAGAAACAATAACTTCTTGAAGGGGAAGGGGTATTCTGGAATTCTCCATACCCCACCAGGCATAATTTGTAGCCTTCCCAAACCCTCCATACTTTTCTTTGCCTGGCTACAGGTCTGCCTTGGTGGAGTGAAGGACAGCTCCCTTAGGTGTGCTGGGAGTTCTGTGCATCTCTATGTATGACAGTTTTTGCCAGTCAGAGTCCATAATCCCTCCTACTAGGTTCTTTTTCCCATCACCCCTGAGCTAGTGAGAGTGGGGGGAGGGTACCATATGGGGAGATCTGCCACAATCACTGCTGAGAAAATTACATATGGAACTGCACAGAACTTGGCAGCTATACCTGAGTGACCATAACGGGGCCTGATATTCAGAGGGCTGGTGCTCAGCACTTTCTGAAAATCAGGTCCTCTTTAACACATTTCCAGTTGGGTGTCTAAAAATGGAGGCATCCAAAATCCCTAAGTCATTTTTGAAAATTTAGGTCATATTTCTTTTTCTTTGATTTATCTTTAGATATTTGCACAGCTCCCATCTCATTATATAATGACATAATTCTGGTATCTAGCCTGAATTGGTAATACAGAATTCTTTTATCATCTTGGATGGTATTTAAACTAAGCTTTGGGATTTTAAATATCAGGGTTGGAATGCACCTTAGAAGGTCATCTAGTCTAACCTGCTGCTCAAAGCAGGACTAATCCCCAGACAGATTTTTACACCGGTTCCCTAAATGGCCCTCTCAAGGATTGGATTCTCAGCCCTGGATTTAGCAGGCCAATGATCAAACCACTGAGCTATCCTTCCCTCTGTTGTAAGTTTTGCGAGTAGATGTTCATGCAGGTACTCTTTAGAAAACTAATCAGTATTTGGCAACAGCATCAACACAAACACCTATTCAACTAGAATCAAAAATATTTGCAGGGAAACTAAATTTAGCTATTCCAAAAACTGTCAATAACAATACTCCCTAAAATCACTCTAACCACCATGCAGGTATTCAGGAAATAAGCGTTCAGCATTCTCTGTATTCTGAGTACAAGTGGAGTACTTGGGTTATATTAAATGGTAATGTTAAAGAACACATTTAAATAATTAATATATTTTTACTCACTGTCTATAACTAACCCATTATTTTGTTACCGTAAATTTGTTGGATTGCCAGAATAGGAATGGGGGAAAGATGGAAGAAGAGATAAAAAAAATAGAAGAAAGAAGAAACTTTGTTAATGTCAGATTCTTTTTCTCTGATCAAACAGACATCTACTAAAAACTGCTGAGGAAGGTATTTTCTGTGATGCAACGTTCAGGCCCAAGTTTAAATACTTGGTTTCAGTTCTAACTTCAAATTTGCATCTCTTTGGGGATTATTTGATCTTTATGACCAAATTCTGTCTGTGGGTGCTCTCTCTTGGCTTCCATTGAATTAAAAAGGAGCTAGGCATGTATATGAAGGCAGAATTTGGACCTGAGTGTAGTTGTTTGTTTCATTATATTCAAAAATAATCATATGCATAGCTTTCAAACTTACCAATATTAATATTTTGAGAAATGTTTAAGCATGAATCAACACACTTTTTAAAACTAGTGAAATCTATATTTTATACTAGTGAGTTAGATTAAAATAAAACAGAAATTCTTAGAAATGTTACTGAAGTTTTCTGTTTGCAATCTTCAAAGAAAAAAGAGGCAAAATATTTCAAACATAAATAAAATGTGTTGAGCACCTTATAGGGCATTTTCCTTACACAACTTAGTAAGAAATGCACCACTGTGATATGACATAGAAGGGAAAACCAAAGTGATAGACAGAAATTATCAGTTCAGGTGGAATGACCTACACACTGGTTAAATAGTATAGAATTCTATCACTTTTAAAAGGTGATATTTTCTGTAGGACCCAGTTAATTTAATACTATTAGAGAAAAATGTAATTATTTGGTACCTATTTGCCTACATACATCTTAGTAACACTGGGCCCAATGACTTCAGCTGGACTTACGGGTAAGGCTATGATTATGTTACGGTGGTCACGGAACCTGTGATTTCCAGAAACCTGTGTGACATTTTCTGCTTCAGCCCTGGGGTTGCAGGGCTGGAGCTGTCAGCCAGCAGGGATGCCAGAGCTCTCAGCTGCGGGGGCCCCGCAGCTCCAAGCTGCCAGCCCTGGAGCTCTCAGCTGTGGTGCCCCGCCCCCAACCGCACTCAGTCCCCGTGGGCAGTGGGGGGCCCTGCAGCTCCCAGGCACCTGCCTGGAGCTCCAAGACACTGGAGCTCTGAGCCACAGCATGGCCCCCCACAGGTCTGGGCTACCACAGGCGGCCCCAGGAGTTCTGAGCCACCACAGGCGGTGGGGGCCTCTGGAGCTCCCAGCTGTGCAGTGGCAGGTGGCCCCCAGAGCTCCAGGTAACAGTGGGGTGTCCCCCAGAGTTCCAAGCTGGGGCAGGGGCCCGGCAGCTCCCAGTCGCCAGTCCTGGAACCCCAAGCCTCCATGGGCAGCAGGGGGCCCACAGCTCCCATCTGCTGTGAGCAGCAGCAGGTGGGTGCTGGACACCCCCCGCCCCCACTCCCCATTTTGTCAAGGTTATTTTTAGTAAACATCATGACAGGTCCATGATGTTTACTAAAAATTACCATGACAAAATCTTAGACTTAGTTATTGGTACTCAGTATTTGTGAAAATCATTTTCTGCATAAATTGAATCTCTTCATTCTTCACTGTGTTAAAGTAAAAAATATTCTCTTTCTTTAGTATCTTTTGGATCTGTGCTCTGTAATAGTTTAAATCTATGGTTTTAAAGTATGTCAATTATATAATTGAGCTAATACGTTTTCTGTAATTTGTTCCTTATTTCATGTTCAATGAATGGAACTGATGCCTATACAGTGTATCTGACCTAAACAGCTATAAGAAATGTCAATCATGACACAGTTGTGATGGGCAACACTAAGGCCCCAATTCTGCAAATGTGTCGGGGCTTGACTTTACTACCATCAATGGATCCACCCATGCTAGTAAAGTTAAACAAATGTATAAGTCATTGCAGGACAGAGCCTTAGTAAGGCTCTTATTCAGCAAGGTACCTAAGCATGTGCATAATTTAAAGCACTTGAATAGCCCCAAGTTAGTATATTCTTAAATAAATATCTTGCTGAATAGGGGCCTAAGCTTGTAAGATCTCCTTCTCCTGGCAAGGACTGTGTAATGTTATGAATGTATAGTGCCAAACACAATGGAGTCTCAATCTTGATTGGGCCTCCGGGTGTCTATTGCAATACATACATAACAAACACTGTTTATAATAAAGGTGGCCATTTATTATTTTTTATTTGTTTTTTGTGTAGGCCTTTTAGCTAGTTATCCTTGACCTTCATGGATGAGCATTTGTTGTCATGTGTTAATTTGTTGTTGTTAATATTTAGTGCTGATATTTGTCATCCACTTGAAATATTTATTCCTGTTCATTATGAGTTGTGATCACTTGGGCTTGATGCTGCCATTGACTTTATTTGCATTTCCAAATACAGAACAATGGAAATTTTGAGTGTGGATCATTGGCAGGATGAGCAAAAAGAAACACAAGATGCTAAGTCTGAAGAGTTATATATATACAAGAATAACGGATAACAAAATATTGAAAGCTGAAAATTCACTTTTGATTACTTATTTTTCAAACTTAAAAGGAAAAGTAATTCTTCTGTCTGAAAAACTTCTACTTATGCATCCGATGAAGTGGGTATTCACCCATGAAAGCTCATGCTCCAATATGTTTGTTAGTCTATAAGGTGCCACAGAACTCTTTGCCACTTTTACAGATCCACACTAACATGGCTACCCCTCTGATACTTATTGTTAGACCCCCTATGATACTATAACTACAATTATTGTTCTCTTTTTTTCAGTTTATTTACTTTGTACATTTGAGAGCACTCTGTGTACAGTCAATTTCATTTTCCCTATGTAGGTAATTAGGCCTTATGTCCATGTGCTGCTGCATTGAATTCAGTGGGTTTTTCCACACTGGGACTCCACTGGGGTGCAGGGGACTGCACTTGCAGATTAGGGGCCTTCACTTGTCAGCTTTCTTTGTGGACTTTTTGTACTGCATTAAGGGAGAGTTATTGGTAAAAATAGGATATTGTGATAGTGAACTTACAGAAATTGACAGGGAGGATAAAGCAACTGTGATACCTGAAATTACTTTTTAAACTTATAAACTAATTATATTTCAAGCTGTGTCCCTTTATTATTGAAGATTTTAGCATTGCATGAACAATATTTTTATGTAACACAAAATTAGGCACTGATACTGCGCTGAGCTAGATAAGGGAAGACCCCCCCAACACCTATATGAAGCTTCACTATCCAGTGCAAAGGTCTGCTTTTGTAGAGCAGCTTGCAAGATCAGGATCTTAATGATTGTCCTGTACTCATGTTTCACCTAGTTCTATAGTTGTTTGTGTGTGTTTTTTTTCCATATGGGGATATATTCCTATATATAAAACCTTTTCCAGACTCCTGGTACTGACTGCACATATTTAACAGTACCTGATGGGACTTATTACTATTAGATCCTCCCCCTATAAAGAAAAGTAATATTTAAAGGAACCCTAAACCTAAAAATAGCAAACGACTGCTGCATTTTTCTCCTTATTATTCCTTCAACGTAGGCATTAAATCAGTGGAGATGATGCACCTAAGCTGTAGCTGTTGTTTGTGGCTGTATTTTTGGTAACACTGATTACTGCTGCTGCTGCTGCTTCCCGGAGGCTCAGGCGCAGCGGCAGCTAGAACGAGGGGAGGAAGAATGAGACACCCCGGCGGCAGCGGCAGCAGCAGCAGCAGTTTCCCCTTTCCCCAGCCCTGACTCCACGGGCGCATGCTCACTTGTGCCCGCAGCCCTGGACCATATTTGTCAGGACTACTCGAGAGACGGAGAAAGAGAGATTGGGGGGGTAAGAAGCGGCTGGTTCTGATATAATCTGTGACCCCGTTAGGGCGGTGCAATGCAAACGGCTGGTGATGGTTTTTAATTCCCCCCCTTAGGTGAAGATGAAAGTTAGAGAGAGCGCGAGAGATAAAGGGAGACGCACCTCCTCTCCCTTCCTTACGAAACATATCTGGGGAAGCGGAGAAGGGTGTGTGTATGGGGGGGGGAGTAGGGGGCTTCTCCACCCCCACCTCTGGCAGCAAGGATGGAACTTAATGCAGGGGAAAGTGGGCAAGTGACTCTCAAGTGGCTGGAGAGCGGGTGGGTCACTGGGTAGCTCCCTAAATAATAAGTGTGTGAGTGTGAAAGAGGAACAAAAGAGAGCGCGAGAGGTGCCTTGTATTTATTTATTTTTCTTCCCAAACACACGAAGGGTGGACGACAGAGAAGGGAGCTGCTGGGAAATGTGGACAGTGGGGGGGGGGGGGGGTTGGAGGGAGGAGGAAGAAGAGAAACATTTTGCAGACCTGCCCCACCAATGAGCTTGTCAGTTGGCTCCATTTAATGACACTTATGGGGCACTGCTGTGTCGCTAGGAACAATGTAACGTGGGTGCAGCGGCTAGGATTTGGAGGGGGGGGTGCATGAGTGTGTGCGTGCGAGGTTCATTTGGGCAGATTCCCGACACCCCCAAAGGGAAGAGGGGCGTAAGGGCTCCAGGGGGCAGAAGACAGGGGCTTTTTCACACCCCGATTTTCGCGTCTTGAAGCGGCGAGCGGTGGCGGCTGCCGGGATATACCGGTTGAACGTGCAGCGTGTCCCTTGTGCAAAGGCCTGTTCAGCGCACGGCAGAGAGAGTTTGCATTTTCTTCTGCTTCTGCACTTTGTGTGTGTGTGAGGGATATTTAAAATATCATCTCCCAATTTCCGCCATTTTGGGGAAAGTTTGCACACACACACGTACAAAAAAAAAAAGCTCCTGGCAATTTTTTAAGAAAGGGGTGGGGGTGGGGGTGGGGGTGGGGGGCAGTCTGGCTGGAGCGTGTTTGGTTCCTGTCGGTGGCGTGTGCGGAGCTTCTCTCTCTGCTGTAGACGTGGGGAGTGGGGTGGCTCCTGGCTCTCCGAGGGGGCTGTATGCGATTCATGGGGGGCTTGGCTCCTGTCACTCTAGGGACTGTAGGGTTGTGCTGGGGGGCTTCTGATGGGCGGCTTGTGTGTGCGCGCGCGCGTGCTGACACACGTGTAGAAATGTGTGTCTAGTTTTGGGGGGGCAGCAGTTCCACAAGTTGTGGATTGTTGCTTACCCTATAGATTTGGGGGGGGGGGAGTATTCTCCCCCCTCCCCCCGCTTCCTGCAGCCGGTGTGCACAATAACAGGATATCTACCAGCCACTTGCTCTAATGGGTGATGAGGCAGCAAGCTGGGGTGGGGGTGGAAGGCGCTCGCACAAAACGTCCGCCCGCCCCCTCCCCAGCGACGGGAATGAACGTGGGACACAGAGCGGGCCGGGGTACACAAGCTTTGCTAGGCGCCCGGGGAGGGGGCAGACGTGCAGGGGGCGGACTCAAGTTTCTCTCCCCCCCCCCCCGGGTTCCTCCCGCCCCCCCATCGTGGGAGCGGACGCGCCCGAGAGCGTGAGAGAAAAGTTTTCGCGAGGGGCTGGCTGCGCCTCCCCAAGGCGGGAGGCTGGGGATGCGGCGAGTAGCTGGCTCCTGGGGGAGGGAGAGTCCTCCCGCAGCTCTGCCTTTACCTTCCCCTTAGGAAGGAGGGTAATTTCTCTTCCAGGGGACTCTGGAGATTGGCTGAGCACGAGCGAGGAGGGTTCACGCGCAAATCTCCCGAGTCCGCCGGAGAGCACTCGCCCTCCTCCCCGGGGGTGGGGATGGGGGGAGGAGAAGGTAAGTTTCCCTCTGACTTGGGTTGAGTGAGGGAAGACAACCTCCCCTTCCCGGATCCCGGCCCCGTCTGCCGCACTGGGGTGGGGGTGGGGAAAAACAGGGGCCCGGTGCACAAGCAGTGTCCCTCTCTCGTTATGCAACTTCCTCAGGAGCGCTGTGCGCCCGGTTCCTGCCCGCACAACTGCGCGCCCGCTCCGGCGCTCACCCTCGGCGTGGGCACTGCTGCCGGGCAGGCAGCGGGGCGAGCAGCGCTCCCTGCTGCCTGCCCCCGCCCCGTGCCGAGTCTCTGGCGCTTTCATTGCGCGGGGTAGGCTTTGCCCGTGTTTATTTACTAAGAATCGCGTCGCTCTGTTGTTGCGCAAACCCTCCAGCAGCCTGTGCTGCGGTGGGATTGTTAATCGTGGGGACGCCAGGAAGGTGCATGCAAATACTTTCGGCTTTTTGATTTCTGCCCTAGTTTTCGGGAAGATATGGATCTGAGTTCAGTACTTCAAAGTTTCAAGTGCAGCAAAAGAATGCCGCAAAAGTGGCCAAGGAGGGACCTCTGCTGGTGGAACTGAGATCTCCACCCTAGGGAGGGAAATGCAAAGTCGGCCTGCAGTTTGTAGTTACCTCTGATTTCCTTTTAGATGTCAAGATTAATCTCAAAAGAATGCTCAGGCAAAAATATCTGATTAAGAGTGTGTTTCTTCTACTGTTCCTGTACAACTCTAGACGTACATTTTGAAAAGTGACTAGTGGGCTTTTTGGTCCCAACCCCCCCCCTCCTCACTTGTCACTTGTTTTCAGAGGTTGGGTTCTCAGCAGTTCCTGAAAATTAGGCCCCTAAAGGTATCATTTGCAGGCTAGGCACAGAAAAATGCCAAGCTTTTGATATTGTAGGTCACTGTTGTTTTCTTGAAGTATCTTTGTTACTAATAACACCATGTGTAATAAATTTGAAAGTTTTAAAACTAGTTGTTAACTTTTAGGCAGTTTAATTTTGCAATTTTACTCAGATTGACCACAGCTGGTCATTTTCACTTTTGTTTTTACTCATGAATTGGCACCATGTTTTTAGGGCTAGCAATAGAAAAGTGGTGTTGAAATAAAAACCGCAACACCAAGTTTTCTATTCACATTGTTTTAAAAAAGCTGACTTTACCACCCCCCCAACAAAAACAAAAAAACCTATGTTCTAAAGTAATAAAATATTTATAAGCAACTTTAAACATAATGTGCACTTTAGGAGAGTGATTCCTTACAAAGGAAAATGATCTGATTCCCAATAGCTTGGGTCACTGACTTTAATATTAACATCTACGGGAGAGAAACTAGAGATTGAAGATGCTGGGTCATTTTGTTTAAATTCTGAGAAGTGTGGGTTAATTGGCATTCTCTGTAGCATATGTTCAACTGCTATGTACAGTCTAATTTTTTTAATGAATCAACCAAATGAAGTGCTGATAGATCTGTCATCTCTTTGGAAGACTTCCATAGTGTAATAAAACATATTTGTTATGAAATGTTCATTTACATTTAATTTGCTGTTAATGTTATATCTTTCATTTTAAGTCAGCTTCATTTCATCACTTTATCTAGAAGGGTGCTTTTAAAAGTCCCAAGAGCTTGTAAGAAAAAAAGGAATTGTTTGACTACACTATGAATGTTTGTTTTCCTCTTAATGACCAAACACTTGTTGAGTTTAATTGGGTTTCACCTGTTGTATGTGGAGAGAGCAGAGGAATTGCTGATTGAATGGGTGACTTTATTTTTTGTGTTACTTTATTTACCCTTCATCTTTTTTTATGCTGCTTATAATTAGGATGGAGGCGTGTGTATGGTGTGGAGGCAGGGACTGAGGAATCAATGGCTGCACAACATGGTGATTACAAAAGAAAGAGAGTGATTGTAGTAGTAGCTTGTTGTAGTACTTCAAGAGCAGATCTGCTGATCATAAGAGCAAATGTGGTGTGAACTACATGAAGTCTGAGAGAAAGAAAAGTCTGTAAATGCAATAATGCAGTGGCTATATTAAGAGCGGGAGAGACGTGAATTCTTTGTTAAAGACAAAGTGGCAGATGGGAGCTGGTCACTGAGCAGAAAAGAATGGCCAACTATGCAGTGAAATTAACTAGGGGGAATCTTATTTCTCCTAAAAATGAATATTTCGAAGTAAGTGAGATGAAGTACAGCAGAAAGATTCCATGAAGTACAGTCCTGTCCAGAGAGACATCCAATCAGGAATTGTGAAGAACCAGTACTTCTAGTCCAAGGAACAAATAAAAGTAGGCTGAAGTTTATTGTAAATCTTGGCCATCTGGCTCAAATAATTAAGAGAAACTAAAGAACAGGACATCAGAGTTCTTTTACTTAGAAATACCGTCGATTAGATTAAACCTACACTCAGGACTGCATACACCATAACAGATTACACAACTGATCAAGTGGTTCTCTTGAAAATTTTTGCCTTTGTGTGATCTCTAAACAAAATTGGAGATACCAGTGATAGACTTTTTTAGATTGGTGGCATAACTGTTTACTGAGTAAGTATTACTATGGTGCTCTAAACTACAGATCGTTAAAAAGACATATTAAACAAGGGCTGTTTCTGTTAGAAAATATTGCCCATTTTCTAGCAGTGGTGCAGCAGTATTAGTGTTAGCAACGGTGTAAACACACAAGCAGAGATGGGGCTCAGATGCAAACATCTTATACCTTAACTAGCACTGGTGCAAATGCACTGTTGCTGAAAAATGGGTGCCAGATTTTCTAGTATAGATGCAGCCGAAGAATATTTATGGAGAAAGACTTTAAACTATCATACTGGTAGGGAGGTACAACCATATGGAAGTGTCGCTGGAGAATCCAACGAAGAGGAAAGACGCAACAACTAAAATAAGAAAATGGATAGAAAGGAGATCGAAATAATATTAAAGGGATACACCATAAAAGCTACTCCGTTTTTAAAAAGAGTAAGTTACAAATTATTATCTGCGCTTGGATAATAATTTGTCCAGTGTTGATTTTTTTTTTTTAAGTAGCTTATCTCCCAGTGGCTAAATTAAAGACCTCCATGAACAGTTATAGGAACCTGACTGCTTAGATGTGGAAAAAAGTGAAACTTACTGTACACAAAGTGCTGTCAAATGCACAAAGTAAACAAACTGTAAAAAGAGAGAGATTTTTCTCTAATATCTTTTCTTTAGTTGTATTTGGTGTTTGTGACAACAGGACTTTAAAGAGACTCAGGAGTGTGACTTTTTTTCTAGTTCATGGCATCCCTGTAAGTGGCGAGGGGAAAAAATTAAGAAAGAAAGAAAAATGTTAGTGTGTAGGAGGAGTAAGTGTGAAATATACCCAACCTGTTTCCCACAGAAGATAATTAAGTGATCACTTAAAGGGATGGTGGGCCTAATCTAGTAATTTTACAGTGAGGAAGGGGTAATTCTACTGCCTAGTACTCTAACAAGTGCAGTCCCACTGCATTTGTTGTCAATGGGACAATAATTTACACAGATCTGTGACTAGAAAAGGAGGAGCCTGGGTTGTCTGAGGAGAGGCTTCTTGCAGGTGCAATGTCTAACTTTCCCTGCATGTGGCTTTGTGGGGCATGGTGGTGCTGGTATTTTTCAGCCTACCTGTGATACTAGGTTGCCTCCTTTTTGCTCTCTGCAGTAACAGCAACCCTTGAAAATTTTCACTTAGTTCAAGGGCTGAGCCGCTGCTACTTATGAGTCCATCACTGGTACCATAAAAGAAAATGGATAGCCTTTCAGTTCTCATTGGATAGAGGTTATAGATTAATAGGTTGGGAGCCCTAATGCATTTTTTTGCCATCTGACCCACACACTTTCACTCTTATGCATTACAGCAAAGACATTTAAATGTCTGTCTAATCTACTTACCTAGGTCCCGTATACTAAACCCATCATAGTGGTACCTAAGTGTCTGAAAAGAGTGATATACAAGCAGGTTCTTTTGCCCCAGTAGTAATATTTCTAGTTTTGAGATCCACTGTCTTCATTGCTGAGTAATTTTGTAATGAATTGGGCCCACTCTCTGGCTAAAAAATTATACGTACAAGTTCTCTTCAAATTTACAGATAAGACCTTAGATTATCAGAACTTGGGTAGGTGACAGTAAATTTTTCCAGCATTGACTTAAATAATGAATGCTTCTATTAGCGTTGATTTTTGACGCATTCAGTACCTAACCTTACAATTACTTTTTAAAAAAATACTTGCACATTTAATTGACATATCCCTCCCATATCTTTGCTTGAAATCTTTAAGTAGAGAAGCTTGCAACGGATGACACTATCTAATTTTTTTAACTCTATTATTCTTTGTAAGTGTCTGTTCTGTGATGCATGCATTACTTATTAATTCCAGTTGGTAAAGATAAATGCTTTTCTAAAAAAGGTGTGCAATCTTATTTCAGATACTTGTTTGTTTGAATAAAAATAAGTTAAATATGTATAAAGCAGAAAGCTCATATTCAAATATTTAAGCTGTGCTTTGCCTCTTCAAATCACCGCAGAAACATTAATTAATCCTCACAACACATCTGAAAATATTGTGTTTTACAGATGAGAAAACTAAGGAGAGAAGTGATTTTTTTTCAAGGCATATGACAGATGCAGCCATAGGTTCTAATCTAAAGCCCATTGAAGTCAATGGAAAGGTTCCCATTGATTTCAATGGGCTTTGTATCAGGCTTTTAGAACTCAGATGTTCTAAGCCCTTAGTGTAATCTAACGATTAGGACATAGAACTGTCTCTTGCTGTTAAGGTTTGGCACAATACTTCCGTTATTTGGCCACAACTTATCTCTATATGACTACTATTTTCGTAAAGCACCATATATGATTTGCAAAATGAGGTATTATCAATTCAAAGAACTATCAAATCAAAGCTTTAAAGGATAAAAAGAAAATGAGGAGTTGATAGATACACAGTAGTCTTCATTATTCTGTGTTATAGATGTAGCTACAGCATATGATTTTTATCCTTTCCTTTAATTTCTTCACTGTTCTAATTTCTTTCATTGGCCTGTTTCTTTCTCCTTACCACCTACAGTAGAGGAAATTGTTTAGAGCTAGCAGTCTCAGATTTTTCATCATTTTTATATTCAAGACCCCAGAAAGCCAGGAAGCAGCAATTTTGTCGAATACTTGTTATATTGTGCTGACCAATAACAGTCCCATGGTATTATCAGCCCATGGAGAGAGGGCTGTCCTGAAGTCTGGAAGAGAGTACCAGTGGTTGAAAGTAAAAATTGTGCCTGTAAGGTTGGTTTAATTTAAAAAAAAAAAAAAAAGGAAAAACAGTAATGAGTGTTGTTTGCATCCTGAACCCTATTTTTTTTGCTCTGTTTTTTACGCTTGCTGAACAGTAGAGTCTAGAAAACATGTTAATCACGTCTTGAGGCCAGCAGTGGAGAGATGGTTAGCTACAATCAAATTAATATGTATATGGCCTGCTTGAGAAACACATACATATACACTTTTGTAGTCAATATTCCCTTTTCTTCTGTCTCTTAAAAATATATATCTTGTGTAAGAAGATTAGGTTGTAAGGGTTATTTTTCCTTCCTAATTAATTCTTCTCAAATGACTACAGAGCATTCTCAGTGCTGAGAGCAGCACCAGCAGAGACTGGGGAGACAGCTGTAATTTCTGTCTGCCCCTCCCCAGTAAGAGGCAAGACCTTCTCTGGCGAGGTATTGGGCAATGTGGGAAAAGCATGCCTCAGCAGCCTTAAGCCATTAGAACACTTACACTATAACAAATAAACCTACAGATTGGATTACTGCAGTGTGCTGTAAACGGGGGGATATTTTAAGATTACTTGGAAACTTCAGCTAATACGGAATGCAGCTGCCCATTTGCTTAGCCAAGCTCCTCAGAGCACATTACACCAGTCATCTTAAAACTGCATTGGCTTCCAGTTTGTTTCCAGATACAGTCCAAGTTGTTAGCTCCTTATGGTTTGGATCATGTGTTTCCGTGAGAGGACTGCCTCTGTCTTTAGGTCCTACCACTGTATTTTAGATCAGCTGCAGCATGCCCAGATTTATATGTCTGCAAGTTGGAGAGGGGATTCATGGTGGGTCTTAATTTTGGAATTTCCTTCCTTCCTTGGTCAGATGGAGTTAATATCTGTTGACCTTTGGTGATATCTGAACATTCCTCTCACTATAAATGTTAGAATATATATATAATTTTTTTGCAGGTCTGGGGTTTGTTTAGTTTACACTGCGCTGGTGTAGATTTATTTATACTTTTTTATTAAAAAAGAATATTACATGCACCTAGAACACATTTTATAATTTCATTATATTTAATCATAGACATTAGAGATAAAAACCACCCAGTTCATCTTCCTGCCAATTCAAGATTGTTCCTCAAAGTATGTAAAGTTTTGTCACAATACTCTCTTTAGGCCCAGATGCCTGCCTCTCAAGTCTCTGAACCCCAGCTGTCACGTGCACGGTATCAGTGGTTCCGCACTGAGGTCCTACACCCTTACTCATGTTGAGTAGTACCTCTTTAGTGGGATTATTAATGAAATAAGGCATTACTCACAGTGGGTAAAGGTGGCAGAATCAGGCCCTGGGAGAACTACTGCTAAAAATGGGAGGAAAACCTACTGAAATCTAAAAGCTATCACAATTGTGGACACAAAAATGAAGACTAAATATTGAAATGACCACTTCTAAGGGAAAGGTGGACAACGTAACCTAATCTAATTGCATACTGTTCCTTGAGTTGGAGCTGTTTGAATAACTCAAAAAATTTTTATTCTCAAATTTTTACTCATAAAATTTCAAAAATCCTAAATTCCCTTCTGCTATGTTTACACCCCTTTCTTAAACTCTGCTTTCTGTGACTGAACAAGTGAGTAAATGCACTTAGAGCAGTGTTTCTGTAAACAGCATATTTTAAGAAAAGATTGGAGAAAATTTGTGGATAATTGATTTTGAACTTTTAAACAGGAATATTCCCACCAGAAATCTGATTCTAAGAGTAATGCTCAAACACTTGTGGAACAGAGACAATACTGTGTGACTTACATGTCCAATTGAAACCAACCAACATTTCGAATTTCAAATATTGAATATGTGTTTGCAAGCACTTTGTTGCAATCTGCAAGCTAAGTTTTAGTCTCAGAAAGTATTTTGTAAATAACTATGAATAGCCACTAAAGTTGAAAAAACTGTAAGCTGCTAATGGACAGTTCATGAACCAAAAGAGAAACTAAATTATTGGCTACAAATAATTCACTTGTACAGATTATAGTAGTCTTTATTTAAAAAAAAATAGTTTACTCTGGTTTCACTTTGAACAAACAGAAAATCAAGTGCAGTCCCATAATTTGAAGATTCTTGGGTTTACAAGAATATGAGGAAGGTGAAGAGTTAATAGCCTTTCTTGACAAATGGCTGCTTGAGATTTTGCAGTTCAGTGTAACTGATGACCCTTTCATGATTGCGAGGGGGATTGGATCACAATTGTGTAACTGATTTGAGAGAGACTCCTACAGCAGCAAAGGGCATTGAAATCCATTATTTATAAGGGTAAACATCCTAGGAGATCTAGTAAAACAACAGCGCTCCAAGTGTGTGTATAAATATATATTTAAGAAGATGTTTGCATAAAGTATTATATACATTATGTTCAACTTCATGCCTGGAGTACAGACTATTTGGAAGATTTCTTTTATTCTGAGTCAGCCAGCAAACACTATTGTGTACTCTAGAAGTGAGATTTAATTTGGGCTTGGGTAAGAAACTCACCTAAGCATACTACCAGCTATAAAGAAGAGCTAGCTCTCCTAATCAGTACTTAACATATATGCTTGTATTTGTTTCTTGCTTCCTCCATGTATAAAAAATACAATTTTCTCATGTAAGCCTGTGTGCAATTTGAATTTTCTGATTTCCCTCCTATCCAGCCTGTCTCCGTTAATGAATGGCGGATGGACTGCTGGTGGGTTTATTTATTTATTTATTTATTTATTTATTTATTTATTTTTTAAAGGATTGCCAAAGATAGGCGCCTTACTTTTGTGGCATTGGCTCATATTTTCTGCATCTTGATAAAGCAAGTTGTGTGCGTTCTGGATGTGAGTGGAAGGACAATTTGATATTCATTGTGTAAAGTGTGCTTGAAGAAATGTCTATGAATGAAACATCAACTCGGAGTTAGGTTTTATCTGAAAATGTTTTCTCTTTTTATTTTTTCCAGTGCATGCATCATGAATGAATCTGCCTCGAGTGCAAGTGGCCAAGAGTTTGATGTATTTAGTGTTATGGACTGGAAGGATGGCGTAGGTACACTGCCAGGAAGTGACCTGAAGGTAAGATAATATAATGTGTTTTTAAAAGACCGTAATAAAAACTGTATAAATGCATAGGGAAGAGGGAGGAGTATGTGTCACTCACTGGTCAGCGGGTGTTGTGTTCCTCTCTGTGCCTGGTCCACAGAGGATATGAGTCTGTTACAGCCCTCAGCTAAAGGCTATTTAAGCTGAAGCTGTAGAAACTCATGCTTTTAGCTCTAGAGGTCCCTGGTTTAATCCCTGGTGTCTGTTAAAATGGCAGCTGTCACACAGACACAAATATACAGGATAAGCATGAGTACAACTCTTAAGCCAGAGTTCAAGTGCCCAAAAGCCAGCAAGTCTCAAAAGCTGAGGCTGAACAATCAACTTTAAAATGATACTGTTGATTTTAAATCCATTGTTTGCAGTGTTGTTGTATCTGTGTTGGTCCCAGGATGTTGGTGAGGTAATGTTTTTTGTTGGACTAACAGACCTGGAGAAGATTGCTCTCTGTAGCTCCTAAGCTTGTCTCTTTCACCCTCAGAGATTACCTCATCCACCTTGTCTCTAACTTCAAATCTAGTCAGTTTTAAAAATAATGCACATAAACGGGGAAATTCACCCCAGTAGGAGTATCAAATGAATACGTCTGATTGTTAGGACATTTTAGAAATTTGAATAATACTTTTGTTTTATCTCTTCCAAAGTATAGATCATGACTGCATGTTTACTAGGATGTAATGATAAGTAACATTTTAAATATTCTGAAATACTAAAGTTAAAAAAACAAAATATACATTTATATCTAGTAGTTCCGGTTTTTCTCTTTAGGCTTTCAAGCCTGCTTGCAGAAGGCCTTCAGCTACTTAACAAAAGATATGGCTATTATATTGTAGACCCTTTCTCACAAAGTTGTTAATGAAAATAGAATTTTTTATGTAATTCCACTCAGACTGACATTGGTGAGGTGT
The DNA here is from genome assembly GCF_016161935.1 of Mauremys reevesii. Lineage (NCBI taxonomy): Eukaryota > Metazoa > Chordata > Testudines > Geoemydidae > Mauremys > Mauremys reevesii. The sequence goes on along the minus strand of NC_052625.1, from coordinate 112,941,823 downwards.
TTTTAGAATATGTTTTTTAAACAGGGTCTCAGATATTCATTTATAAAAAGAACAGGAGTACTTGTGTCACCTTAGAGACTAACAGATTTATTTGAGCATAAGCTTTCATGGACTACAGCCTACTTCATCAGATGCATAGAATGGAACATATAGTAAGAAGATATTTATACATACAGAGAACATGAAAAGGTGGAAGTAGCCATACCAACTTTAAGAGGCTAATTAATTAAGATGAGCTATTATCAGCAGGAGGAAAAAAAAAACTTTTGTAGTGATCATCACGATGGCCCATTTTAGACAGTTGACAAGAAGGTGTGAGGATACTTAACGTGGGGAAATAGATTCAATATCTTGATGGGGAAAAAATTTGGTGAAAAAATAGGTGAAACTGCGTTATATTGAACTTGTTTTGATCTGCCAGAGCGCGCAGCCCCGCCCTCCCCAGAGCACTGCTTTACTGCGTTATATCCAAATTTGTGCTATATCGGGTCATGTTATATCAGGGTAGAGGTGTATTATAAATGCCTTTTTGACTACATGACATTAAAAATAATATTTTGGAATGCTTAAGGAATAGGATGGACAGATTGCAATGCCATTGTACAATTGCAATGCCATTGTATAAATCAGTGGTATACCCTTAGCTGGAGTACTGTGATTAGCTCTAGTCACCTTATTTCAGAGGAGAGAGAGCAGAAACCAGGGTGATTGCTTTGATAGTGAGTTAGGTCACCAATCTTAATAATGATTTAAATCAGGAAGCCTTGATTTAAATAATAGATTATGATCGAGTCTTGCATTTGTACTTTTTAGTTATTTTCCTAGCGAGAGGTCAATTTCATTGGTTGGTAACTATTGAAGTATGTTGATTGGCAACTAAATATATCCTTTACACTAAATTTAGTGCTTCTTTCTGCTAACTAGGAGGGTGCACTACATCTATACACGTTTTTAAGCAGTTATATAGCTTATCTTACATTTATTCAGATTCTTAATTTTTTACATTTTTAGGTTAGAAAATGGTGAATGATGCAATTCTTGTTTACTAGATTATTAATTTATTTTTTATTGGAAATTCAAATTTAATAGTGCACAAAAAACAGCTTTTAAAAATTAAGTAGAACTACTTTAAATATGCTAGATACCTAAGAATTTTTTTATCAAAAAGTTTATCAAAACATGTTTTGCATTAAAACTAATTTATTAAACGAAGAAGGTATTGCCTGTAGTTAGTAAATTGAACTGATTGTTTCTGATTGTCATGTCCTTCAAGTTTTTAGAACTAGTAGAATTTACCCTATTTCACCTAGTTTTTATTCATAGATTGGAAGAGGAAAACAAGCCTTCCTGGGTTTTGTTTTGTTTTTTAACTTCCAACTGGTTTATTAAGTTTTGAATGAACTAGTCATTGAACTGAACTAGTTGAATTAACTGAAATAAAGAAAATATACTCTCTGCACCAGCAGAGAAGGGTCTTGCTGTCAAAAACTGGTTCAGCACTTAAGCAAACTCAAGTTCCATGTGCTTAGCCAGTGATTTCCATGTGGTCGGTGGTTTGATTTTCTTTAAAACTTGACAGCAAACATGTACTGCTTAATATTATTTTTTTATTTAATTTAAATTATTTAAATAAGTGTTAGTAAGTATAGGGCTTGACATAGGTTATCAATTTCAAATTTAATTTTAAATAAGGTTATTTAATTTAATAGGTTAATTGAATTTAAAATAAAAAATCCAATTTCAATAAAAGAATCTGCTTTCATTTTTTTAAAATAAATCATTGATTTTTATCCACTGTGGCAGAAACAGAAGTGGCTCAAAGATGGGTAACAAAATTATTAGAGGCATGGAAAAACTTCCATGTGAAGAGTGATTGAAAAGATTGGCTCTGGTACCTGAGGCCCCAAATCAGGTATGCACTAAGTATATGGTTAAGTATATCCCTCTTCAAGAAAGCATGAACTTAAATTTAAACATATGCTTAAATTCCCTAGACTTTAATTGGATTTAAGCATGTGCTTATGTGTTTGTTGGATAGGGATGCTTTCCTGAATCTGGGCTTTAGAGAAGACACAAGTAAGAGGGAATACAATAAAGGTATACAAAATACTGAATGGTGTAGAGAAGGTAGGTTAGGCAAATCTATTAATTCGTTCTCATAATATAAGAACAAGGGAATGTTAAATGAAACTGAAATGAAAAGCAGAAAATATAAACTGATGAAAGAAAATACATTTTCACAGAATGCACAGTTAGCTTGGAGGAATGCATTGTCACATGATCTCAGAAGCTTAGAAGACTGCACAAACAGATTGGATGTTTATGTGATAACAAGCATATCTAGAATTAGAGTAAGGATTTAAAAACAAGTTTTGGAAGGAATATAAACATTTATGCTTCAGGGCATAAGCCAACCTCTAAGTAGTGATGGTTAGGAAGAAACTTTCCTGGTAAATAGGGTATTCCATAGCAGCTTGTTGCAAAGTCTTGTTCCTTTTACTGAAGCCTCTTTTGCTAACCAGGTTACTCCAGGGCCATTGGTCTTATCCACTGTTGCAGTTCCTATGGGGAACAAATGTAAGATGAAAAAAATAAAAGCTATTTACCTTCTGAAACGTATTGTTTCCTTGATCCTGTGGTGTTCATCTTGGATGGATTAATTTCTGCATTTTCTGAGTTTTAAATCAAGATTGGGTTGTTTTTTTAAAAAACCTTCTCAACTTCAAAGAGTAAGTATTTTGGGGAAATTCTATGTCCCATGTCATGCAAGAAGTCAAACTAGATGATCACAATGGTCCCGTCTGACCTTGGACTCTATGAATACAATAAATAGATGGTGCCTGACCTAAAGAACTTGCAATCTAACTATAAGATGAAAGGCAACAGGTGGATATGGCAAACGGGCGGTGGAGCACAAAGTAACAATAATAAGCCAGTTATGTTTACTATACTTAGCAGTGATCATAACCTACCAACTGCCTAACTGTTCTTATGTGTTCTAAAGGAATCACAGCATAGGTGGTTTTTAAGAGAAGAAGATACTGTTGTTGTTTTTTTTAAGAGGGAGCTCCTCCCATGCATAATAGGTTGCATGGCAGAAAACATAAAAATACACGTTGGAAAAGTTGACAGATGGACTGATAATGTTGGCAGAGCAAAAGCAGGGCTCACCAGCTGACTAGAACATAAGGGTTTGTAGAGTGGGGATAGTCAGTGAACGACCTTGAAAGTGGAGACAAGTAGTCTGGGCTTGCGCAGTGGGAAAGAGGGAGCCAGTGGAGGGATTCAGAGAAGGCGGTTATGTGGTCAAAGTGATAAGCCAGAAAAATGAATCTTTATAAATGAAAAACAGATTAATTCCACAATGGATATAAAATACTAGATATTTACATTGAAAGATAATGGCAAAATCCTGTGAAAATTTCTTGTTGAAAAACATACACAAAACTAGAGCTCATATTCCTTACAGATTAGTCATAGATTAGGGCTGCTAGATGTTACCACAAAAAATAGTAATAAATAACAGTAGAACTATTCTCAGCAAACAATTTGTTGTTTGAATTAACCCTTTTATCTGTTTGGAAATTGTCTGTGAGCATATCATGCCTCTTTCAGATTTGTTGGTTATTCAAAATTGTTCAAATATTTGTGTGTAATGTTTGCAAATGCACAGTTATTGTTTTGAATATTCAGTATCTCTTTGAGCTTTGTTTTTGGTCACCTAGGTCCTATGGTATTTGAGTTCTCTGATCAGATGATGCATTTTTCTGTTTTTAAAATAAATCACTTTCTGTCCTTGCTTTTTCTCTACTATATTCATACTCAGTCCCACCACTAAAATATGTTAAACCATGCACTTCTAGCACAAATGTGTGTTCTTGCAGGAGCAAGCATATTTTTATACAAACAGTTGCATTTACATGAATACAAGTGAACGAAAATTGCTTATGTAAATGTTCAAAAAGTCTTGACTGTGGTCAAATTGAAATGTGATTTAGAGTTCCTGAAATGTTTGTAAATAACTTTTCTCAGTATTTGTCCACCACTCATTACAGACGATCTCTTGTTGTTCACTGTGAAATACAGATTTTTGAAAATGCAGAAAGAGATACCATTTTGTCCTGATGTAACTGAAACATGGTCTTCTGACTCAAATGTAGGGATGGGAGTTGGGTACTATGGCTTTTATTCCCAGCTCTGCTGCAGACTTTTTATCCATGCCTCACTTTCTACAGTTATGAAATAGTGAGAATATAGAGATGTTGTGAAGCTTAATTATTGTTTGTTAAATACTTTGAGATCTTTGGCCAGAACATGCTATAGAAATATATTTTCATACATATAGCTCGCAAAATATAATGTTAGTTAAAATCTATACAATGCTTTGAACATGCAAAGTGCTAAATGAATGCCAAAAAAAATAATTATTATAAAAGGTATAAATGTTAGAAATGTAGATAATTAGTATTATTCAGAGAAGAGGGAAAACTATAAATTGTAGTGAAGTAGTTTGACATTTGAAAAGGAAGATTTGAGAGTAGTATAGCGAGGATCCTTCTGCTGTATTTTAGTACAGATAGTTTTAATGAAGTAAATGCATTAGAACTCTGGTATTTTAGACACATGGTGTGTAACACTGAAGTTTATAACTCTTCTCTTCAGTAGACTAAGTAGCATGTGCAGATCTGAAACGCTTCAATGCTTTCCAATTGCTCTGCGCTAGGCAGGGTTGAAGAGCTGATAACTTCTGAAGTGAAGAGCACGTATAAATGCCTTTAAAAAAAATAAAAAAATCACCGTTTGCTAAACGCACACAGAAACACCATCACTTCAAGATTTAAGTGCTTTCATCAATTGAAAAAGCTGTAATAATTTAAAATTGCTTCCTGCTGGAGTGACTGAAGGTTTATGGAGTGCTTTAAGTTTTTCTTTAACCATTGTGTTTCCAAAGTGAACTGTGATATACTGCAGGGATACTACTTGAGGTCACTACATCCAGCTAACAAATGTCAATTAAACTGAACAAAAAGGAATAAATAAATGTGGTGGTTACAAAAAAAATAATCATCCTGAAAATATACAAGGGTTAGTCCAGTAAAACAAACAAAAATTATACAGCACATAAACACGAGAGTGTGGTCAGTTAATTAGAGTGATGTGAGATACCCAGCTAAGTCTTAAAGGAGGTAACTCTGAGTGTACGGTGTGGGCAGCCAAAGTGTGGCTTATGTCCATTAAAACTCTTCTTCTTGAATACTGAGGTACATGAGAACATACTGGGTCAGACCAATGGTCCATCTAGCCAGTATCCTGTCTTCTGACAGTGGCCAATGCCAGATGTGTCAGAAGGAATGAACAGGGCAAGTGTGGAGTGATGCATCCCCTGTCATCCAGTCCCAGATTCCAGCAGTTGGAGGTTTAGGGACATCAGGAGCATGGGGTTACATCACTAGTAGCCACTGATGGATGGCCTTCATGAATTTATCTAATTCTTTTTTTAACCTACTTGTACTTTTAGCCTTGACAGCATCTCTGGGCGGTGAGTTCCACAGGTTGACTGTTGTGTGAAGAAATACTTCCTTTTGTTTGTTTTAAACTTGTTGCCTATTAATTTCATTGTGAGACCCCTAATTCTTGTGTTATATGAAGGGTAAATAATACTTTCCTCTTCACTTTCTCTATACTATTCATGATTTTATAGATCTTTGTTATATGCCCTCTTAGGTAGCAGGTTTAAAACAAACACAAGAAAGTATTTTTTCACACAATGCACTGTCAGCCTCTGGAACTCCTTGCCAGAGGGTGTTGTGAAGGCCAATACTGCAATGGGGTTCAAAAGGGAGCTAGATAGGTCCATCAATGGCTATCTTCCATGAATCTATTAGTCAGGATGGGCAGGAATGGTGTCCCTAGCCTCTGTTTGCCAGAAGCTGGGATTGGGTGACAGGGCATGGATCACTTGATGATAACCTGTCTGTTCATTCCTTTGGGGTACCTGCCATTGGCCACTGTCAGAGGACAGGATACTGGGCTAGATGGACCTTTGGTCTGACCCAGTATGGCTGTTCTTATGTTATGTTCTTAGTCATCTCTTTTTTTTCTTTATTTTGGAAACTTTGTTTTTTAGTTTTTATGTAAAGTATAAACACATAATGAAACAAAACATATAAATACATGCATGAGATGGAAATAACAAAATTCAACATTCATTATTTGCAAAACCTAGGGAAAAAATACAAACAAACCCTGAACCTATAGAGAGCATGCAGGGCATCAATTATTGGCGACTAAATAAATAAATGAGAATATAAGCTATGTGTATTGGGCGTTAATATGTACTAAATTGCAAAAGTATGCAATAGTTTCATGTTATCTGACATCCTCATATTTAGAGCCCTACCAAATTCACAGCCATAAAAAAATGCATCACAGACTGTGAAATCTGGTCTCCCCCCACGAAATCTAGTCTTTTGTGTGCTTTTACCCTCTACTATACAGATTTCATGGGGCGGACAAGTGTTTCTCAAATTGGGGGGCCTGGCCCAAAAGGGAGTTGCGGGGGGGGGTATGGTATTGCCACCTTCTCTGAAGGCAGTGCAGAAATGCTGGGTGGCCAGAGAGTGGTGGCTGTTGACCTGGCACCTAGCTCTGAAGGCAGCGCCCGCCAGCAGCAGTGCAGAAGTATGGATGGCAATACCATCCCATCCCACCCTTACTTCTGTGCTGCTGCTTTCAGAGCTGCGCGGCCAGAGAATGGTGGCTGCTGACTGAGGGCCCAGCTCTTCAGGCAGCAGCACAGAAGTAAGGGTGGCAATACCATACCATGCCATCCTTACTTCTGCGCTGGTGGTGGCTCTGCCTTCAAAACTAGGCTTCTGGCCAGCAGCTGTCCCTCTCCAGCTGCCCAACTCTGAAAGCAGCACCGCATCCAGCGGCAGCACAGAAGTAAGGGTAGCAGTACCGCAAACCCCCCTACAATAACCTTGCAACCCCACACAACTCCTTTTTGGGTCAGGATGCCTACAATTACAATATTGTGAGATTTCAGATTTAAATAGCTGAAATCATTAAATTTATGATTTTTTAAAATCCTATGACTGTGAAATTGCCCAAAATGGACCATGAATTTGGTAGGGCCCTACTCATATTTTTTCTAAGCGGTCATTTTTTCCATTAATGCAGTAGCAGAGCGCTTGAAGGAACAGTCTGGCAGAACACTGTGAATTCAACGCCTTCAACATCTTCAGGGGTGAGACATAGCTCCTATGACCGTCTGAGTACCTCCAGTACCAGAGCTAAGGAGAGGTCTAAGGACCCTAAATGGGCAGCCCCAAAGGCGACTGCACTGTCTCTTGACACAGAGGAGCACAGCGCGGGACATTCAAAAATGGTACCGACTGCCCCAACCAAATCAAGTTCAGGCGCTTCGGCATTGACATCTCTATTGGCATGACATCTGTAGCAGCACTGAGCAGATTCGTGGCACTAAGCAAGCTCTCGGCACTGATGTGAACACTGGCACCGATGAGACCCTCAGGACTGGATTAGCTGCATTTCCTCGCCCCCCCCCCCCAAAAAAAACCGACCGTCAGTGCCGATGATGTTCCTCCCTCCTCCACAGGAGTTCAGTTACCCAAAAGATCTGATGGTATCTGACATGCCTGAGTTGCCGCTACTCAGACACAAGCTCTCCACCTCACATCCCTTCTCTGGTGTCACAGCACTACTCCCTTTTCCTATCTGAAGACTGCACCATCCTTCCCCAGTGAGGAAGATGAGGAGGAATACTTTGTCCCATCCTTATATTTGGGACATACTCGAAAAGCATCCTCTGCACGTCCTCACAGCTTGGAAACTGGGACCGAATCAGGGCCCTGGTATGGATCCCCATGGATGCAATCCCACACACCAATCCCCTCATCGGGCCATACTGAGCTATGTGCAAAGCACGTTTTCCAAAGCCTCCCATAGAACAGACCTGGAAACACCTGCACTCACCATCCTCATCCATCTCTTGACCACCAGAGGCTAATTAGCTACCAGTAGAGGAACAGGAATAAGAACTGGAGGAGATTAAACCTACACTCCTCTTTTTGTCCTCTTCCCCGGATGAGGCTATCATGCCTTCATGCCTTACGTCAGCAGATGATTTCAAATATTTCCAAGAGCTGTTCCGCAGGATCACAGACTCCCTCCAGATCCCTCTGGAGGAAGTGAAAGAGCAACAGCACAAGCTGCATGCCTCTACATCGGCGAAGACAGCCCTCCCTATCAATGAGGCCATCTTGGACCCAGTCAAATACTCTGGTAGATCCCAGCATCCATCCCACCAACCTGCAAGTGGACGGACAAAAAATACTATGTCCCCACTAAGAACATGGAATTTTTTCCCCACCCCTACTGCAAACTCCCTGGTAATCAATGCAGCACATAGGAAGGGGCACCAGTACCACCCAAGGACAACTCCCTACCACAGGGACTCAAAGCCATTAGACCTGTTTGGTCACAAGGCTTATTCCTCTGCCATGCTGCAGTTTGGTATCTCCAATTTTGAGGCTCTCTTGGCCAAATACAATCACATGAACTATTCTAAGATACAAGAGTTCCGCCAGGATCTCCCAACAATAAGAAGTAGCAACTCCAGGCACTCATGTCTGAAGGACACTTGTTGGCCCATACGGCTGTACAACTCTGCTGATACAGCTGCCCATTCCATTGTGACAGCTGTAATGATGAGATGAGCATGATGGCTGTACCTCTCTGGATTTCATAAGTAAGTGCAAACCACAGTTGAGGACCTATCCTTTGGGGGTTCCAAGCTATTTGATGAATACACGGATGAGTCCCTACATTCCCTAAAGGACTCCTGAGCAACTCTCCGCTCTCTCAGCATATATACGCCAGCACCAAAGAGATCTCTGCGGAAACACCAACTTGTCACAAGGTCCCTACCTCCACCTTTCACTCCTTATCAACAATACGACACAGAATGAAGACAACACAGGCTCCATATGAAGCTTAGACAATTTAAGCCTCAAGGGGCTACCTCTCACACCCCCACATCCAAACAACAATTTTGAAGGTTTGTTCAAAGCCCTGAGAAGCCTCCCCCCTCTTCCAGTCACTGCAAGCATCTTCAACAACCCACCAGTTTGACGACTGCTCACCCCCTTTCTGTCCATCCTGGCATCATATCACTTCGACAAGTGGGTCCTAGAAATCATGAAAAAAAGATATTTCATCCCATTCCTATCGATCCCATCCTCCCAACCTCCTCCCTGTCCCTCTTCAGGGACCCTTCTCATGAAAACCTTCTACAAGAATAAATAAATCACTTTGTGCAGCTGGAAGCCAGAGTATCAGTCCCATCCCAACGCCGAAGGAAGGGTTTTTATTCCCATTATTTTCTGACCCAAAAGAAATCTGGCAGGTGGAGACCGATCCTAGACCTATAAAACTTCAACAAGTTCATCAAACTACAACTCTAAAAGATGGTTACACTATCAACCATAGTCCCAGCGCTGGAACAGAGGGACTGGTTCTCAGCCCTTGACCTCCAAGACATGTATTGTCACATCATACACCCGGCTCACAGAGAGTTCCTCAGATTCATCATGGGGATTGATCATTGCCAGTACGGAGTACTACCCTTTGGACTTTCTACAGCCCCTCCGAGTATTCTCCAAAGTCCTCATGGTAGTGGCTACGTACCTACACAAACAGGGAAATGACTGCAATACTATACTAGATAGACAGCTGTGTGTGTGTGTGTGTGTGTGTGTGTGTGTGTGCGCGTATGTATGTATATGTATGTGTGTGTATATATAATGAATGCTTACTCGGCCAAGTCGAATTAATACCCAGTAGGGTTAAACAAAGATATTATGAATGGGGAGATAAAACAGGTAAACTACTTGCCAGAAGACTTTAAAATGGAACTAGCCAACAATAATATAGCTTCCTTATTACAAGAAGATAGGAGTCCCATCCTTGAACCAGTAGATATAAATAATCAATTTAGGCAATTCTATCAAGCTTTTATACAGATATCCAATCTGACTAATAAATTTGATCATTTCACTGAAGGCCCGCCTTTAGTACCCTATCTTCTGAACAAGTGTTATTTATGGACAAACTTTCTCAGTGCATGAGATTGAACAGGCTATTAAAAATATGAATTACAGCAATGTCCCTTGGATGGATGGCTTTCCAGCAGATTTTTACAAAATGTTTTGTAATTGGGTATCTACTATTCTTTCAAAGGTTTTTATTGAAACAGACTCCTGCCTTATAGTACGTTTAGGCATTCAATAGGCCTCTTCAATATCTAATGGGGCCAGTTGAGGGTCCAATTTAAATATGTCAGGGAGCAGGTTCTGAAGAAAACTGATAATATCCTTCCCTTTTAGACCCTTAGCAATGCCAACAGAAGAAGGTTTCTTCAAGGTCTTTTTTTCTACTCATCCTGTTTTTCTTCCAGTTTGGTCTTAATTTTGAAGAGACAGTTTCTTCTTTAATTTCACTAGCTTCAATGTCAGTCTGTTGTAGCTCATTTTTTAAGTGAGCCATTTGGGATTTCACATCATATAGAGAGGTCACAAATATCGTTTGAGATTGAGTCCAATTGGTTTGTGAATATTTCTTTCAGTGCTGCAGTATCCTGGGCTAGGTTCTGCTGTGGCCTGGGGGTCTCCCCTTTCATCTGCTTAGGTGATTCAGGCTTAGGGCTTTTGTTGCCTCTCATTTTTTCATTGGAATCTATATTCAACAGTTTGAAGTTTATCCAGGGGATTAATTTAAATTTCTATGACAGAACCTTATTGCCAATTTGCTAGGAAAGTTATTATTAGAGGCGAATTTGATATGGGGGGAATGAGGAGATTCAGGAGTTGGCAGTTATTTTCCTCCTGGGTACCATGTGACCCCTGCCATCTCTTCTCTAAGTTTAACAGTCCCATTTTTTAATCTCTCCTCATATGGAAACTGATCTGTACCCCATATAATTTTCGTTGGCTTTTTTTTACCTTTTCCAATTCTGTCACCTCACTGTTCATCCCCTTTTTCAGATCATTTATGAATACGTTGAATAGCACAGGTCCCACTATAGATCCTTGGGGGACCCTGCTATTTACCTTTCTCATTTATTTCTATTCTTGGTTTCCAGTCTTTTAACCAGCTAGTGATCCATGAAATGACCTTTCTTCTTATCCCATGACTGCTTAGTTTTCTTACAAGCGTTTGGTGAGGGACATCGTCAAAGGTGTTTTTGATAGTCCAAGTACACAATATTGACTGGATCAACCTTGTCCACATTCTTGTTGACACCCTCCGAGAATTCTAATAGGCTGGTGAGGCATGACTTCTCTTTCCAGAAGCCATGTTCACTCTTCCCTAACATATTGTATATCTATGTGTCTGATAATTCTGTTATTTACTATAGTTTCAACCAATGTGCCAGGTATTGAAGTTAGGCTTACAGATCACAGAAGCCAGAGAAGTGCCTCCCCCCCCCCCCTTTTTTTTTTTGGTCCCATGAGATTGGACACAAGATTTGCAAAGTTATAAAATTTAGAAAATCACAGTTTCTCTTTTGTCCCATGCATTGTCTGCAAAATGTTTAGGGAATGCCATGACCGTAACTGAACATAAAGGTTCTAATCTAAGGCAGGGCTCATGCTGCTGCAGGAGCAGCACACACACTGTGTTTGGAATATTGGCAACAGATAGCCTCTTTGGAATGGGAGAAAGAGCAAGCTGGGTCAGGCTCCTTCCCAGCTGAAAACCTCCATCCCTTGACCCTGCATAAGGCCCTGGTGGTCCATCCCCACAACACGTGGGCAGTACATGGAAAAGGAGCTTCCTGTACTTCCTCAGGGGATGGAGAGAGAGAGAAAGCCAGACTGGTCTCCCCTCAGCCATCCTTCCACCCCAGCATGTGGCCCGTTCTTTTCCCACCCAGAATAACAATCTTCTCCTGCCAGCGAATGTAGTTAGTCCTGTAGCTCAAGCTGTGCTCCGTTGCCAGAGGTTTAGGATTTAAACCTGTACATAATAGAATTTGTTTTTACAATTTTCCTTTAAAAATAGGAAGTATGTATAAACAAACCCCCCTACGTTAAAAGAATTGTATTTTGTTGCAAAGCAAGCACTCAGAAGTTAGGAAATGCCAGAATTTTGGTTGCCTGTGAAATCTTAATTCAGCCCATTTATGTATATGCATTATGGTACAGTCTTTAATTAGATGATCACATAGTAGTTTTTCCATTGGACCCTAGTCTCATTCAGTGCACCGAATGGATGAATCAGGGTTGTTTACTGATTGGAGCTATTTCCCTGCCTCATTTGCTTTAGATGGTGGAAGGTTTGTAAGGAACAAGGCAGGAGACTGCAGGAAGAAAAAGAATGGTCTTGTGGCTAAGGCAGGTGGAGCCACCTAGGAAAGTGTAGTCCTACCCCTGCTCCTACCACAGCCTTCCTATGTGATGCTGAGTGAGTCACTTAAGCCAAAGCTTTGGCAGATGGCCACTGATGTGTTCTTCATTTTTGGGGTTCTAAACATTAGACATGTAGGACCTGGTGGGAAGAAATCTTGAGCTCTGACAGTTGTAACTGAAGTCAGTGGGAGTTGTGGCTGCACAACACCTCTGACAATATGGTATTGTGCTCTGGAAGAAAGAGCATGGGGTTGAGAGTCAGTAGGCCTGAAGTTCTAAGCCTGGCTGTGCCACTAACTCAGTGTGTGGCCTCAGGCAAATCTTTGTCCCAAGTTTCACCATCTGTAAAATAGGGATAATAATGCTGTCTGATCTCACAGTGGAGATAAATTCATTAATGTGTGTGGACTCCTCAAATACCAGGGAGAAGATTGAAAAGACTGAAGAAATGTGAGTAGTTGAGATAAGGCATGGATGGGAGTGAGCTGGATGAGGGTCAACCCAGGCATGATGATGCTGGGTTGGGGCAGTGAGATGGAAGAGATAATATCAGTCTCTTTGATTGAAGGAGTACATCTGCAATTGGTGAGCAGGGCTTGCAATTTAGGAGTGATTCTAGACCCATATCTGCTGTTGTCGGTTTAGGCAGGTGCAACCTTTCCTTTAGGATGTGGACCTTGTCACTGTTATCCATGTCTTTGTTACCTCAAGATTAGATTACTGTACATGGGGCCACACCTTACAGGCATCTGGAGAATGAAGCTGCAGCTTGCTTATTGAGAGGGCATCTCACTGGAACTATATGACACCAATGCTCTGGATTGTGCCACTGGTTGCCTATTGGTTTCTGGGATGTCAGCAGGGGCACTTGAATTGAATCCCCCTCATAAAGGAGAGGGCAACTGGCAGAGAAGTCTATGTGAGGGCTCTGGGATTGCCCCCCTCCCGCCCAGTTGTCCAAAATAGCTCAGATTTGGCAATCTTCTGGGCAAACTGGAAAAGACACCTATTTGGTAGGAGTTTTGGCTGAAGATATGCTTCCCAAAACAATGAAGGGGTGGAAATAAATATTTTTTGTAGGTGTCTGGATGGTTGAGTTCCTGCCTAAAGGATTATTTTGATTCTACTGGGATTATGTTGTAATACTAATTGTTAGATCACCTGAAGCCTTTGTATAGGCATCTTTTTTTATTATTTAAGTAAAGAATACATTTTCATTGCGGGCTTTGGATAGTATGCAGTAAATAAGGCAGGGACCACTAACTGGAGGATGAGTATAAAAATATCAAACTGCTGCTTCATTTCCTGAGCACCGTCGGTCCTGTGTACTGAACGAGGGAGGGGTCCAGTGGCAAAAGTAGTATGTGATTTTGTAATTAGAGACTGTATAATAATTAAGGCTACATTTTAGTGACAGGTTTTTTTTAGTAAAAGTCATGGACAGTAAACAAAAATTCATAGCCTGTGACCTATCCATGACTTTTGCTATATACCCCTCACTAAAACTTGGACCTGGATGCCACTGGTGCTGGGGAGGAGATGGGCAGCGGCGTGCAGCCAGGACCCCTGCTGGTGCTGGTGGGAGAGGTGCGGGGTGGTGGCCTGTGGCCTGGGACCCCTGCTGGGGTTAGGGTGGGGAGGCCAGCAGCGTGCGGCCTGGGACCTCTGCTGGTGTTGGAATGGGGGAGGGTTGGTAGGGCTGGCAGGTTGCCTACCCGGCTCTGACCAGTGTGTCCCTGCAGCTCCCGCCACAAGTGCCGGCTCCCTAGCTCCCATTGGCTGGGAACCACAGCTAATGGAAGTTCTGGGGGTGGCGCCTGCGAGTGCAGGCAGCACGCGGAGCTCCCTGGTCCCTCTGCCTAGGAGCTGCAAGAACATGCCGGTGAGAGCCGGGGAACCCCCCTCCCCCAGGTAAGCACCACCCTGTACCCTAACCCCCTGCCCGAGCCCTCTCCCACGCACCCAAACTGCTGCTGCTGCAGAAGTCATGGAGGTCACAGAAAGTCAGTGACAGACACGCAGCCTTATTCATAATGCATCCATACAGACAGGCAGAATTAAGGATGTATGGACAAATTTTTGCATTTCCTAACTTTTACATCTTAAATAATATTCTTTCAAATAATTTTGGGTGTAACATGTTTCTATAATATAGTAGGACCTAAGGTGTCTGTGAGTTGCCCCATCATACAAAAGGAGAGAGTTGCTGGAATATGCTTCAAACTGGGGCACCGCTCCTATAAACACTTAAACACATGCTTAACCTTGAGCACGTGAGTAGTCCCATTCATTCCAATTAAGCGTGAGCCCTAGTGCTCTCAGGCCAGAAGTCCTTTGGACTGTGTCCTTTGGATTCTAGGTGTGGTCCCTCCTGACATGTTGGCAGCACAGCTCTCATTTACTTTAAATTTAGTTATCTCTTGTGTAGGAGGAGCAATATATACTTTAGATTCTGATCTCACTAACATTAGTGTTAGACCAGTTTCATTCCATTGTCATCAGTTCAGTTAGTCCTTGCTTACATTGATGTGAGGCCAAGATATTAGGTCCATTACTCCCAAACGTATTTTCAGTGGTATTGTACCAATTATATATATTACTGTAACCTCATTATCCTAACCTTGCCCAGTAGATGGTACTGTTGGCTCTATTTTGTGGTTTCTTTTTGAAGTTGAACATTTGTTTCTTGAAAGCAGCCGTACCTTTTTATTTTTTCTATTTAATGTATTTTAACTATTGTTTTCCCTCTTTTCTCTCTCTGCTCTTAAGTAACTTCTGCAGCCAGTGGAGACCAATAGTAACCCCTTTACTGATTTGATCTTCACTGGTACTAGTAAGATCTAACAGTCTTTAGGCAGACTAGTCAATGGGTTAATGGTGAATGTGCTTAGGAGTGTAGAATGTGTGAATATCCTTAGAAGTGTAGATATGTAATCCATTGATTGGGCAGATTGCCTCTGATTCATGTTCTGCATCAGGGTCTTAATCCAAGATATGTTCACATGAATTTCTTTAAATAGATACCTTTTAAAATTAATTTTCTTGCCATTTAGTGGGCTTTGATAATAGCGTTTTCATATTTAACATTGGTTCATTAATAGATTACACCATTTTATGATGTATTGATCATGTTAAGTGGTAGCCACTTTTACTGTAATTCCAGCAAATGTGAGTTTGGAATTCCTCCAAATGGAATTTTTTGATTACATATCTTTTCTGGAAAAAATAACTATGCTCATGTACTACAGTTATGAGGACTGTAGAAGGACATATCAGTCAGACAGAGAAACAGCTCAAAAGCTTTTACAGTATTTCATCAGTCTTTATTTAGACCCTCATTCAGCAAAGCACTTAAATGTGTTCTTAAGTATGTTGCTGAGTTGGGGCATTCAAGTGTTCTTGAAAGTTTTGATTTGACAATCATGCAAGCCAAAGTCCTGATTTATCTGCAGAAAAGAGATAGCATGTGCAGTGATGGCAAAAACTTTCTCACGCAGCCCTTTCACTTTACCTGAAGGAACCTCCTTTGGGGGTGAAACAGTAATCCAGGTTCCATCCCCATTTAGTCCTAGTCTCCTTTGTTGAAACTGCCAAATAGTGTTAACTGTGGTGTTATTTATGTCGTTCACCTGTCCACAGGTCTGATACTGCCAGCTCGGTTCATGTAGGGCACGAACGAGCTCTTAAATGTTAGCAACTTTTGGATGCTGCTGTTTTGGTTGCTTCTAATTAGTGACCTGACATATTTTGTTCATGGTTGTTTAACCCTATGGAAACTTTGAAAGTGATTTTTTTAAATCAAAACCTTAATTTTTGCACTGCATGTGTTATTGAAGGCATGCTCATAATTGTTGGACTGAACATTTCTCTCTCTCAAGAGCACTGAATCTTTCTTTTTGTGATGGGGGGCTAGGGGAAAAATCTGTATACAGAATTACTTGGACTTTGCAAACAGATGTGAGTAAAACAAAGTTTAAATTTAGGCCTACCAACCTTGATGGTGTCCCCTTTTAAATATGAAAAACTTCATTTAGACTTCCTGGATGGGATTTTCAAAAGCACTCCGCACTGGCCTATCTGTGCTCCTAGTGAAGCCAATGGGAGTTTTACCATTGGCTCCAGTGGGAGACGAGTTAAACCAACGTTAAGTGCTTTGGAGAATCCTTCTCTTGGGCTAGTACAGTCTGTGTGCATGCTTAGGAACGCCCACTTGTACAGAACTTCCATTTTAGTTAAGATATTCTCATAACTTCAAAAATGTGCTTCTCGGGACACATGTAAGTCTAAAAAGTTTGGTTAATTTTTCCTTTCTCCTTACATTGTGCTTCCCCCAAATTTTTGCACGGTCTTGTGCTTCCTTGTTTTAGCTGAACCATTAGCTGAAATACAAAAAGGTCACAATAGGGACTGTTCTTTATTGTTACATTTCAAACCCGGTGGGAACCAAGAGATAAAGGAAACCCTGTGAGGAACCCCTTTTATTGGAAGCTTTGCTGCCTGCTTTCTAGATCAAGGAGGTTTGTTTAAGCATTGAAATTTTTACATGTATAGCTGAAGTGTTCAGATTTCACCCATCACTCAAATTCCTTTTTGTCATCCTTTCCATGGTAGATATTAGCTTGGACTTCCTACTGGCAACTCTTATTCTGTGGGGACCCAGAGGAGAGGGTGGGCCTGAGTCTTCTCTCACCCCCTGCAGGGAAGGGGGCAGGGACTGCCAAAGCTCCCGAGTCAGGATGGCAGCCCTAACATATGACTAGTGGACTTTATTTCTGTTTCTGTGTTGACTTCCTTTATTCTTCCCTGGTGGAGTAGGCAGAGAGAGATGACAGGCCCCAGGGCCTGCAGTTGGAAGCCCATCACAGGGCACTTAGGACCTTGGAGATGAGGCCCTCTGCTACTCTGTAAGGGGAGAGACTCCGATGACCCGGCTGGAGCTGTAAAGAGAAGCCAAGTATTATAGGACATATTTCAGAACTGATAGGAAAAGGGGAATTGGGGAAATGCAGCCATTTTCAAATGCTTGGCTACAAGTGGATGCGATAAAGGACAAGAGGCATGACAACAGACACCACAAGCTCAATCTGTTTAGCTTAACCAACAGAAGATTGAGGGTGACATGATCATCATCTATAAGTACCTACATGGGGAACAAAACTTAGATAATGGGGTTTTCAGTCTAGCAGACAGGTATAACATGATCCAAGGGCCGGAAGATGAAGCGAGACAAATTCAAACTGGAAATAAGGTACACGTTTTTAACAGTGAGGAGTATTAACTATTGGAACAATTTACCAAGGTTTATGGTGGGTTCTCCATCACTGGCATTTTTAAAATCAAGGTGGGATTTTTTTTTTAAAAGACATGCTCTAGTTTAAACAGGAATTCCTTTAGGGAAGTCCAATGGCCTGTGTTATACAGGAGGTTGGATTAGATGATTACAATGGACCCTTCCGCCCTTATGATGTATGAAACTCAATGTTTGCTGACTTGCTGCAGTCCCGCTTAAAGAATCAGCTCTGTCCAGCAAGGAATATGCTAATCCCACCACCAGGTAATTATACATCGTGTGAATTCTACTCAGAAATTGTTTTCACAGAGTGGTGGTCTTAGAAAAAATGAAGTAATTGCAGCATAGAGACGTGTGTAAAGTATGCAATACCAGTTTGAGTGACATCCTGGCTCCACTGAAGTCAATAGGCATTTAGCCATTGACTTCAGTGGAGCCAGCATTTCACCACAAGTTTATTAGCAACTTTTGAGGAAAGATGTTATATAAACAAGCGCAAAGTATTTTTATGATTTGGGCAAAATCTGTATGGTACTGTGAATCCCCAGCTCCCGTTGAAGCCAGCAAGGTAGATTTTCAAAGGCCCAGTTAAGTGTCTAAGTGTCATCATTTGCACCTTTGAAAATCTTCCCCAATGGAGTTTCTCATGTGGAGCCTGTTGAAGGCTTTTGGCACAGGAGCAGAAATATAATAATGAATTTGTTTATATACCAGAGTTGGAAGGCTAGAAGCTAGAACTTCAGGGGATGTTACAGGTGTTCAGCACCTCTCAGGCTTCAGCCCTCAGCCTTTTATTATTAATGCAAAATTAGTGGAGTGATACTGCAAAGTGTTGAGTGGGAGTTGAGAGCATTCAGAACTTCAAGACTCATAGTCATCATTATCTTCAGTCTTCCCACTCTGTCATATTTACAGTGAAAAGAGTTGGATGAATAATATCTGTCCAGAAAAAAACAGTCTGATCATACTCTGATGTTGTATTCAGATAACTTTATTAGCTGTGCTCATCACCTTTCAGCATTTGTTGCCGCTCTGGGGAAGAAAGGCTAGTATGTGAATGGTAAGACAGATCTACTAGTCTTTGTTTTTTTCATGTCTGAATATAAACATTGGCAATGTTGCCTGCTATCATAATTCTGTCGCTCTCACAATTCTATTGTGAGACACATGATATTTTTCTTAAAGTCCGAGCTTGTGGAGTCATGTGGTTATGTGAGAATCCCTTGTCATCTTAAAAAAATTAGTTTATCGCCCTCAGGATTGCAGAGGAAAGCTTGAAAGCACAAACTCTAAAGGCTCAAAAATCAGAAGCCAAATAAAAAGAACCCAGCATTTATTATTTCTTAAAATCTCATGATTTTTTTGGGGACTTGACTCATGATTTTTGAGTGTTGGGGTTAGCAGGATTGTGTTAATGAAACCTAGTGATGTTAATACCAAGTAAACAATCATGTTTCTGGCTGGCTGCTCTAGAAGTGCACAAGCGAGGACAGGGTACTAGAAGTGTACTTCTGTGCAGTGCCCCAGTACAAGGAGCTGAATACTCCATTTTGGAGTCTCCTGAGGCACAAAAATACACTAAAGAATGTGAGCAGTAGATCAGGCCAGGGTGGCAAAGATGGATGGGTGGGTAGGTGGAAGTATGCCCCACCTCCCACTCCTTCATCCAAAAGAGTGCTGCTTTGGGTGTGCCTCTTCTCCATGCCAGGGAGCTTTGTGAGGAGATTCTGAGGCATAGTTCATCCTGGAGATCCCTCTGGGGAACCTCAGTACCAGCACCTATAAGGTGTGATTGAACTCTAGGTGACTTGCATCCGTTCAGCTAAAATAGAAGATCATTCTGCTCTTAGTTACACCTGTGCAACCCATTGGACCTACTGACTTATTTATTAACTGGAAAGCAGAACATTAGTCTTATCTGCTAGCACTGCAGTTGTTACAGCATTTGGAGGATGCTTTGTTACTGGAGGCAGGATGGACATAAATCACAGTGATCTAGTATAAGCACAGTATGTCGGATATTGCTAAGCCTTTTTCCTGGCTGATGGTTATATTACATATAGTAGGTAATTAGACAGTTCATAAATTGCTTTGAGGTGTTTGCTTACATGCAATTTGCATTGGAGAAACACTCAGCTTTTGGTTGGTGCTGAAATTATAATATTCTGTGAAGTATCACAGAATATTCTGTGAAATACTTTGTATTTTCTTGATCACTTTCAGACCTTTGACAAAAATGCTTTTGGTAGAGCATTGGTTTACTGCCAGTGAAGGGAGATTCAAAAAAGCAGAATAAGTTAATTTTCCTTGAGATTTTTGCTATTGATTTTTGTTTGTTTTGTTTAAGATACATACTATTCTGTATGTATTTGTAAATGGTGTGTGTGAGTATGTACATATAGAAAAATGTTTAAATTAACTTTTATATAAACACCATGTGCATTGTGTTTTTGAGAAATAATAAATACACTTTCTCTGTTGCTAGGGGATTAGCAGTATCACTGAACACTCAGATAATACAATGAAGGGCACCATTATAAGAAACTAAAAGGATAGAAGAACAATCCTTAAGGGAGCGTCAGTCAATTTTTTTCAGCATTTCATCCTGTTTTTCTTTGTTTTATCAGTTCAGAGTGAATGAGTTTGGTGCCCTGGAAGTCATCACAGATGAAACAGAGATGGAAAGTGTTAAAAAGGCCACTGCTACCACAACCTGGATGGTGCCAACTGCGCAAGAAGGTCAGAAAGAAGCTATTTAATTTTTGTATGTTATAGTTGTTGTTTTTCTAATGTAACAGTGTTCCATAAAAAGTTGCCAAAAGCTTTAAAACTGCTTAGTTATTTTTCCTCTAACAACTTCTGTACACACCTCATGAAAAAACTGAGGGGATGTTATTAATTACTTGAGTGTGAATGGGTGTCAAAATGTCTTTTAAATTAAAAAGAAGCACAAAATTTCACACTTCTGTTATTAAACATCTGGAAGCAATAATTTTAGAGAACTGCAGCTGTATCCTTCATAATAGACACTTTTATCTAAGTTTAGAACTACATTTGTTAATGGGATCTATCCTGTTATTTTTTTAACTCAAAGATATCTTAATTGCTTAATCTATTTGAATTCATCAACATTCTTTATTTTGTTGTTCTTGCTGAGGCTAAATCTATAAAAAAGAAAAGAAGGATTTTACCTATTGTCTATAGTTAACTTCAGTTCAAAATAGTGTAAACTGCAAAACAGTTGTTACAGGATATTGTTTATTAGTTGCTCAAACAACTTAACTGATGGAGGATTATATCTGCAATATCTTTGTTACTGCTAACTCTACCACAGTGAACTATTGTGACTGCTTGCAAAAATTTTCGGAGTAATAACATTCAAGGATTTACATGGGGCCTTTAACTGCACGGGCAAGGGGTTTAGACAGAATTTTCTGTGGAAATTAAAATAGTGGCAAAAGGAAAATATACATTTTCATCCATAGGAAGATGTACCACATAGTCACAGATGCTCAGTATTATTTTTGTACACATTGAACATGGGATCAATAGGATAGCACTGAAAAGAATATCCCAGCTACTTCCATAGTTTCTTGCACCCATCATTTTTTTGCCCTTGCAGATGGTACATTTTACCAGGATTCTTTTTCCTTTTTAAATTAAATACATAATTATTTTTAGCATTTGTGAAAATGCCAGATTAACCAAATGTAACTGTCAGTAGCTATCCACCAAACAGCACAAGCAATAGTGCTGAAAACTTTGCTATGCAGCCCCACTAATACATCTTCCCCTTGACCTGGAGAGACCCTTTCTAGGAGTGAAAAAGTAGTTCAAGTGATTGCATATGTCAATTCCAATTAAGTGTGCATGTGGTGTGTGCACGGCAACCGAACGGTTTTTCCCCTAACAATACCCGTTGGGTCAGTTCAGGAGCCCCCTGGAGTCGTGCCCCTGGAGTCGTGCCCCTGGAGTCGTGCCTCCATGGTGCCAAATATAGGGCCCTGCTGACTCGCTGCCACCTCAGTTCCTTTTTACCGCCTGTGATGGTTAGCCGGAACACTCGTTCTCTCTTGCTTCGACAAGCATCTCTTTCTTTGCAGTCTTCAGACTTTTCCTGTAAATAGTTAGATAATAGTTAGTAGTTAGTGTATAGATTTCTATAGGATATTGTTTGGGGGTACCCCCCACCCCCGCTCCTCTTCTCCCCCATACTGGGGCATGCCTCGGTCCCCGGGGTTTAAACCCTGCGCAGTGTGTGGCAAACCTATGCCCAGGAGTGACCCTCAGACTTCTTGCCTAAAGTGCCTGGGGGATAAAGTCCTAAAAGGAATGTTGCAAAATCTGCAGAGGATTTCGCCCCAGAACCCAAAGGAGAGGGATCAGTGACTGAAGATTCTCCTTATGGAGGCTGCCATCCCCACTTGGACCCAGGTCAGCCAAGACGATGCCGAGCACCTTGGCATCAGTGCGTAGTGCCCAGTCATCGCAAAAGGTTTCGGCACCGAGGAAGGACTCAGATAGAGACCCTTGGCACTGACAGAGTTCTCCGTGCAGGGCAGTGGGCGGCACCATTCCCAGTCTACGGTACCTCACAAAAAAGAAGAGACCTGACAGAGGGCATTTGTCCGCGCCCAGACCGGCACGGAAGGAAGCTGAGACCCGCATTGGGCCATGTAAGCATGGCACCACCTAGTCAGGCTCCGTCGACTCCTGTTCCACCAAGGGACCAGTTGAATCCAGGCCCCCAAGACTCCCCTCTCCGGGAAGGTCATGAGCAAGCGCTGGAGTTACCATCCATGCCAGACACTTTTTTGAGGTGGCCAGAGAGCTCAATGCCTTCATGTTACTACCTTCTCCGCCTAGGCGAGACGGCACCGAGCTTTGCTTCAGCGGCACCCATGAGACCTTTGGTGCCATCCCGGGGCAAGCCAGCCATGGGTACCGTGTGGATCACCATCCCCTCAGCACCGGTCCTTTCTGCTAGTGGACAGGTAGAGAAGCTGCATTGGTCCTCAAGTTCCCAGCACCGCTCTCCAGCACCAGTGGGCACTGCTCTCCCATGGTTCTCCTTCAGCGAGTCCTCTGAGTCAGAGGTGGAGTCCTGCAGACCTAAGCAAAGCCAGCATGGGTCATGTAGACACTCTACGTCAGACAAGGAAATGCAGCAATTTCACCAGGTGCTTTGGCCTGGGCAAAGGCAGGCTCCGACCCAGTCGCCTTTCTGGACCCCCTGCGTATTCCACCAAAGCTGGGGTCCTATTCCAGGAGGTCTGCATTGGTGGCCTCGGTATCTCACGTGCCTCCCACACCTCCCTCGGTGCAGGACCAGCTGCCCCACGCCGCATCAGTCACAGCGCTGGAAGACCCGGCACCATGTGACCCCTTCGGTGCTGAGGGCAGAGATCAAGACCCAGTCCTAGCTAGGGCCTCATCCTTGTTCTCACCAGAAGAGATGGTGGTGGGAACTTCCATGATAATAGGGTACTCCAGCAGCTACTGAGCAGAGTGGCCCAGAACCTGGGGATCCAGGTTGAGGAGGTCTCAGAGACATCGGATCCTATGGTGGATATCTTAGCCCCCTCTGGTCTCTCTCGGATTGCCCTGCCACTCATAAAAACTATTCAAGAGACCACTAAGACGTTGTGGCAGACCCCCGCCTCCTTACCACTGACAGCGAAGGAGACCAAATGGAAGTGTTTCATTCCCTTTAAGGGGTTGGAACCTTTTTTTTCCCCCAATCCCCATGCCGGGTTCCCTAGCTGTAGTGGCGGCAAATAAGTGGGAAAATTTAAAGAGCTTCTGCCAGAAGTGGAGACGCATGTGAGCCTCATAAGAGCAACTTTAGAAGACCTGGGCCTTTTATTGAATGTACAGAAGTCAACCCTATCCCTGTTCAGCAGATAGAGTTCATAGGGGCGGTGTTGGACTCAACATAGGCAAAGGCGTGCCTCCCAGAGTCACATTTCCAGACCCTGTGCGACATCATACTAGGTCTCAGGCAGTTCCCTACCACCACCGCAAGGAATTGCCTAAAGCAACTTGGCCACATGGCCGCTTGTACCTTTGTAGTACTGCACGCCATACTGAGACTTCGGCCTCTTCAGGCATGGCTAGCTTCGGTGTACCAACCAATTTGGGACGGTCTAGACAAGATTGTCATTCTCCCCTGGCTGGTTCTCGAGTCTCTCCTATGGTGGCTCCATCCACAAGTGATGTGTGTTGGTGTTCCCTTCTCCAGGCCCCAGCCATCCCTTTTGCTGGTGATGGATGTGTCAGCGAGGGGTTGGGGAGCGCACCTGAAGGACCTCAGGCCCTCTAGTCCCAGTTGGATCTCTTACTTCATATCCGCGTCAGAGAGCTGAAGGCAGTCCATTTGGCATGCCAGATGTTCCAAGTTCACTTGGAGGGGAGATATGTATCTGTCATACAGATAGTACAACAGCGGTGTTTTATATAAACAGACGAGGGGGAGCATGCTCTTCTCCCTTGTGCCAGCAAGCCCTCAAACTGTGGAACTTTAGCATAGCTCACTCAATACACCTGGAAGCGTCTTATCTCCCCAGAGTTCAGAACAAGTTGGCAGACTATCTCAGCAGGTCCTTTCACTGCCACAAATGGTCCATCCACCCGTATGTCGCGAATACCATCTTCCAATGGTGGGGATTTCCCCAGATAGACTTGTTCGCTATGCGACACGACAGGATGTGCCTACAGTTCTGCTCCTTCCTGAATCACAACCTGGGCTCCATCACGGACATGTTCCTCCTTCCCTCGAGGGGACATCTCCTGTACTCTAGTTCACAAAGTACTGCTCAAGGTTCAAAGGGACGAAGCCTCAGTGATATTGATAGCTCCAGTCTGGTCCCGTCAGCACTGGTACACATCACTCCAGGAAATGTCCATGGAAAACCCAATCACCTTACCGCTTCTCCCAGACTTGATAACTCAGGATCACGGCCGCCTGCAGCACCCAAATGTCTAATCTCTTCACCTCATGGCGTGGAAGTTCCATGGCTAAACCCAGTGGAGCTGGCTTGCTTGGGTCCAGTCAGGGGAGTCCTCCTTGGCAGTAGGAAACTGTCCACTAGGGCTACCTACCTAGCCAAATGGAAGAGAGTCACAATTTGGTCTTTGCAATATTTCCCATCTCCCAACGCTCTCGTCAATACCCATGATATTGGACTACCACCTCCACTTAAAGCGGCAAGGGCTTTCTGTCATAAGTAAAAATCCACTTGGCTGCCATTTCTGCCTTCCATCCAGGCGTGGAGGGCCTGTCGGTCTTTGCCAATCCAATAGTTGGTCATTTTCTTAAAGGTGTCAACAGACCATATCCTCACATGCAACGGCCGGTCCTTGCCTGGGACCTTAACCCGGTCCTTTCCAGGCTAATGGGGCCACCCTTTGAACTGCTTGCAACATGTACTCTGCTTTACCTCTCTTATAAAGTGACATTCTTGGTAGCGATAACTTCTGCCAGGAGGGTGTCTGAGCTCAAGGCTCTAACATCTGAGCCTCTTTACACTGTGTTTTCTAAGGAAAAGGTTCAGCTTAGACTACATCCGGCCTTTCTCCCTAAAGTTATCCCCAAGTTTCATGTTAACCAGGATATCTTTCTTCCAGTTTTCTACCATGAGCTGCATGCAAGCAGCAGGGAGCAAAAACTTCATTCATTAGACGTTCGCCAGGCATTAGCCTTCTATATCGAACAGACAAAACCATTTCGAAAGTCTATTCAGCTATTTGTTGCAGTAGCAGACAGAATGAAAGGGCTTCCTGTCTCCTCCCAAAGAATCTCGACATAGATTACTTCCTGTATCTGGGCATGCTACGATCTGGTGAAAATACCTGCCCCTCCACTCCAGCGCACTCCATGAGGGCACAGGCATCGTTAGCGGCCTTCCTGGCCCAGGTTCTGACCCAGGAAATGTGCAGAGCTATGACTTAGTCCTCAATCCACGCCTTTACCTCTCATGACACCATTACCCAGCAGGCTAGAGATGATGCAGCCTTTGGCAGAGCAGTGCTACATTCAGCGAACCTTTGAGCTCACACCCCACCTCCAAATTTAGGCTTGGTAATTACCTACTTGGAATTGACATGAGCAATCACTCGAAGAAAAAAGATGGTCACCTACCTCTTGTAACTGCTGTTCTTCGAGATGTGTTGCTCGTGTCCATTCCAATACCCGGCCGCCAACCCCGCTGTTCGAGCAAACGGGCAAGAAGAAACTGAGGTGGCAGTGAGTAGGCAGGGCCCTATATTCGGCAGCGTGGAGGCATGACTCCAGTGGGCGCCTGAACCGGCCCAATGAGTACTGCTGGGGGAAAACCTTCAGGTTGCCATGCATGTGGCACGCACACATCTAATTGGAATGGACATGAGCAACACATCTCGAAGAACAACAGTTATGAGAGGTAGATAACCATCTTTTCAGCCTGTTTTGTCCTTGACCTCTCTCCTGAGGCTGCCAACTACTATTATTGCTATTAGCCCTTGTAACTGGTGCGATTTTGTTTGATGGATATCTCTTCAGTGTCTATAAGGAACTAAACTGAGAGCATCTGTTCATGTACCATAAATAAGGCTACGTTTTAGTCACAGGTATTTTTAGTAAAAGTCATGGACAGGTCATTGGCAGTAAACAAAAATTCACTATATACTCCTATATACTCCTAACTCAAACTTGTGCCTTGGAGAGCCACGGGTGTTCCGGAGGCGGGCGGTGGCCTGGGACCCCTCTTGGTGCTGGGCGGAAGGGTTGGCGGGGCTGGCAGGTTCCCTACCTGGCTCCGTGTATCCCTGCAGCACTTAAGGGGAGGGAAGACCAGGGGGCTTTGTGTGCTGCCCCCGCCATGAACTCCGGCTCTGCAGCTACCATTAGCCGGGAGCCGCAGCCAATGGAAGCTGCAGAGGCGACGTCTGTGTCTGGGGGCAGAGCCTCCTGGCCCCTCCATCTAGGAGCTACAGGGACATGCCATCTGCTTCTGGAGAGACCCCCCCACCCCCCCGTAAGTGCTGCCCCGCAGCCCAACCCCCTGTCCCAGCCCTGAGCCCCCTCCCACATCCAAACTGCCCCAGTAGCGGCTGGAGCTGCTGGCCCAAGGGCTGCCTGATCTGCTCGGGCAGCCCCAGAGCCAGCTGCACCAGCTGCTGCAGAAGGTCATGACGGTCATGGAAAGTCATGGAATCCGTTACCTCCGTGACAGACACGCAGCCTTAACCATAAGTCATGAAGCAAATTGGTAACAATTTTCAATCCGTATTGACTTGTAGAAAGTTCATATCTGTGATGTGGAGGTGAGAGACTTATCATCATAATATAAACACTATGCCATATGTTGTGAAGTAGATTCTGTACCCTCTCACAGCTGTGTGATCACAGTTTTGTAATATCAAATGTACACCATCGTGCCCTGCAATATGGTTAACCTAAAACAAATTCTTGCTAGTCAAATCAAATATGTTCAGTGCTTTGTATTGTATTAACCAGACATTTGTAATAAGGATGTATGTCTTACATTATACCAGATTAGTTTGTTGCAGTATAAAGATATGCTTACCTCCACTGCCCATTTAGACCTGCAGGACTGCGGGAAGAGATGTCACTTAACCACTGATAACGTTGAGCTGCGTAATGCAGCACACCATCCCAGGAGAGATGAAGAGATATCTAGATCCAGGGATTCATTTGATTGCCCTTTAAAGGAGTGTTCGATGTTCAAGCAGAAGGAATTGTTTGTCTTTGACTTGGAATTTGTCTTTTAAAAGAAGTAAATGGGTTACAAATAAGTCAGTTTTAGTTTCCATCAGATGGGAACTTCTTAATAATAGAAACCTCTCAGTTCTTTTTGAAGCTTCATCTTACCCATAAGTGTAGGCTGCCATGTCCACTCCGAGCCTAGACATTTGGTGCCTAGGCTTATAGACGGCTGAATACCTGAATCTAATGTTGGAAAATGTAGTTGTCCTAATCCAGAGTGATAAGAGGGAAAATATGTGTATTTTTTCTCTCGTAGACTACAGGAGTAGTTACATACAAACTTTTGGAGAAAAAGGCTGTAATAGATTAATACCTTATAGCCTAGGATTTTAGTTACAGAAATGAGTGTGTATTTGTTAAAAGAAAACTTCACCAAATTTCCTTTTCGCAGTTGGCAGTAGTCCCACTAGGTCAGGAATGAGGCACACTGGCAGGGCGGCATGGGAAAGTCTGCACAGCTGCTGCCTAGGCTGTACCTGATCCTTGGATAAAGGACCTCAGTCTTCAGTGCAGCTAATGCAACATCTTTCAGCAGCACTAAATTCACACTAAAAAAGATCAACTAAATGTTGGCATGTGTCATTATGTTAATGTTCTCTTGTGAAGGGGGGTTGCCCTACCCAGGTTGTGAAAGGCCAATTATCTAGCCTGGGTGCACTTGGTGGGTGGGCGGGCCTGGCCTAATTAGAAATAAAGTGCAGCTGGGGGAGCCCATTTGCAGAGAGAGGACATGGAGGAAAGGAGATGGGATGTGCCTGAGAGGGAGAAAGGGAAAAAGCCCAGATAGGTTTCTTCAAAGATGAGCTGGGAGCCTGTCTCAGACAGAGCCCTAACAAGCTGTATCCTGAGTAAGGGGAGGAATGTGGCAGCCCCTGCATTGGGGGATTGATTGAACTAGGGAGCAACAACAGAGGTACTATTGCGCTGAGGTGACTGCCTGCAGAGCCCAGCAGGATGAAGGTTTGGTTTGTATACATTTTTATTGGACTTTGATAAAGGTGTCTCTGGCCCCAAAAGGGAAAGGGTCCCGGCTGGAAGGCCGGGACACCCCTATGGCCAGAGTAGGCCAAAAGAAGGGGGACGGGTGGGGTGGAACTGAGGCATAAGTTGCTGCAGCCAGTGAGGAGTGGGTGTGCTGGGGCGGCAGCTTTGCCACACCTCTCTATTCCATTGATAACAGAAGTATAAGGTTAATGGGCATTTATCTTTTTTGAAGGCTAAAACCTGTTACTTTTGAAAGCCAGCCCTTTGGAGTGAGGTACAGTGACCCATCATGAATGGTAGCCATTGGTTCTACAGCTAATGGTAGTGACATAAGTAGAACCTTCCCTTTGCTTGGCAAGGTCTGTTGTATAGTTTGAAATTTCTTACTTTTTGTACTGTAGCTTGGAGAAATTACTCTTTTCCTTTCACTGTGCAGCCTTTTCAGAAAAGACTGGGATTCCCCTGAAGTTGAAGGAAGCTACAAAAGTGGATGGGCTTATTTTCTGTGAAAACTGTTACCACGATGGTACCACAGAAGAGTTTGTTCCTGAAGGAAAATTTTGCAGCCAGAAATGTGCACATCATATCAAAAACAAGTAGGTGCATACACTCAAGGAATATGACATAAACACAGGCTGACGAGAGAGAGTATTGGGATAAAACAGTAGTGGGGTCAGGTGGGGTGAGAATGAGGCAACCCAATCTCTGAATTTTCTGACTTTTACTTTTCAGTTATTCATATCTACTTACAATTTTGTCCCAAATATCAGTAGAATATGAGAGCTTGAGTCTTGTGTAATGCAAGTGTTGAAGACTTTGTTAGTTGCACAGAAAATACTGTCTTTTACTGTTGAACATAAACAGTGAAGAACTCATCTCTAGTCTGCATGAGTCAGTGTCAGACTTGCACAATGTTTCATAATCACTAGAATTAGGATGCTCAGCGATTAGATGGTTGGTGTGGTTAGTTAATTATATTTCAGTGCAAAAGCTACATTACGTATGACAAACTCCAACCTGTGACAGTTCCTCAGTTCTTTCCATTGCACTAACGCAGCTCATCACCTCACAAAAGAAGATTTCTGATTTCATGCTCATTGTGAATTGTACATTTCACTAGCGCAATTTGACATCTATGTTCTAAAGCATTTTTCCTCATTTTTAAGTAATTGCTTCAAAGCTGTCTGTTTGTGGTTGCTTGACTGACAATTTATGCTGTTACATATCAGCTTATTCCAATTGGATTTGTCAGTCATAATAATTACTAGTTTTTTCCTTTCTTTAAACTGCCCTGCAGTCTTAAGCATTTCAAAAGAATTGCTTCTTTATGAGTTTTGATGCCAGGCGGGAAAGACAAATTGTTTTAAACATGGAGAATCTGTTCAGTGTAGGCTGACAGCTTTCCTTTTGCAATTACAGTTGTATGTCTTCTGTGTTAACTTTTTTGATAGCTGTCATTTTCAGTAGTAGCTCTAAGAATATATTTTGAACGATACCCAGGGACCTGCAAACACTTGGCTTTTTTTATCATTCCCTATCATTAGGGGAAGTTGCCTTTTCCTAATTCTTCCACTTAAGTTCATGGAAGCAAGAGTTGAATTGTTGTAGGTTCTTATGTCACCTTGTTTTTTTCTCATGACAGAGAACCAAAGGAGGATAAAGATGGTGTGGAATGCAATGAGGAAGATGATTCTAAAGGGACTAGGAAAAGAAAAACAAAATTACCTTTGAAAGACGAGTGCAAAGAAGATGGAGAAGACAAGAAAGAGAAGGATGAAACTGTTAGTATGCTTCATAAACCCAATCCTGCAGATAGCTTCAGCAGGAGTTTTGCCTTACATAGGGGGGAGCATTTAGCCTAATTTGGTTAACCAGTGTGCACTTTTATAGCATCATAGTGGGACTTGCAACATCTCAGCTGGGCACCTGTTTCTGATGTTTCAATTTTTATATTCTTTCTAGAGTGCATTGCACTCTGGGGTGCATAGATCCAACACAGCCAAAATTTCAGTTGAATAATAGATTCCTATGCATAATTAGCAACTGAGCTATCACTTTTCTGTTGTCCCTCTTTCCCCCTTTTTTAGAAAGAAACAAAACAAGGAAATTAAATGAATGGAAGGTGCTTAAGACAGTGTTGTTGGAACATTAAGCATAGAAAAATAAGGAAATTAGAATATACAGTTTCTACAACAATCATTACTTGCATTGCACATAAACTGATGCATGGAAGTTAATAGCTTGTTTGCAAGAGAATCGTATTACAATTATGGGAAACATAACTTTGATTTTCTTGATTTTTTTTTTTTTATTAAATGCAAAAACTATGCAAGAATATTGCTCTGATGTTTGTCTTTTCATTTAACAGGATTTTATTTGACCCAATTGTGGCTAGTTTTTATTTTCATCATTATATGAGATGGGGAAGGTGAATCTCAAACAGTTTTTTGGTTGTTTCTTAGAGTACTGGCTTATGGCTAGCAATGAACTGCACCTCCATAGAAAATTATGCAGATATTCAAGTCTTGTAGCAATTCCTGGGTGAAAAAGATTAGAAATTTGGCCAAAGTCATCCATGATGTAATATATCAGGGATGAATTTGGCTCATTGTGTCCAGGAAATGATCCAGATAATTTAAAAAAAGTTCTGCTGAAAGCCACAGTTTGTGAAATTGTATTTAGTGTAGATAAAGAAATAACCAGTATGTTAATTTACAGAGTTCGCTGACCTAGTCTCTCTATTTTGATCTCTTCAAAATGAACGTATTTTTGCTTAAAGGCATAGCAGTTTTTCACATTTCTTTGATTGCCTTGTCACTTTTTTAATTTGCATCATGTCACCATCTTCTTGGTAGTCTCATTCTTTGACCTATTTTAGCTATGCTTTAAAACTGCCTTTGGTTTCTAGATACTCGATCTGCATTGTTGTGGTGCAGTTCTTACTATGCTCTGTTGCTGATGTTTCCAGGCATGAGTAAAATAACTCCCACAGTTTTCTGGCCTTCAGGAGAGCACATGGGTCTCTGCTAGGGTTATGCCTGCTTGCTCTGTAATAGAAATTTGTCAGGCTCTGGTTTATAGTGACAGTTGTTACTTTATAATTATTTGCTGACATTTAGGAAAAACATTTCTTCTATGCTTGACATATCTTTTTGTGATACCAACACAATTATTTATGTCTGATACAGAAAAAGCAGAACGTAAAAGGTGTGTGTGGGGGGGGAGCAGGGTGATTTTTGCCTTTGCCCAGGGTACCACATGTGCTGTAGCTGATTATAAACCTCCAGCTAGCTACCTCTTTACATGTGTATTTTCTTAAGTCCGTTGGATGTACATGCCAGAAACTGTCACTGATCTAACCTTATGCATTATGAAACGTTGTTTGGAGCATTTATTGTCGTAGTAAAAATGAAAATTATATAAAATGTAATATAAAGTAATAGAAGAGCCGTCATAAGCATAGTATGTCATGTGGTCTACTATTTGATGCTGTCTTATTTATGTTAATATATGTTATGATTAACTCTAAAAGGGAAACAAAATTTACCTCCTAAAGTAGTTCTTACTTACAACCATTCTGCTAACGACAATCAAGAAAATCTTTATTCCTTGCTATAGAAGAGGGAGAGACTTGGAGTTATGGAATAGTCAGAGGGAGAAACTGCTTGGATTATGGGAATGAAATATGCAATTGTCCATATGACATTCTTATGGGCAAAACTTAAGAGGCGGCTTCATTGCCTTCCTACAGCAGCAGTCTCTCAAATGAATCCATGAACTATGTGGGGCGTTAGCAAAACTGATGCACAAATAATGTGTAAAAAGGAGCTGTGTCAGTTTACATTTCATAAGGAACTTGGAGGGGAAAAAGTAGTTGGACAGATGGACAAGGCTAAAATTGTTAGAGGAACTTTTATTTTATTTTTATTTTTATTTTATTTTATTTTTGAAAAGGTGAGAACAGTGGAAAATGCCAGCTGGCTCCAGCTCAATCAGCCTCTGAAGAGTCTGTGATCTGGAATCTCCACAGCTCAGACAATGATAACTGGTTTTAAAGACAGTTTTCAGAGTAGCAGCCGTGTTAGTTTGTATCCGCAAAAAGAACAGGAGTACTTGTGGCACCTTAGGCCTGGTCTACACTACGGGGGGGGGTGTCGAACTAAGGTATGCGACTTCAGCTACGCGAATAGCGTAGCTGAAGTCAAACTACCTTAGTTCGAATTTCCTACCTGTCCAGACGCCGCGGGATCGAACTCCGCGGCTCCCCTGTCGACTCCGCCACCGCCGTTCGCGGTGGTGGAGTTTCCGGAGTCGACGGGAGCGCGTTTGGAGTTCGAACTATCGCGTCTAGATTAGACGCGATAGTTCGAACTCCGAGAAGTCGAACTCTCCGCGTCGACCCGGCGGGTAAGTATGGACCTACCCTTAGAGACTAACAAATTTATTTCAGCATAAACTTTCGTGGGCTACAGCTCACTTCTTCGGATGCATAGAATGGAACACACAGACAGAAGATATTTATACATACAGAGAACATGAAAAGGTGTAAGTATGCATACCAACTGTAAGAGGCCACTCAATTGAGATGAGCTATGCATCCGAAGAAGTGAGCTGTAGCCCATGAAAGCTTATGCTGAAATAAATTTGTTAGTCTCTAAGGTGCCACAAGTACTTTTGTTGGTTTTAAAGGGTTTGAGTTCCAGAGTGTGAAGGTCCTTTGAATTGTCCATTGCTCCTAGTGTGTTTTTTGGGACTATTCCTTTATTTTATTTTTTTTATTTACCATTAGACATTTACAGCTTGAAGTTTGATATTATAGAGCAACAACAATAACTGTTTTTAAAAAAACGTAAAAACCATGGATATTTTCTTTTAGCTTGAATTGGGTACAAAACTAATAAAATTATTAAATTCCTAAATTTTGTAATCTAGGAGGAGAAGCATGAAGGGAGGATACTGAGAGTCTCTCAGAGAGCCAGAAGAAAAAGAAAAGGTGATATGGCCATTTTAAAGCAACGTAAGTTGAAATATATGTGTGTGGGGGTGGGGGGGGAGGTTCAGAAGCGTCATTTGTTTATGTATGCAGCAAGGGGAGATCATGTACTGTCTATTGAGAACTGATTTTTATAGCACT
Source organism: Mauremys reevesii (assembly GCF_016161935.1). Classification (NCBI taxonomy): domain Eukaryota; kingdom Metazoa; phylum Chordata; order Testudines; family Geoemydidae; genus Mauremys; species Mauremys reevesii. The sequence continues at coordinate 112,908,215 of NC_052625.1, read as the reverse complement.
GGATTTATAGTCTCTAATTCTACCATTTAAATTCTTTATAACAATTATGATATTTTTAGTGGATTAAAGGTAACCTTGAGGAAAGTAGCTAACACTCGGAGCCTGATTCTCTTTTACACTAAGGGTATGTCTACACTGCAATGTAAGCCCAGGTTTAGTGGGACTAGAGTCAGCTGATCCGTGTTAGAGCACCCTGGGCTTGAACGTCTGTGTTGTATTTTAGCCCTGTGTTTCTAACCCATGCTCAAACCTAGGGCTCTGACATCCACACTGCAGTGCACAGACTCGATTCAAAGTAAGCATGTCGCAGAGTTCCTAGCACCAGCTCCCCCGTGAGAGAAGCCGTTCTAGCCCTAGGACTGTGGTGCACTGTGGGAAAACTTCACTGCCTGCCCTGGACATTATTAGGAAGCAGCTTGCTTTGAAAAAATCTTGATCAGTTCGCTCTCTATTGCAAACACAGGGGCCTTTCTGATATGTGTCCTTGCAAATCAGTGATCAGAAGAGAACGGGTTAACGCTGGCCTGAGCTGGGTGGATTGCAGATTGTTGGGATAGAGAGGATTAAGGAAGTTGTCCCATGGAATTGTGAGATACTTCTGTTTGACTCCCAGGACCCGAGTCAAGCATAGCTGTGTCTACGCTGCAAAGCAATAGGGTCCTGGCTTAACTTGAGCTCAGACCCTCCAGCCCTTCAGAGTCCTGGGACCCTGGGTCCAAGCCCTTGGCTAGTGCAATTGCAGCATAGATGCAAGGGAAGCTAGGCTTGAGCCTGAGCTCAGGCGCGGGCTTACGTTGCCATGTAGACATAACCTAAGACCTCTTTACATGACTTTGGCAGTGTGAAGGTGCTTGTAGTAGGCATCAATGTAATGCATTTTAAGGCTCCTTCGTGCTGCCTAAGTGGTGTAAAGGGGCCTTAATGTAAATGAGAAGCAGACCTGTTGATTTGCTGGATAAATAGGATTGCTCTTTTCACTTTTACAGCCATACAGGGATGTGCATTTAGCAGAAGTAACGGTTTACTTTTGCGTCTTCTGGGAGTAATTGCATAACTACAATATGTTTAGGCTTGGTAGAATTTGATTTTTAATTTTTATAATTTTGATGGATAATTATTTTTAAGCATTTTTTCTATTTAGTTAAATTTTCACAGTTATGAGAAATTATGGGGGGATCAGATAATGCAGTCAGACAATTATTTAATGACAGTAGACAGTGAGATTCAAAAAGTTATAAACGTATAACCATTAAAACACAAATTGTCAACATCATATGTCAAAATATGCAAAGTAAATATCCTTAAATCAAACTAATAAGTTCTCAGACAGCATTTTTCTTATTTTGCCTATCTACAAATTTCGATTTTCAGTTGAAATATCTTTTTTTGTTGTGTGGGTATACAGATAAATTGATGTCTACTGACATTAACTGATAAAAATCTAATCCTTCCAAGCCTAAGTATGTGCATGAAATTTAGATGCATGTATGGAAATGTTTATGAATAATTTCTACAATCAGTCCAAAGGGTTGTATTCCACTCAAAGCAGCACAAAAAATGTTTTTAAATTAGTGCAGTCATTTCAGTCCATTAATATGGTAGATATTTTTAGGAAAATCATCAGAATCAGCAGTTGTTATGTCAGTGATGCATCACCAGAAGCTTGCAAAAGGCCCTTCAAGGTAGTTCTTGTGATAGACTGTGAGCCCCTACTGAATCAGCCTCCATTAGCAGCAGCTGCCTGGCCACAAACAAAGAGAGAGCCTAAAGTAGCTCAGCTACCCACCAGGGAGCTGAGCCATGCAAACTAACAAAAGCACCTGGAGTGCAGAAGAGCCATCGTTGACACAACTGTAATTTACTGATGAAGTTTAAGTGGTGTTTATGCAGACATTTGTTCCAAAGCTGAGACTGTGATTGGTATGATAAAGGAACGCTAGTTTGCTGAAGGAACGCTAGTTTGCTGATGGAAATGCTACTGTTCACTGGCAGAATGATCTGTGCACGTTTCTATAGTTTATTTAATGGAAATGTGGTTTCAGCAAAAGGATTTTGAATAAAGGTTATGATTTTAGATTCAGAAGCAAGAATTTTAATCTGTGATTGTTAGACAACACATCTAGAGATCCAAGTTCAAATATGGCTTAAATCACAAAATGAGCAAATGAACAAAATGAGTTTATATTGGTCCCAAACAGTTTCTGTACTCCCAACACTTACACATAATTGGGGGTATTAATTGTTTTCTTCAGGAGGAACCCAAAACAGATGTAGACGATGCAGATCTAAATTATATAAATGTTAAAATAATTAGACTATAATTGATGATGCTAGTTATTTCTGTTGTGGTAGTGCCCAGTCAGGATCAGGGCAGCATTGAGCTATGCACTGCGCAAACTGTTCCTGCCCCAGTGAGCTTACAGTCTAAAATGACAAGCTATATATGCTGCAGGGGTGAAGAAGGCAAAGGTCAGAAGTGAGGTGCCAATTATATGACACAGCTTGTGAGGCATCTGTCTCAAAGTTCCTGGGTTTTGCTATGCTGTTAGTTTCTTGCTTCCCCTTAGAGTGATTGCCCACATATATCTTGTCCACTGTTGGTGCACAAGCTCCCAGTACCCTCAAGCCAGAGACTTTTGGTCATTGGTACCTGCTCGGCAGCACTTGCACCCTGAGCATCCTCATGCCTCCAACTGAGGATATAAAGGGTAGGCCCACTCCCCACTTCCTTTTTAACCACACATGGCTGTGAGTCAGAGCTTGCAACGACTTCTGTGTTGCTTCACTGTTGTATTCTTGTCAGGGTAAATAGTAGTTAGTCTTGTCTGTAACTAGTAGTTAGTAATTAATAAGGCCGTTAGTAGAATAATAGCTTTTTAATAGATTTTCTGTAGTAAATTCTGAGAAATTAAATACATGTATGTTACAAAATAGAAATTTGAAACACACCTCCTTTTGTTTGTTTGTTTGTTTTGCTTTGTTTGAGAGGTCAGCAATTCAGTCATTTTGCCAAAATACTTATTTTAACACTGTATGTTTCTTCACAGCTTTATATTCTAAAGGAAAGAAACCATGGTGCTGGGCTTCATATTTGGAGGAAGAAAAGGCTATAGCAGCACCTACTAAGCTTTTTAAAGAGGTATGTTTTCTTCTGAAACCCAAGTTAATCATCCATTAGCATGACATTTGTAAGGAAGTAAATTCGTAAGGTAGAATAACTGGAATATAAAAAGACTTTTGTAAGTTCTCAGTTTGCTCTGAAGGAAGTCTGACAATGATTAAAGTAACAGATTTCCATAAATAATCATGAAGAGTGTGTGGGTGATAGGTCACCTTTTGCCCAGCTTTTCTCAGTGAATTAATAATAACTCACAAATCTGACTGTGGTATTATCCTATGAAATCTACACTGAATATGGAATTCAGGGTTTTTCAAATCTCTCTGCTTGTTCCTGCACATTTCCAAGATCTGAACTTTCCTCTCTGTTCACACAGCTAAAGCTCTGATCCAAGTCCTCCTTTTCTCATGTCTTGCCTTTTGCAGTCTCTTAATTTTGGGCTTTCCAGATGCTGCCTTGTTCTCCTTACATCCCTTCACAAGTCTGTTACAAAGATCATCTTCCTGACTTTGCAACCCCCAGTGACTCCCCCTTTTTCACTGTATCAAACACAACATAACTTTTAATCCTACCCTACTTATCATCTTGATGGGTGCCAAAATATCAACTTCTGCTTCTCTGTTGCAAACTATGCTGACCTTTGTCACCCATCTGTCCAGTTTCCCATTAAACAACTTAGTGCTTTCTCCCATGGCATCCGTTTTTGCATGGAAGGGAGTTCCCAATAAAAAATCCACAAAGCCAGTACGTTGTCCTCCTTCAGATTCCTCCTTAAAACTCACCTCTGGTCGTGGTGCTTGCAAAACACTTGAAAATATCTAGGTAGCTGGTATACAGTAACTCCTCACTTAAAGTCATCCCGCTTAACGTTGTTTCGTTGTTACGTTGCTGATCAATTAGGGAACATACTCATTTAAAGTTGTGCAATGCTTCACTCTTACATTGTTTGGCTGCTTGCTTTCTCCACAGCTGGCAGCCCCCCAGCATCTCCCGCCCACTGGCAGACCCCGCGGATCAGTGCCTTCCCCCTCCTCCCCCTGTCTCCTGCCCGCGGAAATCAGCTGGCATGTGGTGTTTTGGAAGGAGGGGGGAGGAGCAAGGACTCAGCATGCCCGCTCTCCCTCCCTCCCCTGCCTCCCGAACGCCACAAGCCAGCTGATTGCCCCAGGCAGAGGGGGAGGGAGGGGGAGCCGGCATGCCGAGTCCTCGCTCCTCCCCCCTCCCTGCTGCCTCCTAAATGCCGCAAGCCAGCTGATTGCCCTGGGCAGGAGGGAGGGGGGAGGAGCGAGGACTCGGTGCACCTCCCCCCTCCCTCCCCTGCTTCCTGAACTTGGCAATCGACTGGCTTGCAGTGTTTAGAAGGGAGAGGGGAGGAGCCAAGACGCAGAGTGTGAAGTAAAAGGGGAGCGGGGGGAAGGGAGAAGAGGTGGGTCAAGAGTTGGGGCTTGGAGTTAGGGGTGAAGTGGGCAGTTTGAGGGTTGAGTCCCCCGCTCCTGGTACTTGCAGAGTAGGGGAAGCTGCCCTGGAACCTAACCCCCCCGCCCCCCATTTACATTAATTCTTATGGGGAAATTGGAAAGGCAGAATATCCTACTGTTCTCAGTACTTTAATCAACTTTTCTGTAGATATTTTTTCTAAGCTCTAACTTGAACAAGTTGCGGTTGCTCTGGTAAAATGAAATAATTGACTCTTATTTTATACTTCTAACTCTCCTGTATTATGACCCCACTTCATTTTTTTTCTCTTTTTATTCCTTCTCACATTGCATGGGATTGGCAAAACAGTGTCTCTACTGCATGAACCTCCATATTCTTTTCATTCCCTATGCTGGCCTCCTTGTGCCAAAAAAAATCTTGAAATGTTTGTGACATAGGTGATCTATGATATAATTACAATCATGCACAACATTTTAAACTTTAGCTGTTACTGTGGTGCAACAGAAGCTGACCCGTAGTTAAGGTTGTGAGAGTTTCAATTTGATAGTGGAAAGAATGATGAATATCTTGTGATTTGGAGTTTTAGTAACACAAAAAATGGATTATAATTCTTGGCTAACTACAGGATTTTTGATGTATTGGCTATATAATTTGAAGTTTTGGAAAGTTTATAATAACTATGGAAAAATCGGTGTTTGGTGAATTATTTGGGGAAGGGAGTCTCTCACCTTCCTTCCCTCTTACCCAGAATGCCTTAGATTTCTTGCAATGTCTACCTGCAGCTAGGAGCAATCCTCCCAGCATGGGTAGACACCCCTACTAGTGTGAGTCTATCAGGCTGGAGGTTGGACTCTGAAGCCTGGTGGGAAGGTGGGCTTCAGAGCCTGAACTTCTGCCTGAGCTGGAACGTCCTCGTTGATATTTTTAGTGAACTAGCCCGGCCCTGCTAGTGTGTATCTGTCTACTCAGGTTGGGACGCTCCCATCCCCGGTGTGGACTTACACTTTGGTGCCTGTCCTTTGAGCATGTTGTTACCCCCTTATATGCTGATTCCTAGAATATCAGTTATACATCAGAATTGTTTGCTTATTTAGTAACTCTTCAGTCATAGTGACAAATATGTGCGCTAAGATTAAACTTACCAAATTTAAATTTGATGATTAAAAAAAATGCCACTTTTACTTCCAAGAGGTACCAAAAAGCAGTATGTACCCCATCTACATGAAATTTGCACTTTAATGCAAAACCTGAACAGTGACCTCAGTGGTGATTAAGGCAAAATAACTTCCCAAATGCATGAAATGTATGACAGTCAGATGTCGAGTTGATATAACTAATATAAAAGCATGTGAGGTTTTGTGTTTCCCCAGCTTCATCAAACTTACGTTCTTCTTCGAGTGCTTGCTCATGTGTATTCCACAGTAGGTGTGCGTGCTCGCCACGTGCACCGGTGCCGGAAGCTTTTCCCTTAGCAGGACTCATTGGGGGAGCGCTGCTGCGACCCCTGGAGTGGCGCCCCTATAGCACGCTATAAGGGGAGCCACGCGCTCCTCCCACCTTCAGTTCCTTCTTGCTGCCAATGATGGTGCATCGGAACTACCTGCTCCAGCTTTGCTGCAGCTCGTCCCAGAACTCGTTTCGTTAGTACTACCTGTGTGTGTTAGTTCAATAAAAGTTCCAGTTTAGTTAGTTAGTTCAGTGTTCGGGCTAGGGCATGCCCCACGTTTAAATTGTGCGAGTCTTGCAGGTGTTCGATGCCCAGAAGTGACCCGCACACCGACTGTCTCTGCTGCCTGGGCGAATCTCACATCAGCGACCACTGTAAGATCTGCAGGTCCTTTAAACCCAGGATGAAAAAAGAGAGAGACATTAGACTTCGGGCCGTTCTCATGGAGTTGGCATTGGCTCCGACCCTGGTACACTGAGCAGAATCAGCACCTGGCACTTCGTCTTTGGTGTGCGGCGATCTCCTGGCACCTTCCGGTGGCCGGCACTGCTCCCCGTCAAAGAAGCAGAGAAATGCTCTGTCTTCTCAGAAGCATCAAGAGAAAACAGGGTGAGGCTAGACCCACGTCAGGCAGCTCCAGTTCCTCCCGGGCTCTAGAGCTCTGACTTTGGCCAAGTGGAGCAGCCCAGTTGCTTCGACTCTGCTGCAGAGTCCGGATGCCTTCGACGCCGGAGGCCCTGCAGGCGGCGAAGCACATTTATGACTCTGCAGGTGCCCGGGGTACCGCCGACCCCAGGACCCCGTTCTAGAGGCAAGCCGCTGCTGGGCTGTCAACAGTCGACGCCAACCCGACACAGATCCCGGTCAGGGAACTGCGCTTGGGTCCACTCGCTGCTCAGTGTCCTGTCAGGACACAGTTTCCGGCCTCCACTTTCATCACCCACCAGGTTGTCCGGTCGGGTGCCGTTGGAGTGGAGCTCCAGGCACTGCTCCACGCCGAGTAGAGAGTATCGGCAGGACAGGCACAGATGCTGTAGATGCTCCCATTCTTGGTGGAGCTACCGAATCCGCTCCCAACAAGGGAACCGTCGCTGGTCATGCTCCACCTCTCTTGCCTCAAGGCACCATGCCCATGACTCCCGGCGGGTATCCTCAGCTCTGCGTCACTGCAGATCCAGGCGTCGCAGCGTCTCGAGGAGCAGCAGCTCGAGGCGGTACCGTTGCGCGACGTTGGAGTCCCTGTCCCGTGGCAGATGTCGTTCTCGATACCACCGCTTGTACTGCTCCCACGGTACCGATAGGTCGCTGGTAACTGCGACTCGACCCACACACAGCCCTCTACAACCCAGCCAGGCCAACCCAACCAGCTGGTGCCGTTGGTGCTGCAGCAGAGTCAATGACAAGGGCCTCCATGGCAAGGCCAGTGGTGCTAATGTACCCCCGGCCCCCTTCGCATGCCCAGCCAGGCCCTCGGTTGATAGCAGGGGCATCGGAGGCTCCTCAGCCTCACTATCCAGACATCCGAGCGATAGATCGGCGGTCATGGTTCCTCAGCACCACACAAAGAGTCCAACCAAGGGGTAGATCCCATGACGCCAGCCAACGTGCAGAGCTCCGTACCAGCCTCCTCCCCCGTGCCACAGGACAAGGTTGCAGCCCCACCCCCCTCCACACCACAAGAGGACGTAAGGGCTCATCAGAAGCTACTGAAGTGAGTAGCGTCCAGTCTCCAACTCCAAGCTGAGGTGATGGAGGGATCCTCGGACTTGCTGTTCAGTGTGCTCTCATCCGCGGTACCGGGCAGAGTGGCCCTCCCACTGCATGAAGGGGTGGCTAACATCTCCAATGCGCTCTGACAAACGCCGGCCTCCTTTGCGCCGATATCGAAAACGACACAGCGCAAATATTTCGTGCCCACAAAAGGTCATGAATACCTCTCTACCCACCCGGCCCCCAACTCCCTAATAGTGGAATCCATCAATCATAGAGAAAGACAGGGTCAACCAGGACCCACACCTAAAAAATAAAGACTCTAAAAGACTGGACTTGTTTGGCAGGAAGCTTTATTCATTGGCCAGCTTCCAGCTCCGGGTGGCCAACCACCAGGCCCTCCTCAGTCGCTATGAGTTTAACTTGTGGGGGTTGCTACTAAAATTTGAGCTCTTCCTTCCTGAGTGCGAAAGGAAGGATTTTAAGGCGCTGGTGGAGGAGGGCACTGCCGCCGCAAGGGCTGCTCTGCAGGCGGCAGCGGTGGCGGATGCAGCTGACACAGTGGCTCGGTCCATGGCCTCGGCCATGTCTGTGCACAGGGCATCGTGGTTTCTGCTGTCAGGGCTCTCCGTGGAGGCGCAGTCTGTGATGCAGGATCTTCCTTTTGATGGCAAGGACCTGTTTGCAGAATAGATGTGAGGCTCTATGGCATGAAGGACTCACGTAAGACCCTTCAAACCCTTGGGCTCTACGTTCTGCCCAGAGAAAAACCTAAGCCGCAAACCTCCGTCCCGGCGCCCCATCCGAGATACAGACCTGCCTACAAGAGGTCCAAAACTCAAAAGAGGCGACCTCAGTCTCGCTCTGCCCTGCAGCCTGGGCCCTCCAGGGGCAATTTGCGCAGCAGGGCAAGAGGCGGTTTTGACTGGTTGCAGGAGGGTACCCGGGTGGCCCCCCAGAGGATCCTCCTACCAATAAAGTTTGCCTTCAGCAACCGTTTGTGTGCATTCCTTGCGGAATGGTCCTGAATAACGTCGGACCAATGGGTCCTCAACACCATTTCCCAGGGTTACACACTACAGTTTGTCTCATCCGCACCCTCTCACCCCCGTCCCTCGGACGGCAGCGGGGACCTGTTGCATCTACCCCTGCTACAGCAGGAAGTGGGTCGGTTGCTCAGCTTGGGAGCTGTGGAAAAGGTTCCGTGGGAATTCCGGGGGAAAGGGTTTTACTCCTGTTACTTCCTGATCCCCAAGGTAAAAGTGGGGCTCAGGCCCATCCTAGATTTGTGAGACTTCAGTCGGTTCATGGTGAAGTGCTGGTTCCGCATGGTCTCTCTGGCATGTATCATACTGTCATAAACAGTTAGTTAAGGGTTAAGGTTTTTGTCTACCTGTAAAGGGTTAACAAGCAGTACCTGTGGACACCTGACCAGAGGACCAATGAGGGACAAGATATTTTCAAATCCTGGTGGAGGGAAGTTTTTTTCCTGTTCTTTGTTTCTTTAGAGAGTCTCTCTTGGGAATTAAGAGAGTCCAGACATCGTAATCAAGTCCTCCTAGGTTTCTGCAATAAATTATTCTATTCAAGCTAGTGAGTATTAGCAAGGAACTAGTATTCTTATACTTTTATTTCTGAATTTGCAATTCTGTGTTTTGCTATAGAATTTCTTTAAGTCTGTACTGTGATTGCTTTTACTGAGAAAGAAGGGAGGGGGAATTCTCTCCAGAGATTGATAAGTTTAGACCCTGTATATTGTTCCATCTAGGTTACAGAGACAGTGACTTTCTTTTTTATTCTTTAATTAATTCTTTTCTATTAAGGACTTGGCTGGTCTTTCCTTGGGTGGATTCTCAGGGAAAGAGGAGGAGGGAGGTATCCCTCTGTAGTTAGATCCCGGTGTCTCTCCTAGGAAAAGGGAGGGGGGAGGAAGCAGGGGGAAATGGTTTATTCCTCCTGGGTGTAAGAACTCCATGGATTTGGGGCTCTTGGGATCCCCTAGGATTTTGGGGAAGGACTGTGTCCCAATCCATGTACCTGATTGGGTGGTGGCAGCTTTTACTAGATCTAAACTAGGATTTTAGTTTAGAGATAAATTTCATGCAGGTCCCCATATTGGAACCCAACAGCTCTAAGTGGGGGTGAGACCTATGACACATACCCTCTCTGGATCCTGGCAATTGGTATGTGGCCCTGGACCTTCAGGACGCATACTTCCATGTCCATATATTCGAGGGGCACAGACGCTTCCTCCGTTTCCTAGTAGGACAGGACCACTACCAGTTTACGGTCCTCCCATTTGGCCTGTCCACTGCACCCAAGGTGTTCACAAAGTGTATGGTGGTAGTAGCGGCCTACCTTAGACGCCGAGGGGTACAGATATTTCCCTACCTCGACGACTGGCTGCTCAAGGGCAGCTCGCAGCCCCAGGTACAGAACCACGTGGACCTGCTCTTGGCTACATGTGCCAACCTAGGCCTCTTAGTGGACGAGACCAAGTCGACAATGGTTCCGGTGCAGCGCATAGAATTCATAGGCGCTCTCCTAGATGCCTCCAAGGCCACAGCCTCACTTCCTCTGGGCAGGTTTCAGACTCTGAAGGGGCTTATAGCCTCAGTCACGGAGTTCCCCATCACCACGGCCAGGGTATGCCTGCAGCTCCTGGGCCACATGGAGGCATGCATGTACGTGGTCTGCCACACCAGATTTCGGATGAGGCCCCTCCAACTCTGGCTGGCCTCAGAGTTCTCCCAGGCCCAGGACAAACTGGACAAGGTCCTATTGGTACCAGCGTGGGTGATCACCACACTACAATGATGGTCCTGCCCAGCCAATATGCTCCAGGGAATTCCCTTCCGGGACCCAACCCCGTCACTAGACCTATTGTCCGACACGTCGGACTTGGGCTGGGGGGCCCACATAGGGAACTCACAGACCCAAGGGATGTGGTGAGCCATGGAGCTGTCTCTTCACATAAACTTCAGGGAACTGAGGGCAATACGCTTAGCCTGTGTGGCGTTTAGCTCACAGGTGGAGTACTCTCAGACAACCTGCCGCGATGTTTTACATAAACAGGCAAGGTGGGATGAGGTCCTCGGCCCTCTGCCTGGAAGCCCTCAGCCTCTGGGAGTTCAGTATAGCCCACAACATCTCCCTAAAGGCTTTCCACCTGCCAGGCATCAACAACACACAGGCCGATTGCTTGAGCAGGGTTTTCTCCTCCCAACATGAGTGATCGCTCCGCTCTTCTGAGTGTGGGGCATTCCCCAAGTGGACCTGTTTGCGACCTGACAGAACCGCCGTTGCCCCAGGTTCTGTTCTGGGGTGGGGTGAGTGGGGAGGAACGCGATCTCAGATGACCCGACCATGACAGGAGGAAGGCAACTCCTTTACTGCCTTACCCCATTTCCCCTCATCGGCAAGGTCCTGGGAAAGTGAAAACGGACAAGGCACATGTCCTCCTGGTTGCCCCAGCCTGGTCCTGGCAGAATTGGTACGGGACCCTCCTGGGCTTGCTGGTGGCACCCCCGCGGCCATTGCTGCTCCGCCCAGACCTACTCTCCCAGAACCAGGGGCCGCCGCCTCCATCCCAACCTGGCTGCCCTCCGTTTGACAGCATGGCTGCTCAATGGCTAGATGCGGAAGAGGCAAGGTGTTCTGAAGGGGTCAGGCATGTCCTCCTAGAAAGTAGGAAGCCATCCACGCGCTGAGCCTACCTAGCAAAGTGGTCCCGGTTCTCCAGGTGGGCAGGTGAGCGGGGTACTTCCCCAATGGCTGCCCCGCTCCCACTTGTCCTTGAGTATCTCCTTCACCTTAGAACTCAGGGCCTGGTGCCTTCCTCCTTCAGGGTGCACCTGGTGGCTATTTCGGCGTTCCATCTGCCAATCCAGGGCTACTCGGTTTTCTCCCACGCCATGACCGGGCATTTCCTCAAGGGACTTGACCAGTCCTTTCCTTCTGCTAAAACCCCAGTTCCTCAGTGGGATCTAAACTTGGTGTTATCCCATCTCACGGGGCCACCGTTCAAACCCATGGCCACATGCTTATGGTCTCACCTTTCATGGAAGGTAGCCTTTCTCGTGGCTATCACGTCAGCCCAGTGGGTCTTGGAGCTCAGGACCCTGACCTGTGACCCCTGCCCCCCCATGGTCTTTCACAAGGACAAAGTGCAGCTCCGCCCACACCCTGCATTCCTTCCTAAGGTGGTCTCCGCCTTTCACATGGGCCAAGACATCTTCCTGCTTGTCCTCTGCCCCAAACCTCATGCCTCTAGTGAGGAACGCCGCCTCCATACGGTCGATCTGCGCAGGGCACTCACATTCTATCTGGATCGGACTAAGCCGTTCCGCAGGTCCTCGCAACTCTTTGTTGCTTCAGTCAAGCGCATGAGGGGTCAACCGATCTCCACCCAGTGACTCTCCTGGTGGATTACATAATGCATCCACACATGCTACAACCTAGCAGGGGTTCCCTCACCAACTGTCGTGAGGGCTCACTCGACAAGGGCTCAGGCCTCGTCGGCTGCCTTTGTGGCCCATGTCCCTATCCAGGACATCTGTAGAGCCGCTACCTGGTCCTCAGTACACACGTTCACGTCGCACTATTTCGGTAGGGCTGTGCTTCAGTCAGAGAATCTGTGAACTCCTACTCACCTCCATCAGACATAGCTTGCAGTCACCTACTGTGGAATACACATGAGCAAGCACTAGAAGAAGAAAGGACAGTTACCTGTTCCGTAACTGGTGTTCTTTGAGATGTGTTGCTCATCTCTATTCCACATCCCGCCCTCCTTCCCCTCTGTTGGAGTTGGTCTGGCAAAAAGGAACTGAGGGTGGGGGGAGTGCGCGGCACCCCTTATAGCACTATAGAGGCGCCACTCCAGGGGTCGCAGCAGTGCTCCCCCTACGGGTACTGCTCAGGGAAAAACTTTGTGCACCGGTGCTCGTGGCGAGCATGCACACCTACTGTGGAATAGACATGAGCAACACATCTCGAAGAACGCCAGTTACGGAACAGGTAACTGTCCTTTGTATGTATTTCTTTTGGGTGTCTGTTAGAGATGGAAGGGAGATCCTTATGGAGCACTGAAGAGTGTTATTGAATGTAGGCAGTATGAAGATGGAAAGGAATGCACTAATATTTCCTCCTCTTATTTCCCTACTTTTAAGGTTTTGGGCACATGGGTGTATCATGCTGCAACCCTATTATTAAAGCATAGCTTTTATTTGTCAGTACATACAGAATGTAATATTTTCTTTTTAATTCTTCTTTCTGAATCTTAAGAAAATTGTATAAACTGATCATAGGTTATATCTTTTAATGGAAAAAGCCTATGTTAACTAGAGGAATGATTTGGGCATTGATTATTAGTTTCTATGACCATTTTTAATGAAGCTTTAATGGTACATCTTGAGATAAAAGATGTGGTTAAGATGAACTATCAAGCAATAATAAAATGTTTTTGATTGTACACTTTACTGTTTTGTGATTAATTACAGATAAAAGATGTGGTTAAGATGAACTATCAAGCAATAATAAAATGTTTTTGATTGTACACTTTACTGCTTTGTGATTAATTACAGTCATGGCATATGTCTATGCTGGCACATAAAATGTCATTTCCATCTCAAGGAGATGTACCCACACTAGATAGAGCTAGCGCATTAAAGATAGAAGTGGAGCCACGGTTGTGTGAGCAGCGGGGTGGGCTGGATGCCCCGAGTATGATCCCATCTGAGATCCTAGCTATGTACTTGGGCAGCTAGCTCATCATGCTGTGGCAGCTGCTCTTCTGTTTGTAGCACACTAGCTTGATCAGAGCTACATTGGAGCTGCAAGGTGTAAATTCCAACCCACGTAGAAATACCTATGTCCTAACCCATTGTAGGAAGGAATATTGTCCGGCATGACTCTAATTTTAAAAATGTTAAAACCCTTCCCCACTTTTTAACTTTTTGTAGACCACTGACTGTTTCATACAGCACTGAACGCAAAAGAAAGACTTTACTTACCTGAGTAGCTTAAAATCTTAATAGTTTACAAAAGGTGGTGGAGGTTTCACTCTCTTGCCTTATTTTATTAATATATTTCTGCCTTTTTTTTTAATTTAAAGTATTAAGGACTGATGACTTTGACTTTTAACTTTGTCTGGAGCACAGAGAACATGATATAACAGGAAGCTGGTACCTCACTCCCTAAGACGCCCTTTCTGCCCTCTTCCCTTTATTGAAGGCTGCAGCTTAGGCTTCATCCTCATGTGATCTCATGTTCTCAGTTCTCTATTGATTGCCAGAATCCTCCTGGAAAAAGAGGCTACTCAGAGCCCAATATTTCTCTCTGCTGTACACAGCAAAGGGAATATTACCATGAGAGAGGCTATCTTTATATATGAAGGCTGTTCTGTATTTGCTTTGTGGCTCATCTTTGAGGGCCTGAGATGTAGAAACAAAAAGGCATTTCAGAGTATTTTATCTGATCATCCCATGAATGGTGATTGCCAAGAAGGTGTCACTCTACAAAATAAATAGTTAACCTTACAGTACTGTATTTTTTTAATTAGAAAGTAATTTAAAAAGTTGATGGAACACAGTGTTTTCTGCAGTTCTGAGGTGGCTTTCCTGGTAGCTCCTCCTACCAGATTTTTTCTGCATTTAAAAGTTTTTAATGACAGCACTATCAGCCAGTTTTTCCACAGCTCGCTAAGTTCTATTTTCCGTTATATGATTTTAAAAGCTTGAAATTTATCCAGATATACTTGAGACTTCATTTTGAGCAGATGCCTGCATAAGGATAAGTAATAACAATCGTGTTTTTGCACTACACAAGTGTTTTAATTTTCTTTGGAAGTATTTCTTTTGAAATATTGAAACTGTTTTTGTTCATTCCAGTATCAGTCCTTCCCATATGGCAAAAATGGATTCAAAGTAGGAATGAAACTGGAAGGAGTGGATCCTGAACACCAGTCAATGTACTGTATTCTCACTGTGGCTGAGGTAAGCACCAGGACTGTACCTGAATGAAGTGTGAGGCTGAGAATAGAAGTGTTTTAAGAAACAGTAAATACTATACTGGAACAGTGCTCTGTTTAGTGCTGTATTTAGCAGTAATAGTCAGTGACAGATTCTTCAGAGGAAGATGTAAACTATTGTTAGGCATTTAATTGCCTAATGCTATACCATGCGGAATATTTTTTCCTAATGAATATAATTTTATTAAATTGTACCAAAAATCATATTAAACACAATATCCAAATATCAAGGAACAATTACACATGTTCATGGATATGAATACATAATATTTTAGTGTTATGGTGATACATAAGTATCTGTATAATTCTGTAACTTTGGAGAAATCTACGGTATATTTAAAAGAGAAAATATAAAGAACATAAAGATGCATGAAAATTGATAGCCCTTGAATATATATATATAACCAAGGGCTTAAGTCCTCTGTAGTTATCTGGACCTAAATTTTGTGGCAAAGTGCCCTGGGTTCTGTCAAATTCTAATGTGGCAAACTGAAAATTCTTTCAGTTTGAGTTACATTTAAGTTATGGCAGGTTTGAGTAAATTAAATATGAAAAAGAATAGTGCAATGAGTACATGAATTCCTTTTTATTGCTTATTTTGATACTAAATTTGATTTATTTTAAGCCACCCCTAAATTCTGGGGAAGCTGGATGCTTTTACAGCTGGTTATAGGATAGTAGTGGCATTTGGCACCCAGAAAAGTGTGGGAGATGGTATGGACATTTAGCACGTAGGAGACTTCAGCAGTGAAGAGGAGCTGCATCTCCTCTTTCCATCTCAGGCACTAAGGTGACTATTTTATTGAAGAATAGGGTCCTTTGGGATCTCCCCTTTCACATTTGCACTTCTTCTTACATAATGCCCCTCATTATCTCCTTGTTATAATGACCTATCCTCCAAAAGAGGTTGTCTAGACACACCTCTCGGGTTTCTGTTTTCTTGTAGCAGTATGTTAAGTGCCACTCATACTCTGAATGAATAATAATAATATTATTATTAGCACTTATACAGGGGTTTTCATCAGAGAGGTGCTCAGATCTGTTGCAGTCTTGCTTTTTGTTCCTCCCTTTATTAAACTGCATTATTTTTATATTATTGGCATGAACAAAAATAAAAAGTTGGCTGAATGCACAATGAATATATTTTAGTACAGAGACTATTATGCTCAAGTGTACTTTTACTAAGTTGTACACTTTTTGCAAACTGTTGTTTTTAGGTTTTAGGCTACAGAATACGCCTCCATTTTGATGAATATTTGGATTGTTATGACTTCTGGGTGAATGCTGATTCTTCAGACATTCATCCAGCTGGATGGTGCGAGAAAACAGGTCACAAACTTCACCCACCAAAAGGTATTGTCTAACTTTCAGTTTAAAGATTTATCTTTCACAAAGTTGCTACTGCTTTTTTTTTTTTTAAATGTCTTTTGATTTGTATTCCAAATCACAATACAATAAGGGCAGTCCACCTGTTCATTTCTCTTTTGCTTCCATCTTACGACTGTAGATAATTAGCTTTGTGAGCTGATAGCTGTCATTGTGAAAAGGTGGAAGAAAGGTAAATGCAAAGCATTAATAGATCCTGTGGAGCCTGATGAAAGAACAAAGAGACAAAGGGAAGGAAAGACTCTGCTTTTGTGTAAAACTAAGAGAGAGACTAAAAAGCAAAATGATCAGAATAGTTATTCAAAGGGTACGATGATGGGAGGATGAAGAGACCAAACTAGCCCCAAAATAAAAGTGAAACACATATCTTTATTGCCTTGTACACTTTAAAGGGCTTGAATTTGTAAGCCCTTTAATAACTTACAATGGGTTGCCCAAAATGAGGGCTGAAGGCCAGCTATGTGTCCTTTAAATATGACCCACGGCTGGCCATTATTATTTTGTTATTTATAAATCACCATCAGTGTACATGGAGCTGTACAGACAAATAAAGATAGTGTCCCTGCCCCGAGGTGACAGATCTTGGTGGGGAAATAAAGGATAAGGGTATCAGGCTGCAAAATAACAACATGCAGTATTTTATCTGAGTGATGTGTACTGGTTGAAAATATGCCTTATTTATTTTGATTTTAAATATCTAACTATTTTAATGTGGGAGGTGGAGTCTAGCCATGTATCCTCACCAGGCAGAATGCCTTCAGTCACTTTTCTGGTGCAGCCATATTCCACACTGCCTTCAAACAATGCAACTTCTATGCTGTTTGGTTGTAATGTAACCCTGAACAGTTCAATTGTGTAGAATTGGTCATTTATTGAAACAATTTATAATATTTCCCAAAAGCCATTCCTCCCTGCCGCTATCTTCTTGGAGTCATGGCTTTCATGTGCTGAATGAATAGGTAGTTACATATCCAGTTGTTCAAATACTGCTGTTGTTATTCTGGCAGTATTCACTAGGTTTTGTACTCAGTGGTGAGGTTTTGTGAGCTTGTCCCGTATAAATCCCTGGTTTTGGAAGCTTATTCATTTAGTCCTAAAATACTGCTGCTGGAGGAGAGCTGCTATACAAGATCTCATCCTCTGAGTCATTTTTTTCATTTGTGGGGAAAATTTTGTTCAGCTATTTTTTGTTGGTTTTTATATTGATGTACCATGAAATGAGTTTGTTTGTTTTTTTTAATTATTTTTGCACTGCTCTTAAGGCCTCATGTGGTGATTAAACCTGCTTTTAACTGGGGGAAACTGCAGCCTGTCATTAACACCCTCTGCATAACTACATCTATTAGAAGGGGTTCATCAATATACAGTGCAATGTGGTTCTACTGTCCCCAAGACATCCCAGCTCTTTGGAATACCAGGATTGTGCTACTGCACTTCTCTCCAGGGCTAGCAAATACATTCTGGGCTCTTCCCTTGGGCTGGCTTGCTTCATTCTACCCTAGGATTGCTTCTCTTCCTTGTCATATGGTCCACTGGATCTCTTCTATTCCTGGCCAGATGAGTTCACTCCTTTCCAAATCTTCTCCTGAATAAGACTGTTAACTTATTCCCTGCCTTATCCTTAATTCTGATATGCTCTTACTTCCCTGTAAGAGTTTGCTCTACTTCACAGCAGTTGCTAGGCTGAGCTTATTCCAGTGCTGCTGTGGAGGGGGTAATTATTCCCCATTCACAAGGGAGTTGAATGTGCTGTTTCAATAGCACTGATGGCCTCTGCTGGCTCTGGTAGCAAAGGAACATGACATGAAATTGAACCTGTACCATTTCATATGATGGTGTAGATGTAATGCATGTTTCTAAAGGAGTTGAGAAGGTTGTTACTGCGGTTACATTGTAGGGTCTCTCTCATGTCAGTGACAGTAGCTCCCATAATACAAAAAAGTACTATAACCCCTTTCTGGAATATGAATAGACCCAGATAAAAGGCCCCCCCTTTTTTTTTCCTGAGGCGAAAGAGATTTGCATGAGGCTTGATTATGGTCTCATTCACACTAGTTTTATCGCTGCATAATCCTGTTGACTTCAGTGGAGGTACTTCTGATTTATACTGGTGTGAGATCAGTTAGGTCCACAGCCTTGGCTTAGTTTGAGTCAATGTTTTTGCTTACCTTAGTCCAGCCTTTCGTTGTTTTCTTTTTATGCCTTTCAGCTGGACTTCAGCTCCTGCAGCCACTTATAACCCTTTTGTGTAGGATTCCATCCAAATTTTAGAAAACCTACCTTAATGAAAGCATCTAACCTTGCAGACTTTAGCTGAACCTGGACAGCCCTAGTCCTAATGCTAGGACTTCTTGGGACTCCAGTGATCATAGTCATAGAGTTTAAGGCTGGGAGGTGGGTTCCTGCGGCCTGCTGTCTTTGTTGCCATGGAGATGGAAGGCACACTGCAAAGACTGACATAGACTGAGAATAAACTGTTCATTCCACTTTGTTAAAGGTACAAATATGCAGCAGCAGACATAAATAATAGCATACCCCTCACCCCAAAGCCCACTCTACCCAGCCCTTCTCTGTATCCCAGGCCACCAACACCAGCCAGCACCCGTACACTAAACCCAACAACTGAAATTAGACCAAAGTGTTACAGCCCCCGCAATGGCCGGGAAATTATTAAATAAGAGAGACCCAGATCATCCTGGCAATATAGCTATTCCCCATCAGATGCCAAACATGGAAAAATCATTAAAAAAAAAAACACTTCTTTTTAATACATGCAGGAACTATCATAGAGATTCTTCCTACATCTGGCAGAACTTTGATTTTTGCAAAGGCCTGATGACCTTGTAAAGACAGACATTTTTAATTTTACATTCCATCAGTAGTTCTACTGACTATTGTGGGACTACTCTCAGTGCACAGGGATAAGTATTTGTGTACGTCTTTTGAGTATCAGAGCCCAAGAAAGTAGAGTGAAAGAAACAGTCTGTTTTATAACACTTGTCTAGCCCAAGGATTCCAAAGTGTTCTTGTGATTTATTTTTTTTCCCCAGTGTTAAGCCTTTTCATCATAGGCGGCACACTGAGGCTTCTGGAGCCCATGCATATACTGTGAGAAGCTTTTCTGATTTCCATTGTCATGTAAGACATGAAATTGCACATGAAAAAAGAATATTCAGGAATCTCTGATTATAAGAGGTAGAATTATAGTCGGGGGGTTGGCCAGTGAAGATGTTTCATTTTGTTCCAATAGTTCATCCACAACTTGTTGTGTATTTTCCCAGTATTTCTGTAGTGCTACAAAATTCCAAAGTATATACAATATGCCACTGTTTTCCATGGTACACCACTAGTATTTATCTCTGATATGTGTTTCTGTTTTGGCATGTTGGGTTTTTGGTTTATTTTTGTCTTTTTGTCTTTTTTTGGAGTCCAGTAAAGATCATGAATCAAGAAGTAAGTGGACTAACCCTATTTTGAAGTTTGATTAGATTATGGTAATGTTCTGTGTGTTAAGCTATTTGCTGAGACCACACAGACGTTAAAGGTTGTGCAGTATGTGGCATCTTGCTTAAGTATAATATTACACAGGTGTTGCATTACACCAATGCTCTAGGATCTGCACTGGCAGCCAGTATTTTTCCAGGTATAATTCAAAGTGTTGGGTTTATTGGATAATCAATAAGTAGTTTGGAACCTGGATAATTGCTTGTCTCTCTCTGTAATACTGCCAGTGGAGGAGCTTGAGCTGAACTATGCTGATTTTAAAGGGATGGGGTGTTGCAAGCAGGGTATTCTCCAGGAAAAGTTTTGAACTCATGAATTCACTCCACCTTTGTGTACCACAGCCCTAGCTTGTCAACATTTGGGCATGCTGCAAAGTCCATCCTTTCTGCTGGGAGTTTAGGAATGAGTGAGCTTTGGGGTGAGGGTCTGGTGGTGGTCATGTCTGCTGCTGCATGTTTGTATCTTTAATGAAGTGGAATGAACAGTTTATTCTCAGTCCCCTCCATGTCAGACTTCACAGTGGGCCTTTCTATCTCCATGGCAGCAAAGACAGCAGGCCACAGGAACCCAGCTCCCAGATATTGTGTGATGTTCAGTACTAACAGTTGAGAAGTAGAGCTGTCTGGAAAACAAGAATTCAGTTTTTCATTAAAAATTTCAGATGTTTGAAAAATTGTTTCGTTCCGATGTGGAATAAAACAGAGACCTTTCAAACAATTTTGTGCAAAATTAGTGAGTGAGACGTCCCCACCCCAGAATAGCCAATAGCCCTGTAGTTAGGATACTGACCAGGAATGTGGGAGACCCAGGTTTAAGTTCTAGTTCTGCTGGTTTGGAGTAGG
Organism: Mauremys reevesii; assembly: GCF_016161935.1. Lineage (NCBI taxonomy): Eukaryota > Metazoa > Chordata > Testudines > Geoemydidae > Mauremys > Mauremys reevesii. The sequence goes on along the minus strand of NC_052625.1, from coordinate 112,887,744 downwards.
GACTTGAAGCCAGGTTTCCCACTTCTCAGGTGAGTGTCCTAATCATTGGGCTATTGGATATTCATGGGTAGGTTCTGTCTCTCTCTCTCTCTCTCTCTCTCTCTGACCAGAAATTACATCCTGGAAATCTCAACGAATTGGCATTCTTCCATTGAAAAAGGTTTTGTCAAAAAATTCCCAACCAGGATTTCTTGGAGGTAACCCTGTTGAGCAGGCTTCAGTGAACCCAACTCATATCCACCGTGTGGGCGAAGTTCATGCCTAGAGTCTTTCTTTATTAGGCTACAGAGAACCCAGCTCTCAGCTGGCGTGTGGGGGAGGTCCAGGCTGAGACGGTTGAGCAGGCCTATAGAAGATCCTTTAACTGAAACAGAGCAGAATCAGTGGAATGGCACTGAGAGTAAGATTCGGGTTTTTTCTGTTTTGTTTTCCCCCCAAACAACTCCTGCCTCCCGCACCTCTTCTCCAGACGTAGGTTGCAGAGCAAGTAGGAAAGTTTTGCTGGTGCTTCCTGAATTTCAGATGAAGGGAAGATTTCCCCATAGCAGCCCAGAGGAAGAAATTCCTCCTCCCGGCCAGCCTTTAGGAGAAGGTCTGTGAAGAATGTCTGACATGGAGAGAACTGAGAGGGAGAACTTTGGCTTACACCTGTGAATTTTCATTCTCAGATTCCCCAGGTCAGACAGGTCTGAACCTTCCTCAGAGGATTTCATTATGTCCAGGGTTATTTTTGTGGCTCACTTGTTAAGGAGTTTGAGAGGGAAAAGAATTACCTCCAGGAAAACCCTAGATTTCTTGTCAAGGCTCTGCTGCAAATGGTTTGAGTTGAATGGCACTTGTAAACATTTATGTCATTAGTACTTTACAGCTTTGGAAGCTATCATTCTGTAGATCTCTTCCTGAGTGGCAGCCATAAGTCCAGCCTCACAGCAAGATATGGCTGCTGCCAGTTGCCATGGAGGCAGGTGTACCATGATCACTGGAACTGGAGTCAGAGAGAGGGCAAATGTTCCCTGGAAGGGCTGTTATGGAGAGAACACCAAGAAAACAAGGAACATGGGGAGCTGGGCTGGAAGCAGTGTGGCTACATGGCGCAGGGTTTAATTACGTTCAACTTATTTGACTTAACCTACATTCAGCTTCACTCGGTGCTAATGAAACATGGTGTCAGTGTCAGAGCTGTGAGTTCTCTGCAGAGCAGCAGTTCGCAGTGTGAGCCAGGGAACTCAGTCTGAAGCTCCCCAGAGCCCTGGATTTTGCAGATGCAAACCTAGCTCAGCAATGGACCCAGTGCAAGGAGTTGGAGCTGTGCACAGACCTGGCCATGCAGGAGGACAAGAACAGCAGGAAAGTAAAACCGTTACGTTACCTTATTGGGGAAGAAGGCAGAGAGGTGTTTGCATCACTGTGAAGCTCACCACTGCCTACAGCCTCACAGCAGTCTTAGTAACTCTGGAGACCTGTTGCCTCCCCAAAGCAGAACAAAATGAATAAAACTGGGGTTTTTTGCTAGAGATCAATGCCAAGGGGAGGGGATAGACCCTGTGTTATTCACACTGGCTGCTACATGCAATTTTGAGGACTTGACAAGACTCCTTAATTTGGGACAGGATCGTCTGTGGCACTTGGGTCACCACCCATGGGAGCGGCAGCTCCAGGAAGGTAATCTCACATTAGACAGACGCTGAGACATGAGGCACGCACTGAAAATCTTAGGGAGGCACAACATGCCCAGAAGTACATGAAGTGAGACAACAGCAAAGTTGGGCAAGTGGCCATGGTTCCATACTGATAGCTGCATTTACTGTAGGAGGCAGCGTGCGCGGGTAAAGAAGTATCCCACACTAGGACAGCATTGCAAGGATTGTGGTAAATTGAACTATTTTAGCAGTGTGTGCAAGAGCAGAAGCAGCTCTCAGAAAGATTGTCAGACTTGTACATGAAGGGGATGGCACATCAGATAATGGTGATGACTTATGATTCTGTCATTGAGTCAGAGAGAATATCAGGTTCAGGCTGTTGGGACAGGAAAGCAACAAGGGACAATACCAATCTCCTGTGAATGTAACAATGTTAAATGGGGAAAGCCTTGTGCAATTTCAGTTGGATAGCGGTACCTTCTGCAATGTGACTCCTCAGGGTGAACTGGAATTAACACACAATTACAAAAAGCAGTTGCAAGCCAATAATGTACAGTGAGAGCATAATGCAGCCCAAAGGAAGATATGATCTCATAGTAACTAATGTGAAGAATAGTTGGTACCATCTACTAAAGTTTGTGTTGGAGGATAGTAAGCACAGCAGCCTCTTCTTGGTGAATACAGCCATATAACCCATGGACCTAGTCAGGGTGCAGCATCAGAATTTTATAGTTGCCATGCAGGAAGCAAAAATGGGAGTCCCACGGACAATGGAGACGATTTTAAAAGCACATGGGAATGTTTTTTCAAAGATGATGGGTGCATCAAAGGATGTGTGATTCAGAGTGGAAACTATGCGCTTATCATGAAAGAAAATTACAGTGAGACTGTGTAACTGAGTATGCAAAGAACTCAAAAGTCTGCAGAGCAGGGGTTTCAGAGCATCTGTAGAGGCCAGAACAGCTTGGGTAAGCAGCATAGTAGTAAAGAAGCCATCAAGCATATTACACATTTGCACAGACCGGAAGCCGCTGAACAGGGCATTGAAAAGACGCCATATCCACTGGCCACTGTTGATGACATCTTGCCAGAACTTTCCAGAACCAGAATCTTTACAGTCTGTGATGTGCGGAACAGGTTTTGGCGCATACATTAGAATAAAATGTCCAGTGTGCTGACAACCTTTGCAGCACCATTTGGTTGCTACAGATGGCTGAGCATGCCAGTGGGCATAAGCCCAGCACAGTAGGTGTGCCAGAAAAGACTCCCCCAAGTGCTGGAAGGATGATACCTTCACTGTAGATGAAGGGCACAACAATACAAAAACTTAATGAGACCATGACCAAAAACTACAAGCTTTTCTACAATGATGCAGGGACAAGAATATAAAACTCAACCAACAAAAAATGTTAATCAGTGTGAGGTGACAGATGTTGGACATCTGCTCACACAAAGAGCTGAAAGCAGATAAAAGCAGAGACATGCCATCTCCAGTGGATGTGAATGGGGTATTCAGCACTCAATAAGAGTGATCAATTTTTTTGTCTAAGTTCTGTCCACACCTGGCTTCAGTAGCTCAGAAGGCAGCATGTTGAGTGGGATTGGGCAAACATTTGACATGCTGAAACAAATGATAACACTTGCCCCTGTCCTTAAGTACTTCCAGCCAGGAAAGCCACTGACACTCCAGTGTGATGCATTGAAACAAGGATTGGGTGTAGCTTTTTTGCAGGAGCAGCCCGTCACTTATGCCAACACCTCTGGCTAAAGGAATGTGCGGTGAGGGGTCTGGGCATCTGTTTGTTTTCAATGTTTATATTAAAATGTTTGTAAAATAGGGAAGATGCATCATGATCAGTGGAACTGGAGTCCGGGGGGGCCCATGTTCCTTGGAGGGATTGTTATTGATGGGACACCAAGAACATAGGGAATGCAGGAATTTAAGTTGGAAGCAGCTTAGAACATGGACAGAGCAGTGCCCAGGGTTTAACAGTGTTCCAATTGTTCAGCTTAACCTGCATTCATCTTCACTCTTCGCAAATGAAACAGGAAACACCCATTTTGAAAACTGTCAGGCAGGGAAGGGCCTAACATGAAAATTCACAGCAAAGACAGAATTTCCCCTTTCTGATACTTTATTGTGAAAATTAAATTATGCAAAGGTGTAATGTTTGTGTGTTAAAACAAAATAAACCAGTGTTACTAAGCCAACCTAAATGAAAACATCTTAGGTAACAGTGTTTTAAGATTGTTTCATATATGCTATCACCCTTTTTAAAGACTATATTAAAACAATATATGTGATATATTTGCAGATTTAAAATACATTTAGTAAATATTAGCCCTAATAATGATGTAATTTCAAACAAACTTGGTAATGAAATTTCAGCAAGAGATAATTAAAAACAAGAAAATTCACATAACAAAAATGTTCAAATAATCACTGAGGACTGAAAACAAACCTGTTTTTAAAGAAACAAAAAAACAAAGAACGTTTTAGAGTATTACAAGTATTATAATAATATATTGGAGTCTAGTTTTTAGTTAATGAGTTGGGCACTTTCTGGTAGTACTGATGTCAGTTGTGTGTGTATGTTGTCTGGAAAGTAATTAAGCCAGTGGCGTTATTTATTAAGCACTGTGGAATACCCACTGTGGGCAAAATAAAGTCTTGTGTTTTTGTGGCCCCTCTGAGGGGTAATTTGGACAGCTGGTTTGCATATAGGAGTGCGCCTACAGCCCCTCTGCTTAATACAAGAGGCCCCCATGGACCCAGAGAAGGGGGCGTAGTTATTTGTTTTTTGCAGTTAATTTAATTTTAGCTAATATTTACAATTAAGACTGTGAGGGGAGGGGAGGTCTAAAAGGAAGAAGGGGCTGCTCAATAATTTTCTTACAGTGCTTCGCAAAATAAGAGGGTCTCAAAAGGTTAAACACAATTATTTTCTCCTTGTGTGGTAAATGATTGACAGTATGGTTAAGCTTGGTTTATAGATCTGTAACACCTATGCCGAGGGTAGTCAATATGAGGACTGCGGGCCAAATCCGGACCGCCAGATGCTTTTGGACAGACCCCAAAATCTTTATATTTGCTTATCATCATTATTATTTTTTTTAATTATTGTTTTTGAAGTCTGGACCTTGACTATACTTTGACCAAGAAACGTGGACCTTAACGGAAATAATTAACTACCCCTGACTTTTATGCAGTATCTTGAAATGGCTTTATACGACTATACAACAGGGAGACAAAGGAAGATATGTAACTGCATTCTAGTAATCTTTGTTGCCCCTTTTTTTAGTGACCAGGAATATGAATAGTTAGACTTTTCCCATGAGTTACATTATTTTCTGTTAAATTTTCTTCTAAAAGAAACTGAGTGAAAAAAGGGAAATTATACTAAGAAATGTTTGTTGAAACACAGAAGCAAAACAAAATAGCTGCATTCTTGAAAAAATGGTGGTTGTCCCTTCTGATAAACAGTGTTGAATGTTCATGTTCTGATAATTGATTGTTTCCCTAGAAGATTTTTCTTAGTATTGTTGTTTATTTGTAATACAGTAACAGCTATTGCCCTCAACCAAAACTCAGGCCTCATTGTACCAAAGTGTTTTATATATATATATATATATATATACACACACACACACACACACACACACACACACACACACACACACACACACACACACACACACACACACACACACACACACACACACACACACACACACACACACACACACACACACACACACACACACACACACACACACACACACACACACACACAGAGTAAGGGACAGTCCCAGTCCTAAAGAGCTTACGATACAAATAAACACTACAGACAAAGTGTGGAAGAAAGTAGGTAGTATTATCTCTATTCTGCATATAGGGAATAGAAACACAGAGAAAGTTTGCCTCAGGTCACCTGTAGGAGAACTAGGAATTGAACCCAAATCGCCTGAGTCCCAATCCAGAGCCTGAGCCATAAGACCATCTTTCCTCCTATATGAAGATTGGGAACAGTCAAAACTTCAGTCTTGGAAAAAGATGAGAAGCTGATCAATTTCAGATCAGGAGGAAAAATAGACACTCAGGTCATCATAATATTTTGTTCAGATACTAAAACAAAAGCTGGTCTTTGTGATAAATAAGCTTAGCTAACTGGTAGCAGGAAAGGATTACTAATTCCTCTCTGAATTACCAGGTGCCAAATAAAAATAGAAATCATTGAAATCATCAGCGTTACCTTGGGATAAAACTGACGTAATGTAGCAGAGAAACAGGCCCTAAATATTAATAGTTTTACCATAGAAGAGACTTATAATTTAATGTTAAATTAAATGGTTTTAAATTCTTTAATTTTTTCCATTTGTGAAATTCTGGAATTGAATGAATTTGGGACTAGATGAAAAATGAATTGCTGAAAAAATAATTGTATAGAAGATTATGGTTGCCATAATCAACCCTGTGTCTCATACATATTTTCTTCTCTTTCACTTTTTTGTGGAAACCTTTTAGGATATGAAGAAGAGGAGTTTAACTGGCCCTCATATCTTAAAACATGTAAGGCTCAAGCTGCTCCTAAATCTTTGTTTGAAAACCAGAACACAGTAAGTATTCTTCATTTGCCGCTTCTTCATTGCTTCAGAAAGTTGCTAGCTGGTTCATTTGTATCATTTCAGTGACAGGAGATTCTGGAAATCCTGTAAATAATTTTTTCCTTAAGGTTTGATAAATGATTAATCTGTATTAAAATTCACTTCTGAAATCCACATGAATTAAATCCACATTAATTAAATCCACAAAATTTAAATTTTATTTATATAAATATAAATAAATAAATAAATATTTATTTATATTTATAAATAAATAAATATTTTATTTATATAAATAAAATATTTTTATAATTATATATAAATTATGTTAAAAGAACTTTAAGGTTGCAAGATCAAGCACTCAAAAGTTAGGGAATACTAGAAGTAAGGTTATCTGTTTAACCTTAATTAAGCCCCCATATGCATATGCATTATGCTTCAGTCCTTAATTATATGAATAAACACTATTCTTTCCACAAGTCCTGTTCCTCATTCTGTGCACAGGATGAACGGTCCACCTTAAATCTGGTATTTCCTAACTTTTGAGTATTTGACTTTGCAATATTCACATTCTTTTTACATTTTTAAATGTATTTACTACGTTTTTAAAACTGAAAACACCCCAAAAATTTCATCATTTGAAATAATAATTTCTTATATAATGCTTTTTTATCAGTAGCCCTCAAACTGTTTTATAATCTCTCAATGTATTAATCCTTACAACACCCCTGTGAGGTAGGGAAAGCATTATTATCCACAGATAGGGAGCTGAGCCACAGAGAGGTTTAGTGACTTGCCCAAGGTCTCACAGGAAGTCTGTGGTGGAACAGGTAATTGAACCTGGGTCTTCACATCCTAAGCCAGTCCTCTAACCATTGGATGAGACTTCCTCTACACCTAAACTAACAGAGTAGCTGGTAGCAGTGGAAGGCTGTTAGCATCTGTGTGGATCTGCCACTAGAGGCGGATGAGATACACGCAAAAAAGGAGTGTTGAGACTCAGGAATAATTGGTTAAATTCTAGGTTCTGTAAGGAGTGTGTCTAGTGGCTATAGACCCTTCTGCCTCTGTCACCCCAGCCTCTCCCTGTCCCCATCTGCTCCTAACCCATCCCACAAGCTGCTGCTATCCCCCAGATCCTGCCTGTCCCCTCCCATCACTGACTCACTCCTGCTCCCCTCCAAACCTTCCTCCCCCAGGCCCTTCCACTACATCCCCGTTCCCTTTTCTCTTCTCCTTGTCCCCTTCCAGTCTCTCCCTGTCCCTTTCTGCTCCTATCCCACCTCAGCTCCTGTCCGTCCCCCGCTGTTATCCACCCTGGCTGCTCTGCTCTTGGCCTCAGTTCTTTGCATATTTTTCCATGAATACTCCCTACATTTTATAAGGTTTTTTATACTTTTGTGGCACTACTGGATTTAAGCCTGCTTCTCTCCTTCTCAGACTAAGACTACTGACCAAAACATGGAATAACTTTTAATTGTTATTAGGCATAAGCAACAGTTTCTCTTGGCTGGTTTTTAACCTTCCTTTTATCCAACATTTTACCCAGTTTGTCTATCCTGCCTGTATCATGAACTGGCATCATACTATTTTTATCATTTTATGGGATTAGGAGAAAGCTGTCAGAGGTAGTGTCTGTCTAAACCAAAATCTACAAATTTTGCAACATGCTCAGAAATTTTTGGTTCATAAACCATGATCTCAGAGTCTGTATCTATGTTTGAGCATCTTTCATGTAAGCTAATTGGGCTGTTGCTGCATTGTTGGCCAGCTAATTGGTAAATTTTTAAATGATGGTAATTTTTTAAATGACAATGTATGTATTGGTTGTAGACTCTGGGGAGGTTTTGGGATGTAGAGTGTTATTTACCTTTAATTTAAACTTTCTGTTTGAGTAGACAGTTATTCCATCGGGATTTCGAGTGGGAATGAAGCTTGAAGCTGTAGACAAAAAAAATCCTACATTCATCTGTGTTGCTACGGTAACAGACATGGTGGACAATCGTTTCCTGGTTCATTTTGATAACTGGGATGAGAGCTATGACTATTGGTATGATCTTTGTATTTGTTATATTTTAATAAGTCATATCAGAAATTTGTTAAGACAGTATCTTTCCCTGATACTTTTTGTACTCTGCATGTAGTCAGCACATCATCTTTTAGCAGATTTTTATAAATATATCTTCCAAACCATTTAAACATTTGTAGTAGATGTTAGGGGCCGGGTTATCAAATGTAGATGTTCAAGTTGCACATACACAACTTTCACAAGATTGTGGAAAAAGGGTATTGTAGTTGCATGTGGGAGTAAATCTGGTATAAGTAATTTCTCTTTTAATTTTGCAATGCATCTTCATGTTGGATTTTTTATTGGGAAATACGCACGTGGACATACCAATACCATCAGTGTTAGGCACACTGGTAGCCATGACTGAAACAGCAACTACATTTCATCAGGATGTTTCTAGCTCTGGCCCATATGCCCTACTAATAAAATCTGTTGAAGGGCATGATTGTCTCTTGATCTTACTGCATCACAGTTCTGTTTTGTAGTCAGAACGTCAGTCTTGTTCTTCTTTGAGTGCTTGCTCATATCAATTCCCGTTAGATGTATGCGTGCACGGCTGTCGGAAACTTTTCCCTAGCAGCTACCCGTTGGGCCGGCTGTGGAGCCCCGTGGAGTGGCACCAATATGGTGCTCCATATACAACCCTGCTGGCCCAACCCCCCTCCAGTTCCTTCTTACCGCCAGTGACGGTTGTTGGAACTGTGGTCTCTTGCTCGCAAATGCTCCACTAATCCCTAGCTCTTCTGCTTATCTTTGTCTATAGTTACCCATTGTTAGTTAATTGTTCTCTACTAGTTGTTAATTGTAGTCTTAGTGGTTGGGGGTTTTCCCGTTAGCAAGTGCCTCGCTGGGCTCCGGGCCATGCCATCCCAGGGCTTCAAACCCTGTAGCTCCTGCACCAAGCCTATTCCCATGGGCGACCCACACGACTCCTGTCTCCGGTGTCTGGGAGAAGCCCATCAGGTAGATAAATGCAAGATATGCAAGGCCTTCAAGCCTTGCACCAGAAAAGAGAGAGACATTCATTTAAAACAACTCCTCATGGAGTCTGCCCTCTGTCCAAAACAGGATCCGGCCCCAAGCGCCTCGGCGCGGAGCGCTTCTCCAGCGGTGCCATCTGTGGCACCAAAAAAGGACTCAACATGCCCTCCCAGGGGTCTTGGTGGTCTCCCGGAGCCCAGAAGTGTTCCCCTTGGCACCGCTCCCACTCGCCGGCTGCCCTCAAGAAGCAGGCCAAGGACAAGCCTCCACAGTGGTCTGATTCAGAAACCGCAACCTCGGCAGGGCATGCTGCGGAGCATGGGCCTACGGCCGACAAACCCTCTGGTCGGACTTAACCTCCACGGGCCCCTGTCTCCCCCAGGAAGCCATGTGCTCCTGGACTCCCCGCGGCTGCAGGTGGAGGAGGTCACACTACCCTCCACACCGGGCACTTTTGAGGCCACTAGGGGGCTTATCGAAATGATGGTGCCCAAGTTTCCAGCCTCGAGGCCTCCGCTACCCCGAGGCCCAGTACCTTCAAGAGGCAAACTGGCCATGTTCGGGCCATCTGCCCCTCGACCAGGATCTCCGCGTTGCTCGAAGTCTTGATGCCACTGTGAGTCCCAGGGCTGCTCTGAGTCCTGGCACCGTACACATACCCTGCACTGGTCTGACTCGTGGCACCGGTCTCACAGCCCCCACCCTTGGAGCTGTTCTCGCTCGAGGTGGTCGTCAGCTGATAGGTTGTGATCTCACTCAAGGTCCAGATCCCAGTCTGTGACCTTGCGGCACCGCTCGCATCAGCCTCGGACTGCGCTCCCCAGTCGTCGCTCGATGGACCAGCACTGCTCTACGCACTGGTACTGCTCTACGTTGCATCACAGAACCCCATCTTGGCACCTCTCCCCAGCGCGGCACCTGTCCTGTTTGCAGCACCATTCCAGGTCCTAGTGCTCCCCCACCATCCCGTTTGGGATCTCGCTTGCCTGAGGTAACCATCAGCCGCCTGCCTTGGGATCCCTTGCAAAACCCAGATCTAACCCCATCCCTGGTGGAGGCTGCACTCGGGACTCGGGAGGAGCCGGTCCCGGAGGATCCAGAGGCCACCACGGAACCAGTCCTGTCGGTGGTGTCTTCCTTGTCCTCTCCTGATGAGGTGGTGGCAGATACCTCCACGTCTGGTCTACCACCCATGGACTACAGGGCCCTGCAGGAACTCCTCCAAAGGATGGCCCTAAATATGAACCGTCAGGTGGAGGAGGTGGTGGAGGACAAGGACCCTGTGGTGGACATTCTGGCACCAGAGGGTTCCTCTAAGGTGGCCGTACCCATGCTAAAGACTATCCAGGCTATCGCCAAAACCATTTGGCATACGCCTGCCTCCATTCCCCCTATGGCCAAAGGGGCCGAACGGAAGTAATTTGTCCCTGCTAAAGGGTATGAATAACTTTTCACTCACCTCCTCCCTCCATGTTCCTTTGTTGTGAAGGCGGTGAACGAAAAATTGAGGCAGGGTCAGCAGGGGCGTGCGCCCAAATCAAGAGACGCTAAGCACCTTGATTTGTTTGGGAGAAAGGTTTATTCAACTAGCTCGTGATCCTGAGCGGGCACAGTTATAACTCATGGTCTATGGTTCAAAAGTTCAAAGAGCTTCTCCCGTCCGAGTCAAGGGCTGAACTGGAGGCCATCGCTGAGGAGGGCAGAATTGTAGCCCGGACCTCCCTTCAAGGTTCTTTGGATGGCGCGGACTCGGCAGCACGTACCCTGACGTCAGGTATCGCGATGAGATGCAATGCCTGGCTCAAATCCTCGGGTCTCCCCGCGGAATTTCAGCAAACAATTCAGGACCACCTGTTCGACAGCCAGGGTGTGTTTGCTGAGCAGACAAACTCTAGGTTGCATAGCCTGAAGGACTCCGTAACACCATGAAGTCCCTTGGCATGCATACCCCGGCAACCCAAAGGAAGCCTTTCAAACCACAGACCACCCAACAGTGGTCTTTCCCCGCTAGGCCCAGGCAGGACTTCTCCCACAGGAGGAATAGATCTAGTCAGCGTAGGCCATCGTGCCCGCCCACAGGGCCAGGGACAGTCCAAGCTCCCTCTGGGACCTAAGCTCCCCCTTTTAAGGTGCGCACGAGGTCAGATTACTAGTCCACAACCCTTCCTGAACCGACTATCCCACTTCTTCTGTGCACAGTCCCTTATTACATCGGACCGATGGGTGGTCCGCACAGTAGAGGTGGGATATTCTATCCACTTCTGCTCCTTCCCACCCTTCCATCCCCCTTGCCCGTCTCTCTTCTCTCATGAGCAACTTCTCATCCAGGAGGTTCAAACCCTCCTCGCTCTAAGAGCAGTGGAGGGAGGTGCCCCAGGAGCTCAAAGGCAAGGGTTTCTACTCCAATTACTTCCTTGTCCCCAAAGCAAAGGGAGGCCTGAGGCCAATTCTGGACCTAAGGGAACTCAACAAGTTCATCATCAGCCTGAAGTTCCACATGGTCTCCTTGAGCACAATCATTCCCTCTCTGGATCCGGGAGATTGGTACGCCGCCCTCGTTATGAAGATTGCCTATTTTCACATATCTATCACCCCATCTCATAGACGGTTTCTTCCCTTCGTGGTGAACAAAGTACATTATCAATTCACGGCTTTCCCATTCGGCCTATGCACAGCTCCCCGTGTCTTCACCAAATGTATGGCAGTTGTGGCAGCCTTTGTTCGCTGCCATCACATGCATGTCTACCCTTACCTGGATGACTGGCTCCTCCAAGGCCTCTCTGGTCAGAAGGTAGAATTGCAGGTGCAAATGGGCAGACACATTAGAACGCCTAGGCATCATTCTCAGCATCCACAAATCTGTTCTCACCCCGACTCGGAGAATAGAGTTCATCAGGGCAGTCTTAATGCCAATCAAGCGAGAGCGTTCCTCCCGGAGGTGCGGCGTCTGGCCCACTTGCAGATAATCGGCAGCCTTTGCAGTTTTCCCACCAGCATGGTGAGACAGTGCCTCAGGCTGCTGGGCCACATGGCGTCCTCCCCCTATGTGGTGCATCATGCCAGATTGTGACTCAGGCCTCGGCAAGCGTGGCTCGTGTCCATGTATCGCCCGGGCCGCGACAGTCTGGACATGGTGCTGACCGTTCCAGTAAGTTTCAGATAACTTTCAAACTTTTGGAAGCTTGTCTGGAAAAAAACACCCATCACTCATTTTACTTTACTTTATAAAAACAGTTTTATATGTTTCATCCTACTTCTTTGTACAGCTTGCTGATCAAGATGTAGATGTAGGAAAAGCAAATAAGAATGTTGTAAACTAAAACTGAACTGCATAACAACATTGTATGTCACACTGATAATAAAATTACAGTTAGTACATCCAGTGAATAATGCAGAATTTTCACACATGCTCATACTCCAGACCCCCAACATACCTCCACACATTAAAAGTTCTGCCTAGCAAAAATTTAACAAATCAGGGAAACAAGTTACTGAAATATTCTGTGTCTTAATATTGCTAGCGGTAGCTCCAGTCCTCAACTTTGTTTTTGCCAGTTTCTCAATATAAAATGTTAGTTGTGGTTAAGGATTGGTAAATAATATTAATAAGAAGTAAAAATAAGGAATTGTTGGTTACTTAAAAATAAATGGCAAAAAAGATTGTGTGTTTGAGGTATTTGGATACGATGGTGGTGGGTGCAGAACCCATATAGAAAAGAATAGAGAATACATTAAAATACTTACTGTGCACCCATGGAGGTTGTGATTTGACACAAACATGCCAAACATGCCAAACATGAACTGGAGGAGAATGAACTTACTGAAACAGTGGCAAGCAAGTATTTGGGTCAGACAGAGGTAGGCAAAGCACTTAAGTAATCATGGGTTACATCCACAGGTAATATGATATATGGAATTAGGGTTCAAATAATAGAAGGCTTAGTGATTTATTTTTGTAAAGTCTAAAAAATTTCTTTCCTCTCTTGGATAAATGAAAAACAGCTGAATGTAATTTTACCAAACTCAACAGCAGAAGAAAAAAATCAGCTCTAAAATTGTATTTTATAAGCTTAACTTTCAGCCCATATATAATTTTTTCTGAATATTTTCTGAACATACATTAATAGCTTAAAATGAAAGTGTCTCAGCTAGAATTAGTGTCACTACAACAGCACTGTAACACATTATGATAATACTTTAAATGGCCTATAAATCCCATTTAAATAATTCATTGGCATTAGTTTTTAGGAGGAAGAAAAGTGAACAAAATAGCTAGAGTTATATTTATATTCAGGAAAGTAAAATTTGCTCTGCATTCTGCAAACTTATCCATTTCCCCCCTTCTTATCTAGAAATGACAGAACATTTGTTATTTTTATGAGAACAGTAGGTGCCAGGGGTAAACTTTATCATGTCAGGATAAAGCAGCTGTAATTTTTCACTTCTGCAGCTTTATTCTTCATACTTTAAGAAATAGCAAGATAGCTTTTCTGTATTTGAAAAAGAATTCTGATTAATGAATGCAATATTCACAACTAATGCAGGTACGTAATGATTAGGGTTAAATATTTATAAAAGTTTACATGAGAGTAACAACAATCCAAGAATAGTGAGTATTTTAATGATTCAAATAACAGTTTCCCAAGTTGCAACCAGGGCTCATTGCTGTTAAGCAACTGCTGTTGGTGATCCAGTACTCTTTTTTGAATCAGTACTGAGTCAATGCCCCAGCCCTGACATGGAACATCTCTTGGGTGTGACACAAAACCAAAGTCATAAATGTGATGTAAGAGTGTTCTACCAAATGCATTAACACTGAAAGATGTCCATATGTTATCTTTAGGGCAACCAATCAATGCATATTCCTGACATTTTTGGGAGTCTGTTTCTAACATTCAGTTTGGAGATGAAAGCCACATTGTAATGATATCTGGTCATTTGCGGTTTTTGTTTTTGTTTTCTAAACCACGCTTTGGGCCTGTAAGGCAGACAGCTGTGACTCATGGAGGTGGTGGTGGTAAGAGGAAAAGGGAAAAGTTTTGAATATCCTGAATGGCTCAATAGAAGTGTTCCTAATCTACTGTGTGCTTCTGGTGATCAGCAATGAAAGGCTGGGAAGGGATGTGATCCATGAGAATTTTGTTCTCTTACAGAGTAGTCAGTAGAAGGAAAAAGTTAGAAAACAGGTGTGATTTAAAGCTGTCATCCTTAACTAATCATCTACTTTCCTGTGGATGGAATTTTCAAGCGTTGTTATGTTGGCCTAACTGCTTTCGTTGAAGTTAGTGGCGAAACTGAATTTGTAATCTAAAACTTGAGGATGTTTCCTGGTTGAACAGTCTTAGGGTTAGGATTTGTTATATATTGGTATGTTTGTTATATGAAGACTAATAATAAAAATGGCTGAGAGTTCCTGCTGGAACCTGGAGGCAGACACTGGAGATAGATAATGTTACAGCTTTTTAGACCAGCCACAAAGAGCACTCATTTCCCAGTGTGAGGCTCGAGGCCCCACTGAGCCATTCTGTTTGGCTGCCTTGTGCAGACCAGTTGACTCATGGAACGTCTGCACAGCCACTACAACTCTGCTCCCTCCTCCTCTGCCCCCTCATTGCATCTCTAGCAACAAAGAAAGCCAGAATGTAGATTTAGATTGTTCGACTGTCTCATTCCTGTGTCCTATCCTGAATGAGCTATTTGAGTGTTGGGAGCAGAATGAACACTTGGAATGGCCCTATGCAAAAGGCTCACATCCACACACTCTACACCATCTGTTACTATTTTTGTTTGGTACCCAATGGGACATACCCCTTTAAAAATAGCTCTGCCTGACTTATGATCTACTTCTGAGCTCTTCTGAGATGATCAAGTCTGCTCCATCATTGCTCGAAAAGGAGTAACTTTTTTTGAGGGGAGCACATTGGATTAAAAAGACCAAAGAATAATATAGATACAGTAAATGCTTTTAATTACCTGGAGCATTACCAGTTTTGAACATGTTTGGTATTAATATAATATTTATGGTGAAATGCTCGCACTGAAGCACTAGATGGGGCTATAAGTTGGCTTCTTTTTTGTGCGTAGCTGACTTGGCTACTGTATATCAATATGGTAGTGTCAGAAGTACAAATAGCCATTCTTACAGTGTAGTTCTATTTGCTAATTATAATGCACTGTTATGGGTGTTTATAGAAATTCCAATGTTTAACAAAATTATATCTGCTCTAGATACAATAGTATCTAAATTTAATGCTAATATGTCTGGCACAAATCCTAAATATCAAAATAAAAATGTATCCTGTGGGGAAATTGGCAGTTAATTCAGAACAGCAAGAATAATGTAACACAGTTTGCATATTTTGAAAAAAATGGGCCAGTTATAAAATAACAGTGCTATCCATACCTCCCAGTGAAGACACATTTTTATTTAATATTTTTTTCTGGAAAGAATTAACAATCATTTCGTTTCTGTCTCTTACAATCTGAATTTAATTATTGAGCTGTGGATATGCAACAGTGAAATGCAGGACAAAAATCAAAGGGAAAATGAATATGAATGATAGAAGAAATAATATTTCTTCCTCCAGAGTTGTGCCTGTAGTGCCCTGTTCTTGAGGATGCGCATGACCTGTTGTCATGAGCATATCTTCGCTTGCCCCCATATGGAAAGTTTGGATATCTCCATGTTCCCTTGTGGATCCAGATGTTTGAAAATAGTCTATAAAGGGATTCACAGTCCCAACCACCTTCAGCTCTTTCTTTAGCATGATAAATTGCTGGCAATGAAGACACCTTTCCATTTATTTACTTTTTTGTTCTGTTTAGCCACATTTTAAAATTGTTAGATTTTATAAAAATAAGAAACAACATTGTAGTTTGTTCTGTGTTCTTGTTGTTCAATTATAGATCCAATTGGCTTTCAGTGATGGTTTTGGCTCTTGTTAGTGGCTTCTTGGCTCAACATTATTTGCTGTAGGAGGGGGTATCCAGGTGCCTTTTTGGTTATGAACACTGGGACTGGCACTAGCAAAGAGACAGGTTTTACATGATATGATTGGTATGTCCTTTATAATCTTGTTCTGAACTTTAGGATTCATTATTTTGGCGTGTATGTGCCACAACTGCACTGCCTTACGAAAGATCCCATGCTTGCCACACTACGGTTCAAAAGATAGTGGATTTGCAGAGGCAGTGTACTCAAACTCAAATTACTAGTTACTAACCTTCCCATTGCTTTTGCATAGTGCTTCTGGATTAAGTGTTTTACAAAGCTGAGAGATTGGGGGGAAAAAAAATTCCCGGGTCAGATTGGCTGTGATTTGAGGGTTTTTTTTGCCATCCTCTGAAGTTGTGGTTGAGGGTCACTTGTCAGGATAATCTCTGTATATCTCACTTAGCCACTGCGAGGGCCTGAGGCACTGGTGCACCTCGGTTCCTCCTGTTCTGTGCCTGTGGCACTCAATAGTCTACTCTCTTGTGGGCTGTAATCCTTGGTCTAATTTTGGGTGGAGAGTTTAGTGTGTTGGGTGGTGTTGGTTGGCCTGTGATTTACAAGAGGTCAGAGTAGATAATCTGGTAGTCTCTTTTGGCCTTAAACTCTGAATGACTGGCCTGAGTGACAACATTTAGAATAGAATCTAGCATTCTTGACTTCAAGTTATGTGCTTACTCTACTAGACCACAGCTGTCTGTCTAGAAGAGAGAGGATTATTTATGAAAGAATGCTCTTTGTCCTACTTAAGATAAAAGTTGGCCATTTTATTTGTCTATATTTCTCATTTTTTAAAATGACAGTAAGGTGCTCAGAGGCAATAGTAATAGGATACTTTAAAAATTGACCATTTTTCTCACACTTGTTTTACTCTCATCACACAGTGATAAAGTGACTGTGTCTCGGTATCAGAAGTGACTTAGATGCTTAGGAGTCTTTTGAAAGTGGAAAGTGAAAGCTCTTAAGTAGCTTATGTGCTTTTGAATATTTTACTCCAAAGCTCTTCAGGCAGCATCAATGCAGTGAGTCCAGTGAGGTAATGGCTCAGTCTATGCAACCCCCCCCCCCCCCCGCCCCAGCCCCTTGATGGATTTGGGGGAAAGAGTACACCTCTACCCTGATATAACGCTGTCCTTGGGAGCCAAGAAATCTTACTGCGTTATAGGTGAAACTGCATTATATTGAACTTGCTTTGGTCCGCCGGAGCGTGCAGCCCCGCCCGCTGGAGCGCTGCTTTACCGCATTATATCTCGTTATATCGGGGTAGAGGTGTACCTGTTAGTCCTTCTGTTCTTCTCTCCTCTCTGAAGTCTCTGTAGAGAGAAGGGAAGAGTGTGTGTGTGTGTGTGTGTGTGTGAAAGAGAGAGAATGAAAGAGAGAGATGCATTTGAAAGAGGCATAAGAAAGAGATACATTTGAAAGAGACGTATCTCAGCCTTTCTTTGATCTGCTTCAGGTGTAAAAGACCAGCTAACTGAGATAGAATGTGAACCTTTGGGAACTTCACAACATGTTGACACAAAAGTACCATATTTTCAAAATAAAAAAACAGTGCAATTTAAAGTGGAATAAATAAAGTGCTGTATAAATAATAAACTTAAATACATAAAACATATTTGTGCATTTTTTAATTTTATACACTTGATATTGATTGCATCCTTTGCTGTTGTCATAAAGCCTTTGTTTCTAGAGAGTATTTTTTCTTCTAGGGCTTGATATATTTGACCTTAGCATAGAGAAATACTGGTGCAGCTGTTCATTTTTTTTTTTTAACACAAAATAAAAATTTACCCTCGAAAGGTATTTCAGCATTAAGTCTGAAATCTATAAGTAGAACTCTGGAACAGTATTTGCTGTGTGATGACAGTTATGAGACACCCTGCTTGCATTTCTATTATTTAACGCACACAATTAAATACACCTACACTAGACTTCATCTATTTGTCATGTAAAATCACTTTTAAAACATCAGTGTACTTTAAGGTCTTTTCTTTAAATTCTGAATATGAAAATATTTCTTTACTTTTACTTTATGTAGCACAAGCTCAAAGTCAATCATAATATAGTAAATGGTTCAGTCCTGTGTTTTTTTTGTGTGCTCAGTTCCCCCATTGAAATCAGTAAGTGGTTTCTGTGCGGAGGAAATGAGGAATTAGGCAATATGGTAAGAGATCTGACATATTTAGACATCAGGGTTTGGTAACCTGATATACCTTCAACTCATGCAGAAATCCTCCTCCCTATGATAATAACAGTGAAACCCCTCTGTGTTCCATAGGAGATAAGAATGTTGGATATTATAGAATAACAAACTGATTTTTTTTCTTAACTTGCTATTCATTTGTGTGTGTGTGTGTGTGAGAGAGAGAGAGAGAGAGAGAGAGAGAGAGAAATATTAACCCTTAGGATGCTGGCACTTTCCAGACTTCCTAACCAAGTGAAGGAAAATAGATATTATCATATAGACCCCAACCTTGCAATATGATCCACATGGGCAGACTAGGGTTGCCAGGCATCTGGTTTTCAACCAGAATGCCCTGTCGAAAAGGGACCCTGGCGGTTCCAGTCAGCACAGCTGACCAGGCCACTAAAAGTCTGGTTGGCTGCAGTGCCAGTGGGGTAGTCAGGCTCTGTGCCCGGCTCCACGCAGCTCCCAGGAAGCGGTCCGCCTGTCCCTCCAGCTCTTGGAGGACTCCGTGCACCACCCCCAGCACCAGCTTCACAGCTCCCATTGGTCAGGTTCCATGGCCAATGGGAGCTGTGGGGGTGGCTCCAGCGGGCGGGAGCAGCACATAGAGCCCTTGGCCACTCCTCTGCCTAAGAGCCGGAGTGACATGCTTACTGCTTCCTGGGAGCTGACTGAGGTCAGCAGTGCCTGGACCGAGCACCCCAAGCTCTCTCCTGCGCCCCAACCCCCTGCCCCAGGTTGAAACCCCATTCCACACCCAAACTTCCTCCCAGAGCCTGCAAACCCCAGCCCTGAGCACCCTCCCACACTCCAAACCCTTCGACCCCAGCCCAGATCCCCCTCCTTCCTGCACCCCAACCCCTCATCCCTAGCCCCACCCCAGAGCCCACAGCCCCAGCTGGAGCACTCACTTTCCCCTTGCATGTCAATTTCCTGCCCCATCCGAGAGCCCCCTCCCGCACCCCGAACCTGTAATTTCTGGCCCCACCCCGGAGCCCAGAGCCTGTACCTCCTCCCACATTCTGAACCCCTCAGAGTGACCTCATAAGACCCCTGTTCTTTCTGAATGTATTACTGGGATGCTTGAGATCAGCTGACATGTTTGTGCTAAGAATCTTAAGATTTGAATGTGTGGGAACTGGTTGAGGGGAGTTCCTCAGTGGAGGAGTTTTCCTTGGAATTTGCTGTCCTTGTTGGTCCAGTATAATTGGGTTATTGGCCTTTCAAAAATGTTGCAAAGATCTTACGCTCACTCATATGGGGTAAGATTGAATGAGGTATATTGGTATGTTTTTGTTACGGTTAAAATTTATATTTTGAGTTGAATCCATCGTAATTTATTTTGGATTTGTTAAATAATTCTGCATTTTTAGAGGGGAAAAAAAATGTGTGTGCATGCCCAGAGAACAATGATGAATGCATTTTTTCAATCATTTTTTCCCTCCAGGTGTGAGGCAGCTAGCCCACACATTCATCCCATTGGATGGTGTAAAGAACACAGAAGAACTCTTATCACCCCTCCAGGTTTGTACTACACTTCAACACTACACAATTGAAAGAATTAAGGAAAATGTAGTTAGCAGCAGCATTGGCCAAGGCTCTTAACACACATTATGACAGCTCCATTGAAAGACTACTTATAATTAAGAATTGGTATTTGGAGGGGGCTGAAGTGGTCTTTTTACAAGCACTCGATGTATTAAATTTAACGATGCATGTACAACTCTGATATCTTTCTGTGCTGTATTAATATGAGAGTTATCCATACAAGATATTCTCAGGAAAAAGCCTAGAGATGGTTGAAAAGTGAAATAGAGTGAGACAAGTAGCCTGGCTACCTCTTTACTACTTTTTCTCTCTGGTGTTCTCTTTTGCTTTGCTTTTTCTGTAGATTTTTTTCTCCTTGTTTCTTTTAGTGTGATAGGTTGAATTTATTCACAGGTTCCAGAGTCTTGGTGCTGAAAATTGTGATAGAGATTGCAATGACATGTAATATCTTCGGGGACTATATTGTATTAAATGTATAAAATGGTTTATGTATGATTGTATTCTACTCCAAGGGGAAGGATTACCAGAGCTCCTACAGTAACTAAAAACAATGGCAATTGATTAAGGTGGGTCACCTGAGACTTAACTACCTAGAGAGTTACACCTCCTCCTCCTCTCCCTGCCCCCCCCCCCCCCAGCAGTTTGCATACTGCTTCAAGCTGGGTTTTCCAGAGACTAAGAGACAAAGAAAGGACTTTTGGTATAAAAGAATGAGCTTGAATTTAGACAAGGTCTTCCTTCTGATCCAGCAAACAGACAGACTTTCTGTCCTGTGGAGGGCAACCCATGTGGAAGGGTCTAACTTCCAAATTTGGTTCACATGCAGATACACTTCCACCGCAATATAACGCAACCTGATATAACATGAATTTGGCTATAATGTGGTAAAGCAGCGCTCTGGGGGGGGGCTGCGCACTCCGGTGGATCAAAGCAAGTTTGATATAACGCAGTTTCACGTATAACGCGGTAGGGTTTTTTTTGGCTCCCGAGGACAGTGTTAAATTGGGATAGAGGTGTATTTGTCTAATGCAACAACTCTGTACACCTGGCATATATGCTGTTGACATTTTTGTCATCGTTTCAGGTAACTGCACCCATATCTCCCTCCCACCCCTTTTGTGGTCCACTCCCGGAGTTCCCAGTCAGATCTCAAGTTTGCAGCCATTGCCTGTCACTGAATAGAGACCCTTGTCCCACTCCCTTCAACCAGGAGTTTTTAGGGCTGTACAGCTCCCCACCTTATACTGCCTAGAGGCCAGCACCTGTGCTTTGCTTTCTCTCCACAGGCTATCAACAGTGTGTTGCAAGCAGTTACAAGTTACCGGTGATGGAGTATACAAATCCCACTCTTGACTGGAAGGGGTTAAAGGACAGTACTGGGCCCAGATAGCACCAGCACTGTAGAGCACACTCCAGCTGGAGGAAGGGTTGAAAGAGGAGCGATCCAGCTCAGAAAGGGGGAGGCTGGGAAGGAGGACAGAAAGGCTGACAAGGGTGCCAGAGAAGTCGCCACAAGGGACTAAGACTGTATGCTGAGCCCAGTTGGGTCTGCTGGTTTGATTGCCTTTTCTTTTGCTTGTCACCTTATATTTCAACTGGAAGCTGGGGGGATAGGAGGAGGGAGAGAGAGAACAGCAGACAATAGGAAGTGATCCGGGGGCATAACTCAGAGGGCACCTTTGAGAGCCAAACACTGTTGACCCTCCTAGGGTCCTGGGTTGTAGCCTGGTGAAGTGGGTGGGTCTGGGCTCCCCTCACTGCCCACCTCACCACACCTCTGATTAAAAGAGGGTCTTTATTGCAAGACCTGCCCTCAGGGAGGTGGCACTATATGTGCTAACCATTGGGATGCCTAACCCCACCGAGGACTTGGTGACATTACCACTGTTCTTTCTAAGCAAGCACATTTATTCTTAAGGTAAAAGCATTATAAGGAAAACATAAAAACATTAAAAGTTCCTATATGCATGCTAAAAGCTTACCATAGGTCACCCATCAGTCTTATGGGGCTCAAGTAGGTCAAAATCCTTCCAACCCTTCCACATGGGTTGCACCCTGGACAGAAAGTCCTGTCTGTTTGCTGGATCAGCAGAAGACCTTGTTTAAATTCAAGGTAATCCTTTTATACCAAAAGTCCTTTCTTTGTCCCCTAGTCTCTGGAAAATCCAGCTTGAACCAGTATGCAAACTACTCCAGGGAGAGGTAACTCTCTAAATGGTTTTGTCTCAGTGATTAACCTTAATCACTTATTGTTTTTAGTTCCTTTAGGAACTGTGGTAATCCTTCCCCTTGGAGTAGAATACAAACCTACATAAACCATTGTATACATTTAATACAGTATAGTCCCCAAAGATATTGCATGTCATTGCAATATCTCTCTCAATTTTCAGCACCAAGACTCCAGAACCTGTAAGTAAATTCAGCTTATCACACAAAAAGAAATAAGGAGGAAAAAAATATAGATAAAAGCAAAGCAAAAGAGAACTCAATAGAGAAAAGAAATAGAGAAGGAACCAAGTGGTTTGTTTTATTCTGTTTTCCTTTTCAACCATCTCCAAATATCTTGATGGATAACTGTCTCATTAATATAGCACATAAAGATACTAAATTTGTGCATGCATCATTAACATTAACATATCAAGTACCTAAATCCTTTTGGAAAATGAGATTTCAGGCTCTTATATCAACCGAGATGAGAGCAGCTATGCCAAAATACCTTTAAATATCTGGGTCTTAGTGGATAAATGGGTGCATAGCCCTGTGTAATCAAGGGAACGAAAGTGGTAAGGACTCTCAGGGTGGAAACCAAGGTGAGAGTGAGCATGCAATAGAGGGGGAGAGAGAGAGAGAGTGCTTACTGAAAACAAGAAAGTTAGTTTGGGATATTGTGTGTTGAATTAACTGGATTCCCCTCCATGCTGGAGATAATGAAGACTATTCTGTAGAAAGTAGTTTGAGCTATATCTTGTAAAAAGAAGTGCTGTTTAGCAAAGTTAATAAATTCCTTTGAGACAGGTCTCTAATGCCTGTTGGTCTTCCAAATTTATGTAGGTAATTGTAGAATACTCAGTATAAAAATAACCATGAGAGAATCAATGGAAAAAACTTGGAGATTTTTTTTCCTGTAGAACGTATGCCATTTAGAGTCATTCTGTCTTTTAAAGTAAAACGTAGAGAACTATGGTGACTGTGTGTGGTTACTGCCCCTTTTAAGGTCTGGAACATTCTGTGTGCCAGAGTTTAAAAACAAATCTTGTCTTTTTAGCAATAATTGCCACTGGTTAGAGCTCGTTTGGATACAGAACCCAAGAATGAAGTTAACTGAATATAGCTTGTAACCAAGGAAACCTCTGAGTGCTAGCTCCTTTCACTTGATGTTTGTTTGTTTGCTCTCATTCTGATCCAATTAAAGTCTGATCTAATAAAAGACTTATTGGATTTGGGGAAACAACAAGGTGATTGCCATGTCAGGAGTGAGGCAAGAGGTCTGTCTGAGAAGAAAAGAGGAAAATGATAATTTGTGGGAAAATTGACGAATCCACTCTGATGAAAAATATGTAAGATTTAATGCTATGTATGAATTTTATGTACAAAGGTCTCAGCAGCATTTCTATGCTGCTGCTGATGAAGAATCTCAATACAAATTTCCATTCTTCATCTCTGTTTGGAAAGAGACATTTGTAGTCCTCAAAGACTTGCTTCTTTTAGGAGCTGAGAGGTATGAACTATGAGGACTTGGCTGAATTATTTAAAAAGTAATAGTTCACCAAACTAAATTCCTAGCTAAAAGGTCTGAGATTCACTTAAGAAACCAAAAGAAAAAGAAAATAGGAAAGCCTGTTTGATTTCCTGGCTTATCTTAGACAGATGTTCACAACCTGTCATTTTGGTTGGCATCTAAGAGAAGCACTCAGGGATCATTGCGTGTTCAGAAACAGAAATCTAGAGTTGAGGGAGCCTGTTGAATATTGTTCACAAAAGGAAGGAGCCACAGATATAACATTAGTGTTTGACTGCACCAAGAGACACGTGTGGCAATTTCAGAGAGTACATTTACTTTCATATCATATACAGGAAGGAAAGTACAGCCCACACTTAGGAGGCCATCAGCAAGTTGGAGGAGGTCTATATTTTCGATGCGTGGGAACTTTGCAGGAATCAGAGCAGTGTTTCTTTAAATAAGATGAAGTCAGGGAACTGTGGTGAGAGCTATCCAGCGTGTTTTTTTCATGCATCCTGTAGGAGAGTTTCAGTGAAAGGAAGTCATTTTTGCAGAACATGAACTGCTGCACCAACTATGTGACTATGTAGGCCCTCATTACAAATACCATGCTTTTCCGTGGGAAGATGGTTTGTGACTTACATATTTTTAGTCAGAAAATTCAAGTTTTTGCTCCCCAATTCTCCCACCCCCATGCACTGTTATTTCATAGATTTGTAGTGAGAAAATAGAAAATCCTTTTTTTAGAAACCCTTTTTGAATGTCACTAATATGGTACCAAGCCTTTATGTAACTTGTTTAAAAACAAAAAATCTGTGTATGACTGAGAATAGTAAAATAAAAGGTATATTGGCCAATTCTGCATTCACTTGGTGTTGAAGATAGAGGATTTGAAGTTAAGGGCATAAGCTTTGCTGCCATGCAGGATAATGAAAGCACAGATCACAGGCATCTGTGGCCTGACAACATGGAAAACTGTAATTAGCCAGTTAGACCTACTTACCAAACTCAGAAATATCCTACTGCTCAGCAGCCTGGGGAAGTCATGCAACATTTTGAGGCATCAAATTCTAGAGCACAAAGCTACTTACAGAACAATCTCAGTGTGTACTGTAAAAGTCTAATCTGTCAATAAGTTAATTACAGCCTGTTATTTAGCAGGCTTCATAAAACACAAGATACTGGTGTAACCTTAAACCTGTAGAGTACAGGATTAAGGGTGAAGCACTGTCTTGAATGCGTAGAAGTGGATAGACTTCCAATTTTTGTTACTTATCTTCTCAAATCCAGAGCAGTTGTAGTTTATTTTTGTAGTTGTGCTGCTGGTTACTCGGTGTTGTGTGTTGTGGGGTTCTATTTCTTTCTTTGATTAATAGGGAGTGTGTCATAGACATCTAGAATGTTCAGATAAGTGCTTCTTATTGTAGTTATTTTATATATCTAAAGAATAAATACAGTATTATAAGAAATATTTACTTGCCTTATTATGAATTCTCTAGATTAATGTGCTATAATGTATGTTACATCATAATACTTATATGATATCATTAAACCTTGATTTTATATTTTTTTCTCCTAGATTATCCACATGCCAAACATTTTTCTTGGGAAAAATATTTGGAAGAAACCAGTTCTTTACCTGCACCTGCAAGGGCTTTTAAAGTGGTGAGAGAATGTTTACATAGTGTTCATGCTTCTATTTTTTTTGTTTAATTAAATAGCTAATGTACAGTAGATGGTTTTTTTTATGTGAGTTTTGAAATTACTGTGAGAAATTCAAATTTTTTTATCACTATAAATCCTGAGATTTTTGACTAATTTATACTAATAATACTTAGCTAGCTAATGAGTCCTCCCAGCCAGGGCTTTGGGGCTGTGCTCTGGCTCCACTCCAGCTCCAGGCAAAAACCTGCAGCTCCACTGCTCCGGAGCTGCTCCGCGCTCCAGCTCCGCTCCAAAGCCCTGCTCCCAGCACACCTCGGAGAGAGGTGAGTGAGTATTATTGTCCCCACGTTACAGGCACAAAAAGAAAAGTGGCTTATTCAAGAAAGCAGAAGGCATCGTTATTGGTGCCAACATTAGAGAGCAAATTCTTGGCTCCCTAGGCTGACCTTCTGTCTGTTTTTGTGAGCTTCTGAGGTTCAAGTCCAACATTTTTTAATATTATCACGGTGCTAAGAAATTCATTAAACTAAAGTAGAAATGTGGTGCTAGCCCAGAATTCCAGCCATCTGCTGTAGTTCACTGGGGTTTGGTTACTGGCTTACAACACTTTTCACTACAAAACTTTAACAAGCATGGCCAAATCCTGAGTTTTCATCTAGAATAGCCAAGCCAAGTGATATGTTGCATGCATTTGTTGTGTGGAGGGGAGTCCTAACTCATAGCCATGGGGCTGGTGACTATGAGAAGTTCCAGGTAGTAACACATCTTCTAACCTCCCCTCTCCTCATCCATCCCTGCCCTGCCTCCTTCTTTTTTGGGGGGGGAGGGATGGGGGAGGGGGCAGAATAAGAGTGGATTATGTAGTGTGGGTGTGGAAAGATGAGGCCCAGCATGGAGCAGGGGAGAGGTTTGGTTAGTGAGTATATCCTACACTCACCCTGCAGCAGTGGCTCCTGTCTCGTGGGGCTGGCCTGGCTCTCCAGTTTGGATGCTGTGACCTAATGTACATGGTTACAGCACCACTCACATTTGATGCATCCATCCTTCCATTTCCATCTATAGAGAGGTGGATGTGCCAAACCTGTGTGGCACTGTTACCACATGCACCACCTTACAGTGCCCAGAGTGGACCCAGGCATAGGTGCCAAAAAGACTGCAAAAGTGGGGAGCCAAGGCCCTCCCCCACCAGAGACCTCGAGAGAACTCCCTCACAGCAGTCCGACCCTCCTGGAGCCCCTGCCTTTTCACCTACCCTCAACAGTCTTAACACTCTGCCTCCCCCCATCCCTCCTTACCTTACTCTACTTCTGGCAAGCCCAAGGCCTTCAGGTAATGGGTCCTTTCTGCTTCCCAGACCCAGTTGATCCCCGCTATAGAGAGGGACTACCACTGGGGCTTTGGCAGCCGGTAGGTGAGGGCCTGGCTGCCGGCATTTAGTATGGCACAATGGGTCACAGCCAGCAGATGGCACAAGGCAGAGCGGGACCCGGATGCCAGCCAGCCAGCTGGCCTGGGTCATAGCGTGCTCCCTCCAGCCAGGTTTTAAAAAGTAGGGTGCCTTGAATTCCCTGTTTAAAAAGTGGGGAGGACTATGGCCTTCTGGCCTCCCCTGTCTCTAGCAGCTGTGGAGCCAGGGCAAGCCCCATGGGACACAAGGTACCACTTCAGGGTGGGCTCATTACTGACTATTCAGATTCACAATTACAATGTGTGATGCTTCCTTGGGATACCCAGGGTTGTGAGGCACCTTGCTGTTACCTGCATGAAGAAGCCTTTTCTGTGCCTGCCAAGAGTCAGCTCCCCAACTCCACTTGCCACAGGCAACACAAGTACTCCCTTCTCAGTCCATGCAGGCGCTGCTGTCAGTTTGCAGTTTAGTGATAGATATTCTCCAAGCATGCCCCAGGAGCATGCACACTGACGAGAGAGCAAAAGGGGCAATTGCCCAGGGGCTTGGGCAATTTAAAAGGGCCCCGGGGCCTCCGGCTGCTGCTGCCGCTACCGTAAAGGCAGCTAGGGGCCCCCGGGCCCTTTTAAATTGCCCGGGCAGGCTGCAGGGCTCCTAGGCACGCGCAGGGTGGTACCGGTAGCGGTGAAGGCAGCTGGGTGGGCATGTGGAAGCGCTGGCCGTACCTGAAGATTGCCCATTGACTGTTCTACCCTGGGGCCCAGAATTGCTGTCAGCGGGCCTGCCCTGGAGAGTCCAGCAGTCCAGCCCCTGTTCCATTGGACACACTCAGAATTCACAGATGTGCTAGTCCCAATGATATAGTATGCATCAACTTGTCAGTTTCACCTCCAGATCACCACTCCACTTAACACAGTGCTTAGATATGTTTATAGTGAAAACAAGCTTAAGTTTATTTATCAGAGAATAGAGATTTGAGAAAAAGCAAGTAAGATTAATGTAAACAAAGTATTACATATAAAATAAAACCATAACACACAGTCTAGAACTTAAACTTACCTAACAAGATGCCCTCTTGTCTAATAAGGAACTGGTTACCCAAAGTCCTCCTCACAGCATTTTTCAACCAGGATGGTTTTCATAAGACCAAGAATGCCAGAGCATCTCCTTGAATCCCTAGATGTATTACACCTGACCTTTCTTCTTCTTCTGTAAACTGGGGCTAACCACCGTTCACCTCTTCCTGTTAATTTTCTTCTCCTGATGTTCTCACAAACACTTTGTTAGCATTTGACTCAGTGTGCAGATAGACTTGCACTGTAAGTTACGCAATGGCAGGGAGATGCATGTCTCCCACCACCTGTCTGGTGGAACCTGCCTTTAACTTCAAAACTTTAAGAACATAATTTCTAATATATAAAAGTGTCTCCTTACATGCTACCTGTACATACATTTTTCAAAGATGATGTTGACCATCGTGACGCAGGCTTTCAGTAGAGACTTTGTGACACTCTTTGGTGAAGTATTATGTAAATACCAGACCCAGGGGATTCCAGTAACTCTTAGCATCCCTGTGCTATCTGTTAGTTGGCTTCCAGTGGCCCTTGGGTCACACTGTGACCTCTGTGGCAAACATGTAAATGTAATAATAATTTAAAGTGCCATTTGATCTAGGATGAAAGTGTATGAGTGTAAGGAGATACAATATGTAGAATTATTGTGCAATATGCTGTTGCATAGAGGTGGAAATGCTCTTAAAATATTTGTAGAGTGCTTAGGGGAAATTTACAGCATTAATGATGATTTTATTTACCTAGGGGGCTGAAGTGATGAGACTAAAATCCTAGAGAAGTAAACTATTTTTCTAGTCTAAGTTATTTTAGGACAACAGTTTTTATGTTTTTGTTTGATTTATTTTGGAGGGGAATGATTGCCCTTATATTTTATAACAGGTTTTTTTACATTTCATTGAAATACCCATCATCTCTCATTGTAGAAACCGTCTCATGGATTTCAGAAAAATATGAAACTTGAGGTAGTTGACAAGAGGAATCCAGTACTTATCAGAGTAGCAACTGTTGTAGATATTGATGACCACAGGATAAAAGTAAGTCTCTCTCCTCTCATTCTCTAAATTGGAGGTCCTGCTTGGAGCATGTTGACTGTTGTTTTGTAAAATAAATACTGCAGTTCCAAAATTAAGAACCTTGCTAGTTTGCACAGGAAGTTATTAATCATATTGATGCACTGTTAAACTGACTCTCATCCTCCTCACTGATTAATACACAAGTAATTTCTTTGGAAGGGGTATCTCTATTATTTTTTAGTTAGTGATGTGTTGAAATAGAAGCTAAGGAATAAAGGATGGGTGTGTTGGGAAATTGCATTGGGAATAGTTGAGATAAAAGTTGTTTTATAAAAGAACGTTGATGACTTAATAATACCCAATATCAAAAGATTGCTGTGATTTTTGTATTAGGGCTCATAAAATATTTGGGATAGATTAATAAAATCTTTCTCTATAACTTCCACCATGCAAAAGCCCAAGTGAGACAGGGCAAATCTAAAAAGAATAAATGAATAAATAAAGATTTCCTTGCTCCCTGTCAGGAGCTTCTGTGGTGTAGAAACTTATATTAATTCTGGACTTTTTATTGGATTAATTTCAGATGACGTTTGCTAAAGGATTTTCTGTTTTTTCACAAGACTTGCATATCTGGGTTATTTTCTGCTTTGTTTTATAAATCATTTTACTTATTGAGTCTTTTAACTGTTAAAATACTGGCATTTTCTGGAATGCTAGCTAAATGAATATGAAGGATATTTCTTTCTGCAGTGTGCAGAGAGGTATTATGCATACGTGGTATTTCAAGCAGCAAATGCAATTGACATTTCATTTTTAATCCAAATTAATAAAGGGTGTGAAGTCATCAATAGTAATGTCTGCACACCTACACATTTTCTGTATAAACTACACATTACTTTGATCCTGTCAAAAAAACTCTCCAGTCTAATATATTAAAATGTCAATATTTGTGATCCTTGCAGTTTAATTAACATTATATTTTATATTGAAATAGTGTATGTACATTTTATAAATAAAATCATAAGAAATAAAGAGCTGAGGTCTTCATTAGTACACTAATTTAAGTAAGTTAAGGTCGCAGAACTTTGGTCCCAACCTGGAGAAAATCAGTGATTGTCTTCTACAGAATCATACAGTTCAGTCTCTCATCTGATTTAATTCCTTACCCTGAATAGTCAAATTTTACAATAGCTGTAGATCCCTTTGTTTTTGGGGGTGGTGAAATTCATCCTTGTGCAGAGGCCCTTTACAAAGTCTATGTATTGTTTTAACTCCTGGTTAAAATAGGAATTTGATTGTTCTAAATGTTTAGAGCCCTTTGAGAGAGAGAGAGAGAGAGAGAGAAGACAGAATTTGGCCCTTAATTTAAAGTGTTAGTATATATACATAAACATTATAACTGTCTAAATGTACTCGTATGTTTTGAGCCTGACAATGTAACACACACAGAGACCCATTCTACTCCCACTGAAGTAGACAACAAACTTCCTTTCCCTTCAGTGGAAACAGACTAATGCCCAAAATCTAGTTTAATTTCTACAGTTGTCTCATGTTATTTCTCTAAAAAAGCTGATATTATAAAGCCTAACATTTTGAAAGATTGTTGAGGTAAAATGACTTTATAGAGAATTTTTCTGATGGTTTTTGTTTTCCTTTTAGGTGCACTTTGATGGTTGGGATAGTATTTATGATTATTGGACTGATGCAGATAGCCCCGATATCCATCCCGCAGGCTGGTGTGCAAAAACTGGACACCCACTTCAGCCTCCTCTTAGTAAGAGAAATCATAAGCTGGTATAATTTTAAAATTATGATAAGGGGCATGTGTAATTTGTGCAGTGCTTCCTCTGTGACACAGTTCATAGGAAGGCAGCAGTTTGTGTATACAATATAAAATAAGTAGATGTGACGTTTATAACAAAACACATAATTTGAGATTTGGCATAATTAATTGCTTTTTGACTTCACTGAACTTGTAAATGAAATTTAACAATTATGCATAAGAATTACACTCGTATGATAGAGGAATTATAACAACCTGTGGGGAATTCCTGACCTTACTGAAATCAGTGGCAAAACTCTCATTGACTTCAGCTGGGCCAGGATTTTTCCCCTGCGTCCTCTTTCCACATATTGGAATATTAACTTGTTTTCCAGGCCCAACACAGTGCAGACTTTTTGAAAAGGCACTTGATTAAAATCTGGTGCCAGATGCTCAAAGTAGACTCAGTCCCTTTTGTGCTCCAGGCCTGCAAAGGGGGCTTGAAGCTGCCAGTTTGAAGGGGATTCCACCAGAGACATAGAGCAGACATAGTCTGTGAGCTCCTGCACAAAATGGATGTGCTCTGAGGATGAATCAAGGTTGTGTAGTGAAGGGGCTGTATAGGACCTTTTTTCACTTGTTGTGGAAGTTGGAAGGTGTCTAATGAATGCGGCATAGGATTGCCAGGAAGAGAGAGGGCAGTCTCATGGCTTAGTCAGTTCAATGCTGCCCTGGAGAATTGGATTCGATCCCTGACTCTGCCACAGATTTTCTATGTGATGTTAGTCAAGTCACTTAATCCAAGCTTCTAATGTGTGTGTTTCTCATTTTCTGGATGACTGACTTGAGACTCTGGGGTCTGATTTGCAGAAGTGCTGAGCACTCTCAGCTGCTACTGAAATCAATATTATAGAATGCTAAGTAAGCAGAAAAATCAGGTCTTAGATGTCTCAGATTGGGCACCCAGAATTAGTGGATACTTTTGATCTAATTTCTCTGCCCTTCAGCTCCCTCTCTGTAAAGTGGGGATGATAATACTCCCTCATTTCACAGGGATTTTGTGAAAATATATCCATTAACGTTTATGAAGCTCTCAGATACTTATCCGCTTCCAGCATGCGTCGTCTTATTAGCATCCTTTTTTAATCTTAGTAGTAGTTTTTAGTTGTTGGTTAGTTAGATTTCAGTTTTAGTGAGAGGAGTGCCTCTTTTCCTTTCTTCTATCAGGGAGACTTGCCTCCTTAGGAAGGTATGTCCAGCTCCCCAGGCTTCAAACATTGCCTCACTTGCTGGGAGGCTTGGATTGATTACCATTCCAACTGCATCCGCTGCTGTGGAGAATCACACATTCTGCAGAAGTGTAACTTCTGCTTATCCCATAAATCTAGGGCCAGCAAGAACCAGGAGATGAAACTGAGGCTTTGGATGATGGAGCGCTCCCTTCGCCCCACATTGGAACCAGATCAGGGGACCCCCCCCTACCCCATACACCAGTCTCTGGGAAGGTCTAGTACCATTTTTGACCTTGGCTCATTACTTCCCCAAGAAGGGAAAGGCCTCAGAGACCTTCAGAGGCCCCAAGAAGAGGGGCTGTGACTCACCCCATAAGGAGTCTGCTCCAAGAGACCTCAGTCTTCTAAGTCAGCAGTCTTGGAATTGTCAACTTCTAGACCTGGTACAATGGAAGCTGCAGGTTCCTCTGGTATTGCTAGAGCTGGAAAACCAAGAAACTCCTGCAAGAGCAAATATGACTCTGAGCAAGCCTCAGTACTGACTGGGGATGACAAGAAGAAACATTCTGCCAGATAAGATGCATCTCTTCCCCCAGTCTCTCCCATGGAGAGTTCTAAACCATTGGTACTGTTGGCTTCTAGAGAGACCATCGCGTCGGTACTGGTGCCCGATTCGGTGCCTCAGGAATTTTGATTCTTGAAGGACTTAGCTTTAGCAGAGGAACCGCAGTCCTCACAGATCATGGGCACCAAGGATCCCACATACCAAGACTAGTTTGGTCCCCAGACTCCCATTTATCATCATCATCACCCAGTTCACCACCATTTTCAGTTGGGGCTCCTCCACTGCTCTGAGGAGGATGATAAAGGAGACTTTCATTCAATCCATTCAGTCTCGTCAGTCTCTGGACAGGATTCCCCCACCCCATCCTTAAAGGAACCCTTTCTATGTGGTTCATAGACACAGGGAAGAGTCCAGTGCAAGTCATCACAAGTGGAGGGATCAACCCTGGATGCCACCACCTCTGCTGTATGAACACCCCCAATGATCACACTGGGACCCTGGGCTGCTTACTGTCAGCAGTTTTCTAGGGCTCTGGGCCTAGCCCACTGGGATGAACGGGACGTTCAGTTTCTGCCACCTCAGACCATTCTACAGCAGAAGGGGAGATGTTTGAGGAATAAGAGGCTAGGGAGGATGAGGAGGCTACTCCTCAATCCACTATCTCCTCATCATTGCCTGATGAAGCAGTGATGTCCCCTCCATCATCTTTGGCTGATGACTTTAAGCAGCTCGAAGACCTGAACAAGTGTGTGTCGGACTCAAGGTGGTCAAGGAATTGCAAAATAAGTTATTGGTAGGCCCTACCAAATTCCTGGTTTAAAAAATCTTAAATTTCACAGTTTCAGATATTTAAATCTGAAATTTCACGGTTATGTAACCATTGGAATCCTGACCCAAAAGGGGATCATGAGGGAGGGTTGCAAGGCTATTGTTGGGGGATTGCGATATTGCCATCCTTACTTCTGTACTGCTGCTGGTAGAAGCAATGCGGTAGAGAAGGAACTGAGGGCGATTCACTCATGCAGCCCTATAGGTCATGTAGCGTTGGTATAGGGCACAAGGGTGCCTAGGGTGCATGTCCAGGCCAAACAGACGCTGCTAATGAAAGTCTCCTGTCAGTGGCACATGGAGCTCATGCACATCTGAAGTGGAGCACCCATAGGGGGACACATCTCAAAGAACTACAGTTGCTGCACAGGGTCTTTCCATCCTCTTCTGTATAAATATATTTTTGTCTTATCAATAGAGAAGATATTTGAGGGACTGATTTTCGTTTTTCCTTTCACCTTTTTTTCCCCATATCTACATTTAATTTTCCCCAGTTTTAGATATTGCCAAAGTAGGCTAATCTCTTTGCTTGTGTAAATGGGCAAAATTCCACTAAAATGAATAGAACCGTGTCCATTTACACCTGCAGAGAATTTGGCCCTTTAGCTCTGACCCTCAGCTGGCTCGGTGTAGGTGCAGGATTCCTTTCTCTTTTATAGATATACAAATAATGTCTGTATTGGCAAAAAGAACGAGGCGTACTTGTGGCACCTTAGACACTAACAATTTTATTTGAGCATAAGCGTTTGTGGGCTACAGCCCACTTCATCAGATGCATGTAGTGGAAAATACAGTAGGAAGATATATATACACAGAGGACATGAAAAAATGGGTGTTGCCATACTAGCTATAATGAGGATAATCAGTTAAGGTGGGCTATTATCAGCAAGAGAAAAAAAACCCTTTGTAGTAATAATCAGGATGGCCCATTTCCAACAGTTGAAGGTGTGAGTAACAGTAGGGGAAAAAAATTAGCCTGGGGAAATAGGTTTTAGTTTGTGTAATGACCCATCCACTCCCAGTCTTTATTCAAACCTAATTTAATGGTGTCAAGTTTGCAAATTAATTCCAATTCTGCAGTTTTTCGTTGGAGTCTGTTTTTTGAAGATTTTTGTTGGAGTGGAGACTTTGAGGTCTGTAATCAAGTGACCAGAGAGGCTGAAGTGTTCTCTGACTGGTTTTTGAATGTTATAATTCTTGACGTCTGATTTGTGTCCATTTAGTCTTTTGCATAGAAACTGTCCGGTTTGGCAAATGTACATGGCAGAGGGGCCATGGCTGGCACATGATGGCATACATCACATTGATAGATGTGCAGGTGAACGAGCCTCTGATAGTGTGAGTGATGTGCTTAGGTCCTATGATGGTGTCCCCTGAATAGATATGTGGACAGAGTTGGCAAGGGGCTTTGTTGCAAAGATAGGTTCCTGTTCATGAATGGTCCATCAAGTATAGTACCCTATCTCTGATAGTGACTAGTCCCACAGAGTATACAGTCAAGGAATGATTGGTTTTTGTTCATTTTGAAATCATAAATTCATATCCAAATCCCAAATTTCTAAATTTCATCTGGTTCCAAATTTATCTGAAATTCACCTCTGCTCTAGCTAGCAATAGAATCATTTCCCAAGAAATAGAGAAGTACCAATTTGGTCATTTGAAATGTCTCTGATTTACTGCTGCAGTTGTACACATAGTGTTTTTGTTTTATTTTTTAAACTGCTAAATCTCTAATTATTGACACTGCGTTTACCACCAGTTGCAAGCTCACCATGGCCAGTTGTAGAGTATGAACACTTTGGTTATTAGAGCAGTGACTTGCAAGTATCTATTTAATGAAAGATGTGAGTAATTGAAGTGACAATTTAAGGGCTATTTTCTTCAGTACTTGGGCTTATTGTTTTCTTTATTGGATTGCTTCATTATGTTAATGAGTATTTGGGATTGAACAGAATAGAATTAGATTTTATATTTGCCTTTCATACTCAGGGCATTTCAACATGCTTTACAAAATAACGAACTAAAGAGAGGCAGCAGGCAGTGACTTTAAAGGCAAATATAGCAGCCATTTTCTACTCCTCAACCACTCACATGTGGCCTTAGGCATTAGAAAGTTTGTTTTGCTTGTTGTTGTTGTCCCAAGGCATCTTCTCAGGCCTTCAATTTTCCTGTTCTACGCCCAGTCCTTGCACCAGATTTGCATGGTTAGTTTTGGCTCCATATGGAACTCATCATTATTGCTCATGACTAAACTGAATAAATAAGTGGCGGCTCACAGAGATTGTTAAATAATGTAGTCTGAACTGTATCTCATAGGACATTAAACCTCATCCATTTACCCCTATTAAGACAAGTAATTCATGTTTGACTAAAGCATATCTTACAGAAAAG
This sequence comes from Mauremys reevesii, assembly GCF_016161935.1. NCBI lineage: Eukaryota > Metazoa > Chordata > Testudines > Geoemydidae > Mauremys > Mauremys reevesii. The sequence goes on along the minus strand of NC_052625.1, from coordinate 112,852,068 downwards.
GCATCTAATCTTGATTTGAGTACTCCAAAAAATGGAAAATATACCACTTTCCTTGGTAGTTTGTTCCAGTGATTAATCACCCTCTCTGTTGAAAATAAATACCTAATTTCTAGTTTGAATTTCTCTGGCATCAGCTCCCAACCATTGGTTCTTATGTTTTTCTGTGCTAAATTAAAGAGCCCTTTAGTCCTGGGATTTTGTCCCTGTGAAGGTACTTAGCCACTCTGCAGGCTTCTTTTTGATAAATAAAACAGATTGAGCTCTTTACATTTCTCACAGTAAGACTTTGTCCAATCCTTGAATCATTTTTGTGTCTCTTTTGTGCATGCTCTCCAGTTTTTCAACATTCTTTTTAAAATGTGGGCATCAGAACTGTACACAGTATTCCAGTATCAGTCTCACCAAAGCCATATACAGATCCAAAATCACCTTCTTACTCCTAATCACTACTCCCCTGTTTCTACATCCAAGGAGCACATGAGCTCTTCTTGACATAGTCTCTCACTGGACGCTTATGTTGAATTGCTTACATAAGAACACATGAACGGTTATCCTGAGTCAGACCAATGGTCCATGTAGCCCAGTATCTATCCCGTCTTCGGACAGTGGTTGGTGCCAGATGCTTCAGAGGGACTGAACAGAACATGGCAATTTATCAATTAGTCCAGTCCCAGCTTCTAGCAGTCACAGGTTTAGGGACACCTAGAGCATGGAGTTGCAACCCTGACCACCTTGGCTAATAGCCATTGGTGGACCTATCTTCCATGAATTTATCTAATTCTTTTTTGAACCCAGTGATACTTTTGGCCTTCACAACTTCCTCTGGTAGTGAGTTCCGTAGGCTGACTGTGCTTTGTGTGTAGTATTTCTTTGTTTTAAACCTACTGCCTATTAATTTAATTGGGTGACCCCTAATTCTGGTATTATGTGAAAGGGTAAATAACACTTCCCAATTCATTTTCTCTACACTATTCATTATTTTATAGACCTCTATCATATCCTCCTCTTAGTCATCTGTTTTCTAAAATGAACAGTCTCAATCTTATTAATCTCTCCTCATATTGAAGCTGTTCCATATCCCTAATCCCTTTGTTGCCCTTCTCTGTACCTTTTCAATTTCTAATATATTTTTTTTTTGAGCGAGGGTGACAAGAACTGCACACAGTATTCTAGGTTTGGGCGTAACATGGATTTATGTAGTGGCATTATGATATTTTCTGTCTTCTCTCCATTTCCTAATGGTTCCTAACATTGTTAGATTTTTTTTGACCGCCGTTGCACACTGAGCAAATGTTTTCAGAGAACTATCCACGATGACTCCAAGTGGCAACAGCTAATTTAGACCCCATCATTGTGTGTGTATAGTTGGGATTATGTTTTCCAGTGCTCATTACTTTGCATTTATTAACATTGAATTTCATCTTTCATTTTCTTGCCCAGTCAACCCAGTTTTGTGAGAGATGCCTTTGTAACTCTTTGCAGTCTGCTTTGGACTTAACTTGATAATTTAATATTGCCTGAAAATTTTGCTACCTCATTGTTTACCCCTTTTTCAGATCATTTATGAATATGTTGAATGGCATTGGTCCCAGTACAGATCCTTGGGGGACCCCTCATTTACCTTTCTCCACTGTAAAAACTAATCATTTATTCTTACCCATTGTTTTTCCTATCTTTTACCAGTTACTGATCTGTGAGAGGATCTTCTCTCTTATCCCATGACTGCTTTCTTTTGCTTAAGAGCTTTTGGTGAGGGACCTTGTCAAAGGCTTTCTGAAAGTCCAATACAGTATATGCAATGGATCACCCTTGTCCACATGTTTGTGGACTCCTACCTCAAAGAGGCGTGGCGAGGCATGATTTCCCTTTACAAAAGCCATGTTGACTGTTCTCCAACATTTTGTTTTCATCTATGTGTCTAATAATTCTGTTCGTTACTGTATTTTCAACTAATTTATCTGATACTGAAGTTACGCTTATTGGCCTGTAATTGCCAGGATTGCCTCTGGAGCCTTTTTTTAAATCTGTATTACATTAGCTCTCCTCCAGTCATGTGGTACACAGAATGATTTAAGCATTAGGTTACAGACTGCAGTTAGTGGTTCAGCAATTTCATATTTGAGTTCCTTCAGAATTCTTGGGTGAATACCATCTGCTGATGGTGACTTATTACTGTTTAATTTATCATTGTTTCCAAAATCACCTTGTAACAGGGTGCTGGCTAGGAGAAACAAGCCAGGCCCCTGTTAGCCCTGTTCCAGGGGAAGAAGGGTATTAGTTGGGCAGGCTGAGGGGCCATGCCCTAATTACCAGACTGGATCCACCTGCAGGCCTGGGTAGCCAGCCTGCCCTATAAAGCTGGCTAAGAGACAGGAAGCAGGGGGAGACAGGAAAGGGAGATGCGCGGGCTCTAGATCCTTGCTGGCTGGGAAGTTAGCAGTCTCCCAGAGTGCTGGTCTCTGTAGATATCTGTAAATAATAGGTGGTGGGAACGGACACAAACAATAAAAGGACACAGGTGCTGCACTTCAGTTGGTCTCTGACTGCATTTGTGGAGGGGCCTGGAGAAGGCACCGCTACACAGCTCAACCTGGGACAGTTCCTCAGAATTGTCACCTAAAAAAAATATGGCTCAGATGGGGGAATCTCTCTCACATCCTCTTCAGTGAAGACCAATGCAAAGAATTCATTTAGTTTCTCCGTGATGGCCTTGTCTTCCTTCAGTGTGCCTTAAGCGCCTGGATTGTCCAATGGCCCCACTAATGTGTAGCAGGCTTCCTGCTTCTGATATACTTAAAAAAATGCTGTTAGTTTTTGTGTCTTATGCTAGTTACACTTCAGATTCTTTTTTGTCTGCCTAATTATACTTTTACACCTGACTTGCCAGTGTTTGTTTTTTCTATTTTCTGTATTAGGATTTGACTGCCAGTGTTTAAAAGATGTCTTTTTATCTCTGACTGCCTCCTTCACGCTGTTTAGCCATTGTGGCTTTTTTTTTGGTCCTCTTACTGTTGTGTTTTTTGTTTTGTTTTTTAATTTGGGGGTATACATATAGTTTGAACCTCAATTACAGTGATTTTAAAAGGTTTCCATGCAGCTTGCAGGCATTTCACTCTCATGACTGTTCCTTTTAATTTCTGTTTAACTAGCCGCCTTGTGTAGTTCCCCCTTTTGAAGTTAAATGCCACTGTGGTGTGTTTCTGTGGTATTTTTCCCCCTACAAAGATGTTAAAGTTAATTACATTATAGTTGCTGTTATCAAACGATTTAGCTCTATTCATCTCTTGGACCAGATCCTGTGTGTCACTTAGGACTAAATCAAGAATTGCCTCTCCTCTTATGGGTTCCAGGACTTTCTGATCCAAGAATCAGTCATTAATGGTGTCTAGAAATTTTCTCTCTCCATCCTATTCTGAGGTGACATGTATTCAGTCAATATGCGAATAGTTGAAATCCCTCATTATTATTGAGTTTTCTGTATTTTGTAACCTCTCTAATCACCCTGAGCATTTCCCAGTCACCGTCACCATCTTGTGTCAAGTAGTCAGTAGTATATTCCTACTGCTATGCTCTTATTATTCAAACATGGAATTTTTATCTATAGAGATTCTATGGTACTGTTTGATTCATTTAAGATTTTTACAAATTTGATCAGCAGTGATTTTATATTTACTTCCAAATTATAGATGATAATGTTGAATAACGTCAGGCCTTGTGGAACATTACTAAAAACACCCAAATTCGATGATCCCCTTTGCAACTACCTTCTCAGATCTCTGTTAGCCCGTTCTTAATCCATTTACCATGTGCAGCATGGATGTTGTATGGTGCTAATTTTTAATGAGAGTGTTGTTCAGTACCAAGTCAGATGCCATACAAAAATCTAAGCATATTACATCCATGTAGTTGCCTTTATCAACCAAACTTGTAATCTCACCAAAAAAATGTGATTTGTTTTGTTTGACAAAGACCTATTTTCCATGAAATAATGTTGTTGGGCATTAATTATATCCCTGTCCTTTAATTCTTTATTAATTTAATCCCATGTCAAACTTTCTGTTCTTGTTTTGGCTGGGACTGTTATCAGGCTAACTGGATTATAGTTAATCAGGTTATCCATCTTGTCCTTTCTGAATAGTGGCACAACATTAGCACTCTTCCAGTCTTCTGGAATTTCCCTGGTATTACACAGAATGCAGTGACTTTGCAGCAATTCCAGCTCCTAGAGACTGAGCTAGGATCCTGTCCATGGATGAACCTTGTTCTAATGCTGACTGCTAGGCTGACCTCCATAAGAACTTGTTAGCAGGAGCAAACTTCCACCCAAAGAAACTGTTTTATATTTTTGTTGCTTCTGGCACTGGAGTTAACAGTCAGGTCCCACCTGGACTGTTACCTGGGACAGGGCAGAACAGAAGACTTTGACTAAACTTCTTACCCATAATTGGAATAGTATTTCTGCTATTTAATGTGCTGCACTGTGGATGTTATCAACAACATCCTTGAAAGTTATTTAAATCAGAGGTGAGATCAATATTAACCTGTTAAGCCATATGGATACTCTGGGCATGACTGTTCCAATGTTCAGATGCCTAATGCATGATCAAAATGCATCTGCATTTCTGTATCTAATTTGTGTGTGAAAGACAGACAGGGTTTTCATCTAGTTAGCCATTCACATGCACAATTGAGGTAATTGTGAAAGAAAGTTAGCTACACAAATTCGCTCACAAAATCCAGCTCTGTGTGTGCCATCTGATTGCATATTTTTTTTAAAAAAATATTGCATTGTGGTTATGGACTTTGTTTTTTAATGCAAACAAGATAAGAATCTCAGTTCTCCATTCTATTATACCATTTAAGCCAGTGTTACTCTGATTCCAGTGGAGTCACAGGGGTGTAACAGGAAAACGAGTTAAAAAAATACACTTTTTTGGAATATGGCTGAAAATTAAATCTCTCTCTCTCTCTCTCTCTCTCTCTCTCACAATCTTGTTTTGCTGTGAGTGAAAATATGTATGTCATGTAGGAAGATTTCTTTAAGTAAACCTTGTCTTCCATGTGTATGTCTGAATATCTGTGTGTACGTGTGTGTTTTCAAGAAAGAAAAATACTAAAAACAATTCATGTTTGCTGATGTTCAGAAGAGATTTCTCCATCTGCCAAACTGGAGAATTTCAGTGCCTGACTTGCTGACATCATGGATCGTGTACTGCCTGTTTGATTGTCAAACCTAATGTCTACAGTCATATTCAAAGCCTCCACAATCCTCATTGTCCATTGTTGATAACCAGATATTCCCAAAAGTTCAGAGGAGTAAGCCTGTCAAAAATGCATTTATGACTTGCTCTTACTAATGTTATCTTCATCATTGATTTCCACCTCTTCATTTATTGGAAGATTCAAACTAAGAACCTCAAAGATCAGTATCCATTATGAACAGATCTCTGTCTTTAAGCACCACAGAAAGTCTTAGTTTGACTCTGCTCTTTCAAAAAACATTGTTACAGCTGCAATGTGATTAATCTGAATAAGATATTACAAAGAAAACAAATGCTCTAAATTGTGTGTACTTTTTTATGGACTATTAATTATGTTGCAATTCTATAGAGATCCATGTACACAGGACATTTTATTTCCTCTTTAAAACATTGCATTAGTCTCCATCATACTTCTGCAAAATATATTTAAGTACTTTAAGCTGTGTGCTGTGTACCTGTTTACATCTCCATGTGTTAATGTAATCCTCCAATTCTTGCTTGTGTGTAAATTTACATAACTTTTCTAATTTCTGGTGTGTCCTGATATCTAGGTCCCTTGGAATTAGTGGAAGCTTTAGAACATGGAGGATGCCCTACTGCAGGGTGCAAAGGAGTTGGACACATAAAACGAGCAAGACACATGGGCCATCACAGGTATGTGCTATAAAAAGTTGTAGCTTAATTGTTGCTTGGTCTGATTATATCATTTAGAAAGAGAGTTGCATATACTTTTTTTTTTTTAAATTGCTGTTCTCAAGAAAGCAGAGCCCAGCTGGAAAAAAAATTAAATCCATGTTGACTTTAGTTGCTATGGTGAGCATGTAGAAATTAACATTAACAATCTATTATTTCATTGCAGCAAGGTGTGCCTAGAAAAAATATGTCCAACATTTTTTTCATTGCAAATGAGAAATGCGGCTGCTCTGCTTTTTGTTCCAAAAGGGCTACTCATGTGGCTGTTTGGATTAGAAAATGATGCAAAAAACCCTTTTGTGCAGCTGCAACTTTGTACCAGCTGAAATGAACAGGGCAGTAGTTTTATCAAAGCTTTTGTTTGGGGGTTTTAAAATTTTTGTCAAAGCACTTTTTAAATCCTTAATCCATATTTCTGTCATCACCTTTGACTGACGGGACTGCTGCTAAAAGCTGCCTGCTTAATGTACTTCTCTGAAACACATTCAAGAAATCATGGATTCCAGAGCCTTCCTGAAGAAGACTCAGCAAATGGAGGGAAGGATTCTGGGGGAATGGAAAGGAAAGAGGGAGAAATATCACAGAAGTCACCAGTTTTGTTGTTATTTTAAAATATATCCAGTTACGGTACAAGGTGACCTTAGGACCCCAATAAGTGAAATAAAATCAGTCCAAAGTGTTAAACTCAGAAATAAATATCAAGCAGAACCAAAGGGGCTGGCACAAGGGAAACCCCTATAATCCTCAAGTAAATCAAACCACCTGTAGCTTTTTCTGGTGTTTGTCAAAAAAAAAATCTGTGGGACCACTAATGTACCAATGTGTGCTTTCAACTCGCATGTGGCTAAAGGTGTGCTGTTCGGTAAATTGTTTGAATCAGTTTGCCTTTTTGTCTTTTTATTTTGGCATCTTCTTACAATATATTGGCAATTGGGTTCTCCTTTGTCTCCTCTTTGCTCTGTTCTGGCATATTTGCCACCTTCTCTCCATTTTTCTTTCCCTTCTGTCTTTTTCTGTCCCTATTCTTCTGTCATTCTGCTGGCTTTTATTTTTTCTTTTCTGTGCATCTTTTCTTTTGAGTTCTGTTTTTTATGTTTTTTTGCTCTTCCCTCTTTGCAGCTGCTTCCACTTTCATGGTGTGGGGAGGAACATTCAACAATGGGTCTGTGAGTCCAGGTTATCTTTGCTTTTGTGACTGAGCTCAGTGCTGGAAGAGCAGAGGGGAAAAAAGCCAGAGGGACTATTGATCATTTAGTCTGACTTTGTGCATACACAAGGAGCCTCCCGCTGCCGATGGGAACACATTTGCTTCAACTTTGGTCAGAGTTGTGATCTAGCAGCCTTTGCCATCCCCTGTTTGTCTCCTTTGCCACTGCCCTACCCACTTTTATTAGCCCAGAAACTTGTAGGCCTTGATCCTGCACCATTGAATTCAGGGGAGTTTTGCCGTTGACTTCAGTGAGAGCAAAATTGTCCAGTGTGGAAATTTTAAAAGGAACAATGAGGGTAGTAATTGTTAGAAAAAATCTATCTATTCATTAATCTTCTTACCTCTAAAACAGATTTGGCACTAAACATTTTTATATTGGGAGGGTGCAACGCTTCTGGCAAGTGGAGTTGGCAGCAACAAGGGTCGGTTCAATGACTAGGGGTTTCTCTCAACAACAGAAAATAGAACTGGCTTGAGCCCTCACCTAGTAACCAGTGAAAACTAAACACCACCCTGGGTGCCTCTAAGAGGCAGTACTTCCGCTCTCACAAGCATCGAGTCTGTGTACAACAAAATAAAACATTTATTCAAAGGGAAAACGGGACCCAGCATTAATTTGGGAAAACACCACAACCATAATTCAGAAGCATGTGTCCACAGGAAAACATCCACCCCACAGTGCGCTGGGCAGTGTCCTTTGTCTCTGTTGCTCACTTTGCAGTGCGAAAGTCCAACAAACGAATGTCCCTTATCACACCACTCCCCTTTCCCTCCATGACACCCCACTCACAGTTGGTCCTTGGTTAGCAGAGACCCAGAGTTCAGCGGTGTGTTCATGGAGGGGTGGGCGTTGAGCACTGTCTTGCTGCTACCACCTCCGTAACTGGCTCACAGCTGCTGCTGTCTCTCTGCTGCTGCAATGTCACATTCTGAGGTTCCACCACTTAACCCAGCTCTCAGCAATTTCAGCATGTAGTGGGGAACCTTACTGTCAGTGCAGCTTCTGTGTTGCCTTTCACTGTTCTCAAACAAGGTCTAAGGCTTAGCCCCTAGACTTGCTCAGCAGTCAGGACAGCTCTAGGAATCACCAGCTAGAAGCAAGGACTCTTAATTGAGTCTAATCAGCTCTGTCATTAAACACTGTAGAACAGCAAGTCAAGTGGTGTTTAGGACTCCTTATGCAGAGTCCACACTGCCAGGTAGGAACACCCGTCACCACCAACCCTCATCTCCACTGGGATTTGGTATCCCTACCCCCTGCTTAGCAAGTGAGGTTCAGTTTAGGGTGACCCCCCTCAATCAGGGCATGCTAAGCACAGTTCTGCTTCCCTTTACTCAAAGAGTAAGTAGAACAACATTTCAGTACTCTCGCATTCAAATACTAGAGTGATTTGTAACCCAAACCAGCCAAAATTGATCATTTTGGTAAAGCAGGTCCATCTTGCTGTGCACCTAGGCAGAGTAGTCATTTCTGTGCAAACACAGTCTGCTCCTGAAGTTTCTTCCCTTAAGGGCATCACTAGATGTCAGTGGAGAGCTCAATCAGACCCTGCTTACAAGGGGTAAGAATGAGAAAGAGCTGTATATGAAAGTTAGCACATACGTGCTCTGCTTTTATAACCAGAGTTTCTGTGGTACTTAAAATGATTTGTTATTCATTCTGAATATTGAGAAAATGAAGGTCCATTGCAATTTATTGTATTTTATTTTTACTGTAGTCTTAGAAATCCTGTCGTATACACAATGACCAATAGCCCCGGGGATAAGAAAACTAACTAAAGGGGTTTTTGTTGATCATAAAACTGAAAGATTTGCTTCTTCATAGCAAATACATTACATTATTATTTCACTGGTTAATTTGCCCTGCAAACTGGATATATTTTCTGTTTGAATAGCTCTGAAGAAAAATGAGATTTCTTGTTTATCTGAAACCTACAGGTTTGAGAATCCAGGGCGTCCTAAGGATTCTAAAATTGTATCACTACTTTTTTCTCCTGAATTAGCGAATGTAGTAAAAATGGTAAAATTATCCACATCCAGGTACAGTTCTTTGGCTCGTTCATTTCAGCAACCTCAAATTGTATTTTAACCATGCTGCTTTTATTTATGTATGTATTTCTTTATCTATCATGATAAGGTGCAATATGTGTGCGGAGTAAATGCCTGAAAGCAGGCAGAAGGATCATTTACAATTCTAAGCAGTTTTGAAATAATGTTGATAGCTTGCTCCTTAGGAGCCAGACAAAAGCTTTGGATGATTAATTGTGACAGGGTTAAAGTGTGCACTTCTTGAAAAAGTTAATGATAATAAGGACTTGTTCTCAGTAGTGAATCTAAGATTTTGAAATGAGGGTAGACGCTGTGGGACCCAGTACGCAAATAGGTAGCATTATGCAAATTAGCTGCATATTTATGATAGTGAAATGTGTGCTTATAGCAAGCAACAATCTTCAAATCCTTGCAGTCCTGAAAAGCAATCATTTGTATTTTGTAGTTTGCTAGTGTCTTGGGTCAACTCTCGATGAATAAACATTAAAGCTAGTCTGCTCCAGAGGTCCTCAGTTGTAGCACATTCATAGCTTTTCACTTAAGCAGAGTGGAAAAAGAACATTTCTCTATTCATCATAGTTTCAGGCAATCCTTAACAATATGTGGATGTTGAGAGAAAATACTGGCTCATGTTGAGCCAGAGTTTCAATTACAGTATTGGGAATGGCCTCCTTTCCTTATTAGTATCTCTTGTGTTCCTTGTGCTTAGTAAAGACCTAATGTTTGGCAAGTAGTGAGTGATTACAGTGAACATAATTATATTTGCTGAACTACCTAGGCAGCAAAGCAATAAAACTGGACACAATTTTATTATTTGTTCAAAATCTGTAACTTAGTTGCATGAATTATAGTATCCATCAATGGGAGAGACCGTGAATGCCATAGAAACAGAAATAATAAGCAGTATGTGTTTTTACTCTTTCTTAATTATTCTTGAGTCTTCCAGAGTAAAGTTCTTTTTCTTAAAATAAATGATGTGCTTAGCCTGTGAAAGGTGTTGGATTGACAGCTCCGGAAACAGTAGTCCTGTGTCCCCAGAACAGTTGCAGTATAGGCACCTGCAATGCAAGCTTCTCCCAACACAGCCATCTTAATGTGGCGCAGCCCTCACTTAGTGTAGCTTAGTCTCCGTGCCAATTCAGTCCTCTAGCTGTCGGCTCAGTTTGTCAGTTAGTACTGTTTGTGATGGGGGCTTTTGTAAAATTGGACATTCATCCCTGAACCAGCTCTGATGATAATTTAATGTCTCTAACTAACCTGGATTGAACTCAAAGCAGTGACCTAGAGTTGAATGGTTTAGTATGCCATTATAAATCCCCAGAGCTCTTAAGGTACTACAGAAAGAGAAAATGCTGAAAAACAAACTTAATTTACAAATAGCCACCTTATCAGGCCTGTCAAGTCAATGAAGTCAGTTGTCTTTAAGACATATAGGGACTCATATAAAGAAAACATTGTATTTAATGTAGTTATAACAAGATTAATTATTAATGCTTCATAGCTGGCCTGTTAAATGGAAAGCTGGAGGCAGTGAGGCTCAGGAGGGATTCACTGATTGATTTAAACCTACATAACTCATAGGTAAGTTCATGCTTGCTGTGCTTTGTTAAAATTAAACTGACAAATGGAAATCATGGGAATTCTTTTTATTTTTACTCCTCTGAGTAATCCAAACATCAAGGACTATATTATGATATGTTCCTACAACTTTCTGTAGTACCTTAATTAGAAGCTGACTTGCACCAAAAAAATGCTAAAGCAAAGGGTGCAAAAAATATTAAAATAAAAACCACAGACTTATGTAAGCAAGTTCCAAGAAGAATGAGATTTAAGGCTGTTTAAATTCAGGTTTAAGAATTTTAAAAGTGTAAACACAGTTGATAAACAGAAGTCTCAGAGTGTGTAGTTTAAAGATTCTGGTGGGAGTTTTGTGCAAGATGTTTTGTAATATCTCCCCCTCCCAATCACCCCCCCCCACCTTTGCAGAATGTTATTATTTTAGCTAAGTACAAATTAAATGTGTCCTTCAGAAAAGAAGACAAACATGTTTTCAGATTCCATTGTAATGTTTGTTTTAATAATATACAACCTAAACGATAATATTTAATATATTTTTATAGAAATTTCCAGCAAAAACCTCAAAACATTTCATGTACATTAATAAATCAAGCCACAGAAGACCACTGCGAGCATGGAAAGCCACAGAAAGATTAAACAACTTGCCTAAGGTCACACACTAGCTCAGTGGCTGAGCTGAGAGTTTACCCTACATCTCCTGACAAAGTCTTTTTGGCCTTAATCACTCTATGATGCTGATTCAACAAAGCATTTCAGCATATACTTAAGTCCCTTTGGTATCAAGCACGCACATGATTATTTTGCTGAGTCAGAGTCTGCGCCTTTGTCTCTCAGCCCTCCCCTCCCTCCCCCCAGTGCAATACCAGGAGAGAGACATTTAGGTTAAAGCGGTGGCGGGGGGGAGCAAGGCTCTCCAAGCCACAACAATGTAAAGGAGTCAGAATTAAAATATTCAAATTAAAATATGTTTTCCTCCATCGATCACGCTCAAAAGCCTCTCCCAGGTATGAGGAATTCAAGAGGTTGGATTAAAATGGCTGGAAGGTTTATTCCACTGCCAGTCTTCAAATGAGCATTGCAGATTATCACGATCTTTTGTCAAAATATGATTTTATTAATTTTTGTGCAATTTCTAACTTTGCTGACAAAGCTGCCAGAAGAATACGGGGAACAGTGTTTCGCTTTAGTTTCCAAGGAACATCTTAGACGCTGCTGATATGCCCTCATGTTTTGTAGCTGCTGCAGTCTTCATGCGGCATTTGTCCTGACTTCAGGCATCTGGCATTCCAAGGGAGCAGCAGAATACAATAGAAGACTTACCTGTTGAGGGGTCTAAACTGTTTCTGCCAAAACAGATGACATTATGCATACGCTAAAGGACTCTTGTGCAGTGCGTCATTAATTCAGAGTTTACACTCAGGTTACAAAAAGGAAACAATTTAGACCAGTGTTTTTCAGTGTTCAGTTCGTTACCCAGTACTGGGTCAAGGCATGTAAGGCACTGGGTCACCTTGCTCAGCACCCAGGGACCCTAGCGGCTCTGGTCATCACCGCCAACCAGGACGTTAAAAGTCCTGTCGGCGGTGCTGCCCAGCTATGGCAGGCTAGTGCCTCCCTCTTCCAACACCATGCTGCACCCCGGAAGTGGCCAGCAGCAGATCCAGCTTCTAGGCAGGGTGTCCACGGGGCTCTGCGTGCTGCTCCCGCCCCGAGCAACAGTTCTGCACTCGGGGGGGAGGCCCAGTGCCTGCGGGCGAGAGCTGCGTGGAGCCGCTTGTGCGTGCCTCCACCTAGGAACTGGTCCTGCTGCTTGCCACTTCCAGGGCGCAGCGGGGTCTGTGGGGCCAGGACAGGCAGGAAGCCTGCCTCTGCATCCTGACTCGCCGCTGACCTGTAAGCCCCAACGCCCTGCCCCAGCCCTGAGCCCCCTTCTGTACCCCAAACCCTGCACCCCCAGCCCAGAGCTCTGACCCCTTCATGCACCCCCCTCCCACACCCTGAACCCCTCATTCCTGACCCCAGCCCTCACCCCTGCACCCCAACCCTTTGCCCCTGCCCTAAGTCTCTCCCACACCCCAAACTCCTCATCCCCAGCTCCGTTGGGTTATGGGCATCAACAGTTTTCTTCAACTGGGTCCCCAGGAAAAAAGTCTGAAAACCACTGATTTAGACTGTCATCTTATTCCAGACCCTCTTTTGAACAGAGGTCACAGTCTGTCTCTAAAAGAAGCTCCAGGGTTCCTCGATGTCACCAACCGTCTTCATCAGCAGGAAGCCCTTCTCACCCAACAGCTGTAGCATCCAAGCAATCATTTTGACTTCTTAATCAAGGACAGCATATCTTCTCCCTTCAAATCATGCCTCTCCGTTTTTCACTGTGCTTGGGAAAGCATCACGTCAAGCAAATGGGTATTCTACACAGTGAGTCAGGGATACGTTAGCCAGTTTACCTCCTTCTCCTTCGCAGGGGCGGCTCCAGGCCCCAGCACGCCAAGCGTGTGCTTGGGGCGGCATGCCGTGGGGGGGCACTCTGACCGTCGCCGGGAGGGCGGCAGGCGGCTCCGGTGGACCTCCCGCAGGCGTGCCTGCGGAGGGTCCTCTGGTCCCTGCGGGAGGTCCACCGGAGCCGCGGGACCAGCGACCGGCAGAGCGCCCCCCGCGGCGTGCTGCCGTGCTTGGGGCGGCGAAACGGCTAGAGCCGCCCCTGCTCCTTCCCCAACTCACCTTCCTCTTTCCTTTTCAGGGACCCTTCTCCGAGATTGTGTTACTTCAAGAACGATAGTCTCTTCTAGAACTGGAAGCAACAGAAGAAGTTTCTTACCAACATAGAGGCAAAGGCTTCTATTCCCAGTACTTCCTGATCCCAAAGAAATCTGGTAGCCTCCATCCCATTCTGGGTCTAAGAAAGCAAATTATTTAACCAAAAAAATCAAGTTCAGGATGATCATTCTTGCCTCTTTCATCCCTTCCCTGGAAATTGGTATGCTGCCCTTGATCTGCAGGACTCGTACTTCCACAGGGCGATACTTTCTTCAGACTGTCATCTGCCCCAGAGGTCTTCACCGAGTGCAAGGCAGTAGTAGTAACCCATGTCCATCGTTCTGGTGTTAAAGTATTTCCATACCTTGATGATTAGCTAATTCATGGAGCATCAAGCCACCAGATCCAAAACAATATCTTAATCATCAGGAAGCTGTTTTCCTGTCTGGACCTGAAACTGAATTTGGGCAAATCTAAGTTACTATCAGTATAGCACATAACCTTCATAGGAGCAGTCCTCGACTTCAGGACTGCCACAGCTTACCTCCCAATGGAAAGGTGTCAGTCCATAGCCTTCCTTTCCCAAAGCTTCAGGTCCCACCCAATGACAACAGGGTGTGCTTGCTTTCAGCTTTTGGGTCACATGGCCTCGTGGACATAATGTTGTTAAAGGTTAAAAATCACCATTTCCTTCTCTAACTTGAATTCCTCGGGAAAACATTGGTGCAGCCTGCCAAAATCAGTGAACATCCTGAGGCTGAGCTCCCATTCCTGCCAAAGCAGCTGCAGCAGCAGACATTGCACTGATCAGCTGGGAGCTGCCAAAGCAGACATAGCAGGAGAGTGGAAGAGAAAGCTGGGCTTCCCCCAGCAGCTCCTCCTCCTTGGACCTGGCACACATCCCATCCCTCCTCGAGGGCATCAGATCAAGGAGGAACTTCCTTCAGCCCGGGCAGTGGGGAAGAAAGAGCCAAAGTGGGCTGCCCTCATAGTCCCCTCAGACACAGAATATGGCTCCAGTTTCCTATCCCCTCCATTCCCAGGGGCAGCACATAAGGCACAAACTGCTCTAACTCTTAGCGTGAAGGGGAGAGAGATGAGCTCTGTAAGTTCTCCCGATCTTACGCCAGGCTCAGTTCCCTTACATCTGGGGACACCCCCCCCCCCTTGGAACAGGAGTCCTTTGTCTCCCAGAGTGGGAAAGAGAGAGGTTATTTAGGTTGCAAAGTCAAGGACTTTAAAGTTAGTAAATGTCTGTTTTAGAGTTACCCAGGCAACCTTAATTCATCCCTTTTGTGTAATTATGATAATGCCTTTAATTACATGATCATACACTACTTTTTCCACAGGACCCCTGCCTCATTCACTGCACAGGAGGGGCCAAGTTGTGAACAACTGTAAATCTGGCATTTCCTAACTTTCAAGTGCTTGGCTTTGTAATATAAATAACATTTTTAACGTATTTTTTAATGTAATATAATTTAAAAAATGCTAACAGCCAATTAGAATGTGGGCCAATCACTGTTCCCAGTCCCAGTTGAATAGTGTAGTGGTAACTCTTTCTGTAAAGTATGTTGCAGGACAAATAACCATGGTAGCATGATTCTGTTGATTCCATACAAATAGTTTGTGGGGTCAGGGGAGTATGGTCAGAAGCAAAGGATAACTGGGCATGATGTCTGGTCTATATTCTCAATACAATACTATTGGACCACTCAGAAATCAGCAGGACAACCTAAATGGGAGGAGGACCAGTATCCATGGGAGTCTGGCTAGTATTCTGAGGCAGTTGTGTTGTGGGGAAAGAGCCGATTTGAAAACAAAAGCATCAAGACAGCAACACAGCAGGTTTGCTTCTTTGTGAAGTAAAAAGAAATATTTGCTGCTTGAGTTTGGTTAGTAGCACAGTTCCGGTTTTCACTTTTAGCCGGTGTTTTAACGAACATCCATCCGTACTTGGTTTTCTATTGGTTTCTAGACTTTATGCCATAATACTGGTTCTGTGGTAGTAAATTGCTGTAGAAAGAAAGAGTAAGATAGATGCAAACAGGTTGGCATGTCAAAAATCTAATGTATTTGATAATATTTTAAAGTGAGAATACACCAAGGTATTTCTTTCCATCTTTGTTGTTCATTTTTCCAGGCCGGAAACTATAGTCAGTTCACTTTAAACTAAGGAAGGTTTGTTCAGTGTCTGAGCTAATGGAAGTATTTCTCCTCTCCTCTTCAATTTTCAGTGTTGTCAGCTGCCCGTATTCTGACGTCAACTTGAACAAAGAACGTATCTTACCAGATCGTTTAAGTGGAGAGATGCCGCTAGCCAGTCCATCTGTCCCCAAGAACAGAAAGACAGAAGTAAATGAAAGATCAGCCTCTCCTGTAATCAAGTAATTAAGATCTAAATAGTATTAACAACTTACAATAATATCATTTTATTTAACTGCTATATTACATAATTTACAGAACTTGAAGGCTGTATTGTCTCGAAAGGCCTGTGCTTTTCTCTACATTACTATTTCCAGAGAAGAAATGGCCCTGTTAGAGCTGAGCCTGCAGATGATTGAGCTGACAAAAATTGATGTTGATTTCATTATGTTTGATTTAGCAAGAGTGCATTTTCACTCCTGCTAAGTGTACAGACCATTAAGCTGTTAATTATTGTTTAAAATCAGTTGTTTAATGGTTAATTTCACTTGTGGAAATGATTCATTTTGTTTTTACATTTGCTAGAGCAGTTTCACTGACGTGTATATATGAGTGTTGAAGCTTGAAAAACAGCTCTAATAAATTTCAGAGGGGTAGCCGTGTTAGTCTGTTTCAGCAAAAACAACGAGGAGTCTTGTGGCACCTTAAAGACTAACAAATTTATTAGAGCATAAGGTTTTGCGGGTTATGACCCACTTCTTCAGAAGTATGAAGTGGGTCATAGCCCACGAAGCTTATGCGCTAATAAATTTGTTAGTGTTTAAGGTGCCAGAAGACTCCTCGTTGTTTCAGCCCTAATAAATTTGGTTTTACTGGGGAGAAAGTGGGGAATCAAATTATTGGGGGTGAGTTTTGCAAGAGCAGCAACAGGTATGGAGTTAAGACCCTGGGGCGATTTATTTTTCTTGGAGTGCTTGCTCATGTCCATTCCGTGTTAGGTGCGCACGCGCTGCATGCGCCGTTGCTGGAGATTTTTCCCTCAGTGGTATCTGTCACACTCGCTCTAGTGCCCTGTGATGCTGTGCGCTCACACGCCGATATAAGGGGCCCGGCCAACCCCGCACCCTCTCAGTTCCTTCTTACTACCCACAACAGTTGCTGAAACAACTTCTCTTGCTTCGGCAAGACAATCAGTCAGTGATTTCTGTTATTCTCTAGTTAGTTATCTTGAGTTTTAATTTCTAGTAGTAGTGTATACAGTATTAGTGCATACAGTTAGACCCCCTCTTGTAGCTTAGAGGAGCATCCTGTGCCCTTGGGGCCGGGCATGCCCCGGTCTCCAGGTTTCAAACCCTGCACCTCCTGCAGCAAACCCTTGCTGGTGAGCAACCTACATTCCAGCTGTCTGAAGTGTCTGAGGGAAGCTCACATACAAGAGCATTGTCAAATCTGCCAAAAATTCAGCCTGGTACGAAAAAGGACAGGGAGGCTAGACTAAGGGCTATCCTGATAAAAGCTGCACTTAGGCTGGCATTGGAGCCAAGCTAGTCGGACTTGGCATCGAGCACCTCAGTTTCGGTGTGAAGTGCTCGTCTGGCAACTCGCTTCTCGGCACCGCTTAACCACTCTGATATTGAGAAAGAAACACAAGAAACATGGTCTGAGAGGGGACACTCCCTGGAACCGAGAAAGGACAAGCAAGGGGAGTGCAGCGGAGTGTGACCCCTGTTGGGCCACTGCCGCTCCACTAGCAGCACCGTCGACTCAACCCTGCTCACTGAGTCTAATGCAGGACTGTCCACTGACAGTGGGGGAATATTGTGGCACCAGCGGGATTGTGATGCCATCCACCTCGGAGGCCATTGCAGTGTCCAAGAACTGATGACACTCCAGGTTCTGCTGACCAGTGCCGATGAGAGCATCGAGCAGAAGGGAACAGGTTACCCAGAGCTCCTATCCAGCACTGGATCCTCTGGTACCGATCGGGGAAAACTGGTCCTACTGTCATCAGCGAAGACTTCTCGGACCTTCAGCAGCAGCTGGCAGAAGCAAGGGGGTACCATCCTCTCCCATGGTCTCCTCAAGATGACTCACCCTCTGACTTGGAGGTGGAGTCCTGCACACAACCAAGGGGCCATCACTAGTACTTAACTTACATCCCACTGAATCTCAGCATGGGTGCTGCCCCCAGCACCTGGCAGGTCCAATGGCCATTTTGGAATCTGTGGGGTTTTCTCTCTTCCAGCTGTTCATACTCAATGGTGTCCAAGAGAAGGACTCCCACGCCATCTGGCGCCTCACCCAGACTCTGGTAGCAGCAAGCTCAGTACCAACACTCAGGATTTAGGCCTGTGTGATGTGATCAGTGCAGAAGAGGAGGAGGAAGGCCCCACACCAGTACAGGTCTCTTCCTCCTCCTCCTCAGATTGAACAGCTCGGTACCACAGGACAACTTTAGAGGTCACCAGGAGCTATTGAAAATTGTGGCTTCTAACCTGGGGCTAGAGGTGGAGGTTCTTAAAGAGTTCTCACATAGCCTCGTTGACATTTTGGCTGCCATGGTCCCATCAAAAGAGGCCCTACCCCTCAATTACATCATTATGGGTCCAGTCAGGTCCCTATGGCAGTCCCCATCCTCTCTGCCTCCCGCCTCAAAGAGGGCAGGGAAAAGGTACTACATTCCTACCAAGGAATATGAATACCTGAATTCCCACCCTCCTCCCGGGTCCCTTATGGTCGCAGTGGCCAATGAGAGAGCCAAACAAGGGCAGCTAGGCACGACCCCCAAGCAAAAGGACTTTAAAAAGCTAGATCTGTTCAGTAGAAAGATTTATTCTATGGGTGGATTACAGGTTTGCATCTCCAACCAGCAGGGCTCGCTTGGGAAGTATTATAATAACATTTGGGACTCGATGGCAAAGTTTCAGGACTCATTGCGACAGGACTTCTGGCAAAAATTCTCCACTATGATGGAGGAATGGAAGACCATAGCTAGGGCTTCCTTCCAAGCAGCCCTAGCCGCAGCTGATGTGGCAGCCAGAACAGTGTCTTTGGCTGAGGTCATGAGGAGGTGTTCTGGCTCCAGTCTTGGGAGTTCCACCTGAGCAGTCCATCCAAGATTTTCCCTTTGAGGGAACTTCCCTCTTCTCTGAGCAGACAGACTCAAAACTCTCTATGGTTGGAAAGATTTCAGGCCTACCCTCAGCTCCCTGAGCCTCTACTCCCCAGCACCTTCAAGGAATCATTTCAGACCTCAACAACTGACCTGCTTCTCGGCTCTGGTGCCTCGGCAGGACCCGTTTCAGAACGGAGCAGGGGTTACAAGCACAGTCAGCTGCCCCCTCCACCTCATCCTCACTACCGGATTCACAGATACCCGGGAGGCCCCAAACGGAACTTTTGAAGGGGCACCCGAGGGCATTATATCAGTTCCCTTACTGGATCTTGCCCCCTTTTTGTTTTCAGACCAACTCTCCCACTTCAGCCTGTCATGGCCCCTCATCATCTCGGACCACTGGGTGCTGAGTACAGTGGAGGAAGGTTACACCCTTCAGTTTTCTTCCACCCCTCCCTACCACTCCCCATCCCTCTTATGAACAACTTCTAGTCTAGGAGGTTCTAGTACTATTCCTGCAGGTAGAGGCTGTGGAGGAAGTGCTTCAGAATTTGAGAGGGAAAGGGATTTACTCCCGCTATTTCCTAATATCGAAAGCCAAGAGAGGGGGCTGTTGCGTTGCATGCGGGCCGGATAAAGCACATAACACAAAATTAACAAAAATCTAATAAGGCTAACAAAAGCACTTTACATAAAGGTACTTTGGGTCACATAAATTCAAAGCCATTCTCCCAAATTACCTAAATTTATGCCTAAATAACCCACAACTCCCCCCTTTGAGAATACTCAACAAACCTTTTGGCCGAGTTTTCTCAAACTCTAAAAACAAAAAACAATTAAACTCTAAAAAACTGGGGTAATTAGTTCCACAATCATCCTCCCCATGAACCCGGCAGGGGTTCGGTATGTGAGAGCCCTCACCCCCCAACCCAACCGGTCCACATGCTGGGGAGGAGCACTGCAAATATTCACACTTCCACCCAGATAGTGTCTAGGTATATGTCTACAGCCCCAGATCAAATGGTACTCCTAAAGTATCTGGAAGGGCAGTGGGCTATCCTGGTGCTCAAAATCACTCCGAATGGCCATCAGCTGGTCATTCAAAATTTCAAACATACTAGCTCCCACGGCAATGCTTCCTCAGCCTCAGTAATAGCCCATACCATCTCCGCCAATAGCTTCTGGGTCATGAAACTAATGACAAAAACAACATATAACTCACCAACTCCAACCTATACTGGGCTTAGCGGAGCTTCAACAATGAAACAAAATAAGGGCATATCATTTACAATCCAATTAGGGAGGGCTACCAAAATAGGGGGGGGGCAATACATGCTAAAAAAAATGTATCCAAAACACAGGGCGCAGCCTGTAAAATAAATCCCAAAATCCAATTAACATCACATTTCTCAGCAGGAGTCCCAAATTTCTTCCTGCCAGTGTACAATTCTTTGTTTCTTCACCAGGGTCAGTTCTCAATGTCTTTTTAATCAGGAATTTCTGGACTTTGGCAATATCAACAACGTGAATGTTTTTTCTTCTTTTCCACCACCGTCGTGGTTCAGCTTCTACGGGGGAAATTTACCAGGACATCATCCTGTAGTAATTTTGCTTCTTTCAAAAAACAACAAAAAAAAAGAAAATCCAATAACACAATGGGGGCTGCAGCGGACAAGGGAGAGGTTAACCAGCACATTACCTTGTCCTTTTTTCCTGCTGTTTAAAAGCACAATGAAACTAAAAAAATAATTAGGCCAATCATCAGTAGGAAAATTCTCCTGATGTAAAGGGGTCTTTTGCAATAAAATCATGGGTCCAGGCAATCAGTCTCCTGGTTGCAAAATTGGCAGGGCTGCTAGAATCTTTGGGCAGCTCTTCCATACCTGCAAAAGGAGACAGCTAACACATTCCGTTAGTGCCTGGCAGGATTTTGTAGCTCTCATTAGCTTTTTTGGGCCCAGTCAAGCTCTCTTTAGTCTGGGCTATTCGCCAAGTCTTAGCTGTTAGCAATGTGCGTCCTTGACTGGGGCGAGAAAAGAATGAGCTTTTCTTCGGTTAAATCATCCTGTTCCCTTTCTTTCCCTGCTTGGCTTCTTTTAAACTGTAAATCCTGTGTCAGAACACCCAGCTGTTGCTGCTCATACCGGAGAAGCATAACGGTTTTCCCGGCACTGTTCCAGGCTTAGACCAGCCAGCGTAGGACGCCTTCTTCGGACTCCTGCCAAAACAACTTACTTGCTTGTAGGTCCGAGCGACCTCCGGGGCCACGGCACGAGCCTCTGCCTGCGCCGTGCACTCCAACGTCTTCCCGTCCAGGGCTCGCTTCCAGCGGAGCACCTCCTCGTCCTGTGCCCGAAGGCCGGTCAGGAGGAGCCTCCCCAACTCCCCCTCTCTTCTTAATAAGTAAATCAGTGCAGCAGGGGAAATCTTTCCCCCCTGTCGGTTCATAATGTGCAAATAAAGCTTCTGTGTTATCTTTTCTTCAGCTGATACAGCGGTACTCACGTTAGCTGCTCTGCCCTTCTCCTCCGCGGCTTATAGCCGCCCCTCTCCTCCGCGGCTTATAGCCGCTCTCCTCAGGGCTCAGGTGCGCCTCTCTTTTCGGACGCCCGGGGGCTTCTCCAGCACTCCCCGCTGCAGCTCCTCCGCTCGCCTCTGGGCTCAGGCTCCTGGCCGTTCGCCTCTGGGCTCAGGCTCCCGACACTATCATCATTCGATACGAGTCACGTCGGGGTCCGGGGGCTTCTCAAGCACTCCCCGCCGCGGCTCCCAGCCGCCCGCCTCTGGGCTCAGGCTCCCGACACTATCATCACTCGATACGAATCATGTCGGGGTCACCATTTGTTGCACCTCAGTGCACCTCATGCGGGCTTGGACTCTGTTACCAATCATATTGATTGTTGAACATGTGTCCACGCCCGCATGAGGTGCACTGAGGTGCAACAGGGGCCTGGGGCTTCGACCCATCCTAGACATGCGTCGCCTCAACAATTATCTTAGGAAACTGAGGTTCCACATGGTCTCCCTGGTCTCCATTATTCCCTCCCTGGTTCCATGAGACTGGTATGCCTCAACTCGAAAGATGCTTATTTCCACATCTCCATCTTCCGGGGCCACAGAAGATTCCTCAGATTTATTGTAAACCAACTTATTGCCAGTTCACCATCCTCCCATTTGGCCTGTCAGCAGCCCCTCGGGTTTTCAAAAAATGCATGCCGGTGATGGCGGCCTTCCTCAGAAGGCACACCATTCAAGTCTATCATTACCTTGATGACTGGCTGTGATCAAGGGCTGGTCCAAGGCTCAGGTGAAAGCCGGCATCAGCCTGGTCCAAGCCACCTTCTGTGCCTTGGGCCTATTGATAAATGAGCAAAAGTTGTCTCTTGTTCCCTCCAGAGGATAGAGATTATTGGAATGGTGCTTGATTCTACCTGGTCCAGAGTCTTCCTCCCAGAGTCTCGGTTCCAAACAATGTCGGCTTTGATATCCAAAGTCAGGCCAACCTGGTCATGCTAGTCCATTTTTGCCTCAAACTTTTGGGTCACATGGCTGTGTGCATTTACGTGGTACGACACACAAGACTACACCTCAGACCCCTTCAAGTTTGACTGGCTTATGTGTACCATCACCACTTGGAATAGGTGCTTATAGTCCCCATTCTGGTCCTTGTCTCTCTCGACTGGTGAAGAGATCCCCGTTCAGTATGTGCAGGAGTTAACTTTGTTACCCCCCAACCTTCCATATCCCTAATTTCAGATGCATCCAAACTAGGTTGGGGGGCTCACCTCAAGCGCCTCAGGACCTGTGGTCCCAGGAAGAGCTCTCCCTGCATTTAAACGTCAGCGAGCTCAGAGCAGTCCACTTAATTTGCCAAGTGTTCCTACCCCAGATTACGGACTAAGTTGTATGAGTGCTCACGGACAACATGACAGCCATGTTTTACATCAACAGACAGGAAATAGTGTGTTCGTCTACTCTGTATCAAGAGGCCATTCACCTGTGGGACGTCTGGGAGCCTGGCAGATCACCTCTTTCACCAGGTCTTTCTCTTCTCACCACAAGTAATCCCTTCACTCAGAGGAGACCAGATCCATCTTCCAGAGGTGGGGAATCTCCTCTGTAGACCTGTTCGCAACCAAACAGAACAGGAAATGCCATCAGTTTTGCTAACTGCACAGTCACAGCCCTGGCTCTCTCTCAGATGCCTTCCTACTTGCATGGACAGAATTCCTGTTCTGTGTGTTTTCTCGCATTCTTCTAGCGCACAAGGTCCTTCTGAAAGTCAAGCGAGACAAAGCAAGGGTCATCCTTATAGCCCCAGCATGGCTGTGACAACACTGCTTTGGCACGCTGCTGGATCTGTCAGTAGCACCCCTGCTGCCACTCTCAACCTTCCTGGACTTGATCTCGCAAGATCACACATTTATTCCATTTGAACCTCAGGACCCTCTACCTGACCACATTGAAGCTCCATGGTTGAACCCGGCAGAGCAGGCCCCTTCAGAACAAGTCCATCAGGTCTTGCTAGGTAGTAGGAAACTGTCTATTAGAGTGACTTATCTAGCCAAGTGGAAGCATTTCTCGGTGTGGTCTTCCCAACGAGGATTCTCACCAATTCAGTCACCCTTCCAATTCGTGCTAGAATACTTGCTCCATCTGAAATAACAGGGCCTAGCCGTTTCATCTCTCAAGGTGCATCTGCTGGCTATCTCAGCCCTCCAGTGGATGGTAGGTTTGTCTTCTCACACGAAATGTCCATCTGCTTCCTCATTAAATTAAGAGACTTTACCCTCAAATTTGCAAACCTGTCCCACCATGGGACCTAAACCTAGTCCTCATAAGACTCACAAGGCCCCACTTTGAGCTGCTGACGTTGTGCTCTCAGTCGTATCTCTCCTGGAAGATTGCTTTCCTGGTAGCAATTACCTTGGCCAGGAGGGTCTCAGAAATCAGGGTCCTTACATTGGAACCCCCATATACAATGTTCCATATAACGACATGGTTCAACTGCGCCCCCACCCAGCATTCCTCCCAAAGATGGTCTTGCAGTTTCATAATAATCAGGCTATTTTCTGGGCAGTTTTCTTCCTGAAATCGCACAAGAATTCAGAGGAACTGTCTCTCCATACACTGGATGTTAGACACTCCCTGGCCTTCTACATTGAGAGGACCAAGCCGTTCCATAAATCCATGCTCCTCTTTGTGGCAGTAGCAGATGAAGGGCCTACTGCTTTTAGCCCAGAGAATTTCATCCTGGATCACTTCCTGCATTTGTATGTGCTATGAGCAGGCAGGCGTCCCAACTCCTGCCATCTTGACTACTCATTCAAGAAGAGCTCAGGCTTCATTAGCGGCGTTTCTGGCCAAGGTCCCAATCCAAGACATCTGCAGAGCAGCGACCTGCTCATTGTTAAATACCTTCTCCTCCCAGTACACTATCACCCAGCAGGCAAGAGATTATGTCAAGTTTGGTAGAGTAGTGTTACAATCCACATGTCCATGAACGCTGAGCCCTCCTCCTCGGGTACCCCTAGGGAGTCACATACCGTGGAACGGACATGAGCAAGCACTCAAAGAAGAAAAGAGTTGCTAACCTTTCCATAACTGTTGTTCTTCGAGATGTGTTGCTCATGTCCATTCCATGAGCCACCCTCCTGCCTCTTTGTCAGAGTTAGCTGGCAAAAAGGAATGGAGAGGATGTGGGGCCATCAGGCTCCTTATACTGGTGCCTGAGTGCAGGGCACCAGAGGTCGCTAGAGCTGGTCTGACGGATATCACTGAGGCGGAAATCTCTGGCGACGGTGCACACTGCACACGCACACCTAACGTGGAATGGACATGAGCAAGACCTCTCAAAGAGCAACAGTTTTGGAAAGGTTAGTAACTTTTTTATTAGAAGCACTGGGAGAAAATGCTTGTGGTGGCAAGGGGCTCCTTATATGTTTATTTTCAACAGTTTCAGGCTTTTACACCAAAATCAATTGCAAATACCTGCAGTGGAGAGGGGTTTGCAATATTTCTAAGGGCTATATTTGAGTGAAATGTGCTAATGGTGACATTTTTGCAGTCCAGAATTTCACTCAGTTTTCACTTATAATGCCCTTGAATTTGGAATATGTAGTAGTTTAAGTGCTGTTTTCATGGAGAAGCCCCACTTTAAGTTAAAAACAAAGAGGGTGTTCAGCTATTAGAAGTTCACTATCTGGTTAAATTATCCCCAAATTGTAGGATTGTGCTAATGTATTAGAACTAGAAAGTAAAATTGACTACAAACTGACTAGTTCCATTGGTGCCTACAGTAACTTCACTTCAGTGGGAATAGTATCAGGCCCTAATCTGTTTTGATTGTCCAAGACACAAGAGTGCATACATTTTTTAAAGCAAAAACTGTGAAAAGAAATTTTAAAATTCTTTTGTATTCATATTATACTGGTAGACTTTTCAAAAGCACTCAGTGTTGGGCAAACTCTACTCCCATTGAAGTCAGTGGGAGTTTTACCTGTGACAATGCGGATAAATTTACACTGCATTTTGGAGCAAGTGGCAGTGAGCCTCCAATCCCAGGTCGACAGACTTGCGCTAGGAGGGCTGGTGAGTGCTCTAAAAATAGCTGTATACCTAGTGCTTTGAAGTTGTGGCTTGAGTTGGAGATCCAGTTTTGTCAGTTTGTAAAGTTTTCTTAGTAGCAGGGAAGGACATTTTATTTTTCTTTAAATATATGATTTCTTCCTGTATCAGTATTTCTTTAATTACAGCAATTAATCTTCAACCACATAGAAAATAAACTGTCAGCTCAGATTTCAAAACTTTATCAATTTGTTTTAATAGTGACAGAAAATGTCCTAGCCCTGGTCACACTGGCTCAAAATCTTCAGCTCATAATCGATCATCTGGGAAATCTGTGTCAGAGACGACAAAGCAGGAAGATGCAGAAAATAAATCTCCTTGCAAAGAGCTTCTATTATGTGATGCCAAAGACAAGAAATCCTCTAGGTATGTGTCTTTCAACTACCTTTGAAATATGGATTGTTTGGAGACTACATGTGAAATGCAACTTGTTACATAAATACAGTACAATGATTTATTAGTGAAATTCCCAGGAAGGCGTGGGGAGACACGAGGAAGCCATGCAGTTGTCTCTAAATTAAATACTAGAATAATAGTGTGTCATAATGTATATAGCTAGTGAATAATGCAAAGCATAGGGAAAAATGAGGGGATACATATATTCCTGAACAGGGAAATTATTGACTCTATAGAGGTAAGGAATTTCCCTGCATTCTCCTTAAAAATAAATCACATTTTTAAATGAAAAGTGCTTATTTAGCTAACTGAGGTTTTGTATTAATTGTTTGGGCTGAAAGGAGCAAGGTGTGTTTAAGCTAGTTTTTAAAACAATCTAAATTTTAAAACAAATTTAAAGCTAGTTTTTAAAAGTAGACACTTTGACTAGTGTTATAGAAAAGTTATTGTCAATATATGTGAAATTAAAATGTATACATTTCAGTGACTTCAGTGGGGCTTCATATGGGTAAAGCAATCTACTCAAGTTAAACTCATTGCAAATTTGAAGCCTTATTTTGGTGGCTATAAGCCTACACTAGAATGAGACAGCCTTCCTTAATTCTATGCATCTTCATGTTATCTCAAACATTCATAACACCCATATTATAAGTGGTGATAATAGCAAATTAGTTGAGATACAGTTCTCTGCCTAGGAATGTTAATCAAATAGAGTAGATATCTCAAAGTAATGTTTAGATTATTGAAGTTTACTGCTTAATTAAGAAGCAGTTCAATCCCCTGAAACTTGGATCTACTCAGTGATTTCTTTCTTAATTAAAGTATCTGCAAATCTACTTTTTGATATAGATGTTTACGAATAAAAAAAAGAACATAGCAGTAATTGAAAACTTTGAGTAGACGCAGCCATGCATTCCACTTAGGTGTGTGCGCACCCAGTGTAAATTTGTCTACCAGTACTTGTAGAGGGGCAGCACAAGCACCACGTGGCTGTAGCCTCTCCTCTGGGTATATGAGACGGCGCTGCCCCGAACCTCCCTCAGTTCCCAGGTGGGTGCAAGGATGTTTTGTGCCCTAGGCAAAACTTCCACTTTGTGCCCCGCCCGAGCCCTGTGGCAGTTCTCCGCACCCCCCCCACCCTGAGGCGCCCCCGCCGAGGCAGCTCCGCCCTGAGTCCCCCCCCCCCCATGGCATCTCCCCCCAGCCCAGGGAGCCATGCAGCAGCTCCCCGTCCCAGCTCACCTCTGCTCCGCCTCCTCCCCAAGCACGCCGTCGCCACTCCACTTCTCCCGCCTCCTAGGCTTGCGGCACCAATCAGCTGTTTCGTGCCACAAGCTTGGGAGGGAGAGAAGCAGAGCGGGGCGGCGTGCTCAGGGGAGGAGGTGGAGCAGAGGTGATCTGAGGCGGGGAGCAGATCCCCTTTGTGCCACGCCCCCCTGCCCCAGGTCCCTCCGCCTAAATGCTGACAACGACTGGGGCGGCCCAAGATCCGGCTGCCGCCAAAGGACCCGAAATTCCGCCCCCCAAATGCTAGCACCCTAGGCGACCGCCTAGGTCGCCTAATGGGTTGCACCGGCCCTGTCAGTTCCTTTGCACCAGCCATGGCTGGAATCAGAGTTTTCTGTGTGGTCTTAACCTCACAACCTCTCAACTAGTTTAGTTTTCTCTTGTAAATAGTTAGTAGAACACTGAGTGTTAGATTAGCATTAGTTATGATAATTTAGATTTTCTCGGTGATGCCCTCATAGGGGTTTAAACACTGTTCTTTGTGTGGGGGAGCAATTCCCAACTGTGGTCCCTGCTTTGGTACTGAGGCGATCATCAGGCTGGAGACTGTCGTGGGGTTCTAAGTATGCTTCCACTTCACATTCCAGAGCAGGCACCTCTCTGAAGAAGCAGAGGAGCCATTCCCTGTCGACTGCCGAGGGAAAGGTCGTATAAGACCAATCGAGACCACTCAGGGTCTCAGGGTGACTCTTCCACCTCCCCCAGGAAAACTGTGGACTGGCATGGAGTTAGCTGCGCCGCTGTCCTGAGTAGCTGCTCTATGCCAGTGAGAGAGAACTCTCCTGCTGGCATAATTAAACCACCCCAAACAAGCAGTGGTAGCTATGTTGGTGGGAGAGCATTTCTGTCTGTGGACATAGCTGTCCACACTGGCACTTTTGTTGGTGCAACTTATGTCGGTCAGTGGTGTATTTTTTCATACCCCGACCGGCAAAAGTTTTACTGACAAAAGGGCTAGTGTAGACAAAGCCTTAGTTTCCCAGACCTGAAGAAGAGGTCTGTGTAAGCTCGAAAATGTCTCTCTCTCTCACCAACAGAAGCTGGTCTAATAAAAGGTATTACCTCACCCACCTTGTCTCGCTAATATCCTGGGACCAGCACGGCTACAACACTGCATATTTATGGTACATCCAATAACTATTGGTTCAAGAAACTGACGCATTTCCAGTCTGTGAAATCAGAAAACAAAATTACTTTATGGGGAGAATATTTGTAATGGAAATAGTCAACTTTATTGCAGGTACTAGGCATATAATCTTTAAACTTCCATGCAAAGTTTAGATTACTGGAGTCAATAGAAAGTTAATCCATTTCCTGAAAATAGATACAGTAGATTTTCCATAGAAAGTAATAGAAAAAATGAAGTAATACTTTTATCAGTAATAGTCAAGATTTTTTTATAATCCCAAATATGATTCTTCACAATAAACACTGCTGCCTAAAAGAGTATCTTTAACAATTTCTGTTTAAACTGAAATTGGGTTTGTGAAATACAGGACAAAGCAAAGAAAAATTACCGTAGGGCCTCTTATTTTGATCAATAGTATGCCAACAGAAAATGGAAGAGAATTATATAGTGTGTGTGTGTGTGGACAGCACATTCAAATTCTATTATTGACTCTCTTTTTTAATAAGTGGAAAATATATCATAACTCAAACATCTTGAAACATACAGAGTACAAAAATTGAGATGAAAGATAAGAAAAAAAATGATCCCAGCTATTTTTAGCTAGTAGAATAAAAGGTAAATTAAGTATCTGGTTATACTTCCAGGTCATTAAAGATTTTCCTTTTAAAATGTAGGCAGCAATTACAGTATTGACAATACATAAAGGTGTTTTTAATTTTATAATAAGCAATTATGGCCTGATGCAAGTCTCATAGAAATCAGTGGAGAGACTTTGAGTTCAATGGGAGTTGGATCAAGCCCTTAATGAGCATGATACAGTAACTACAATCGATTGCAAACAAACAAAAGCCCACTCTTAACCTGTTAGAAGGATACAATCATGTACAGGGGTAAAAGATAATTGCCTCAAACAGAATAGTCAAGGCCAAGATCTTCAGAAGTAGGAGTCTAGATTTAGTCTTCTCAATTCATACATAGGTTCCTAAATTAGTGGCCTGATTTTTCAAACGTGCTGAGTCCCCACTGAATGCCACAGGATTATCTTTCAGTTTAATAGAGAAAAGGGGGCCATTGTGCCCTAACTCTGAGTATACAATAGATTTTTATCAAGATACCTGTTAAAGGAATGTGTAAAGCTCAAAATAGTTTATCACAAAGCTGAGGTTTCCAGGCTCTCTGGCATCCTGTTACATATTATATTGTTCTTGTTGTTTTGTTGTTATATTAAATGTTTTCACAACTCTTGGTAGGAATAGATAAGGGTATAAAAATTACACTAGTAACTACTTATTTAAAGTGTTAATTAGCATACTAGATCATAAATTCTCTCTTTTACATGTTTGGTAGGATGACTAACCGTCACTGTTTACAATCTAGCTACAGCTGATTGGCCAGAATCTGTTCATGGAACATATAATTAGGGCTATCAATCACAGTTAACTCAAGCAATTAACCCAAATAAAATTAACTCCATTAAAAAAATGAATCACGATTAATTGCAGTTTTAATCACACTGTTAAACAATAATAGAATACCAATTTAAATTTATTATAAATATTTTTGGATGTTTTTCTGTGTTTTTAAATATATTGATTTCAATTACAACACAGAATACAAAGTGTATAGTACTCACTTAATAGTATTATATTTTATTACAAATATTTGCACTGTAAAAAAGATAAAAGAAACAGTATTTTTCAGTTCACCTCAGACAAGTACTGTAGGGAAATCTTTATCGTGAAAGCACAACTTACAATGGAGATTTTTTTTTTGTTTTTGTTATGTAACTGCACTCAAAACAATGTAAAACTTTAGAGCCTATAAGTCCACACAGTCCTACTTCTTGTTCAGCCAATCGCTAAGACAAACAAGTTTGTTTACATTTACGAGAGATACTTCTGCCCGCTTCTTATTTACAATGTCTCCTGAAAGTGAGAACGGGCATTCTCATGGCACTTTTATAGGTGGCGTTGCAAGGTATTTACATGCCAGACATGCTAAACATTTGTATGTCCCTTCATGTTTCGGCCACCATTCCAGAGGACATGCTTCCATGCTGATGACGCTTGTTTAAAAAAAAAATGTTTTAATGAAATTTGTGACTGAACTCCTTGGGGAGAATTGTATGTTTCCTTCTTCGTTGTTTTACCCTATTCTGCCATATATTTCATGTTATGGCAGTCTCAGGTGATGACCCAGCACATGTTCGATTTAAGAACACTTTCACTGCAGTTTTGACAAAATGCAAAGAAGGCACCAAGATGATATTTCTAAAGATAGCTACAGCACTCAACCCAAGGTTCAAGAACCTGAAGTGCCTTCCCAAATCTGAGAGGGATGAGGTGTGGAACATGCTGTCAGAAGTCTTAAAAGAGCAGCACTCTGATTCAGAAACTACTGAACCCGAACCACCAAAAAAGAAAATCATGGCATCTGACTCAAATGATGAAAATGAACATGGGTCAGTCTGCACTGCTTTGGTTCGTTATCGAGCAGAGCCAGTCATCAGCATGGAAGAATGTTCTTGGGAATGGTGGTAGAAGCATGAAGGGGCATACAAATGATGAGCATATCTGGCATGTAAATACCTTGCAACGCCAGTTACAATAGTGCCATGCCAATACCCATTCTCACTTTCAGGTGACGTTGTAAATAAGAAGCGGAAAGAATTATCTCGTTTGTCTTAGTGATTGGCTGAACAAGAAGTAGGACTGAGTGGACTTGCAGGCTCTGAAGTTTTACATTGTTTTGTTTTTGAGTGCATTTATGTAACCAAAAAAAAATCTCCATTTGTAAGTTGCACTTTCACAATAAAGAGATGATGCACTACAGTACTTGTCTGAGGTGAATTGAAATATACTATTTCTTTCATCTTTTTTACAGTGCAAATATTTGTAATAAAAAATAACACTATAAAGTGAGCACTGTACACTTTGTATTCTGTGTTTGTAATTGAAATCAATATATTTGAAAATGTGGAAAACATGCAAAAATATTTAAATGGTATTCTATTGTTTAACAATGCGATTAAAGCTGATTAATCATGATTATTTTTTTAATTTCTTGATTAATTGTTGTTATTTTTTAATTGTTTGACAGCCCTACATATAATTTTTTTTAAATATAGGACGGGGGAGGGAGGAATGCTATGTTATGTTGGATTCCTTATCTCTCTCTCTTTTTATTTCACATGAAGAAAGAATATTTACACAATATTATTAAATGAGTAGATAGGGATATTAAAATCGCCATGCTTGAACAGACCAATTTGGCCATCTAATTCAATATTCCACTTTCAAGAGTAGTTTAAACTTGATGTTTCAGGCAAAATAGAAACTCCCCTCTCCTCCCCCAATATAATTATGGTCAGAAATTAACCAAAAGTCTGTAGAATTTCCTTCTCTACATAGATTCTATGGACATTTTAGGAGAATCTTTGTAAAAAGAAAATTGGAGCATGTAGAATTAAATTCAGTCAGAGCCTATGAAAACATGAATAAAGTAACACATTTATTTTATAGTTAATTTATTTTAAATAAATAAAATTGACTGTTATTTCACCTAGATCAGTCTATTTTTTCCCAAAATTCTTCCCATAAGATTTTTCATACCTATTTCCAGATCTTGCACCTAAGATCACGGTAGTGCCCTCAGATTTTCCCAGGCTGTTTCCATTAGAGATTTTCAGACTTTCTCTCTTTCCCTTCCTCCTAGACATCCATATTTTTTTAAATGTTCGTTAGAACATTCAGTTATTTGCACCTTTAAAATCTGCAACTTTTTCGCCTTGGGACAACCTTTCAGATTTCTGCAATATGCATTCCTCCAACGTCCTTCAATCAGTTGTTTTTTTCATGTGCATTTTTATTAAGTTGATGCTGAAATATATATATTTTACTGGCATCATGCAATTTTTAGAGAAAATAATTCCCATGCGCGCGCGCTCTCTCTCTCTCTCTCTATATATGTATATATATAAACACACTCAAGTGAATTTACGTAGCAAATGAATTTAAGTAGTAAGAACAAGACAAAAAAAAGAGGGGCAGAACAGAAAATAGCTCCATGTTCAATCCTGAAATGACCTGTGCTAATATGTAGGCATAGTTCTCAGACATGATTTTAATCATATAATTCTAGCAAAGCAGACCATGTTTCTTCAAAGGGACAAAACTGTGACTTTACACAGAGACTCTCTCAAGATAGATCAGTCGGCTTGTTGTAGTGAAGAGCAAGTTCAACTTGTTCTTTTGCCTTCCATTTTTCTAGGATGTTATTTTTTGTGAATTAATGAAGTTGTGACTACATTGGATAAATCCCTTCTCTCTTCATTTTATCAAGGAAATCAAATTAAACTGTGTAATAACCTGTTGCCAGACACTTTGAACTATCTGGCAGTTCCACAGCATGTGTCTCGGTGAACCATTCAGCTCATCACAGTTTTTATGATAATTTGCA
Source organism: Mauremys reevesii (assembly GCF_016161935.1). Taxonomy (NCBI): domain Eukaryota; kingdom Metazoa; phylum Chordata; order Testudines; family Geoemydidae; genus Mauremys; species Mauremys reevesii. Next base: position 112,819,360 of record NC_052625.1, on the reverse strand, counting down.
TTTGGCCATCTATCCACACCTTTTCTGTAATCCAGCATATCCAAAGCAGGATCTATTCTACAACCCAGCATCTCCCACGATTCTGATAGGAATGGGTTTATTCCCTTCCTGTCTGCAGTTTCTGGAGGCTGTGCAAAGCTGCAACATAGTCTGTGCTAGACACACTCCCCTTTCCTACTTCCTACCAAATCTTCTGCCTCGGTGGCAGTAGTCAAGTGGTGGTTTGTGCCGCTCCTGTCTTTTTCTGTTTGTAATTTGTAGGTATTTGGGGGGCAGTTAAGGTGTTTTTATTTATATTCAAGCCTCCTTTCCTCCTCCTGGTCCTGGATCTGAACAGCACAATGGTCACAGGTCCTGGAGCCTCTGTTGCAGTTGCTGTCCTCACCTTGCTTCCCCACCAAGCTCCTCTGCTCCCCTTTCAGGCATGACAGACCAGCTGTACAAGCACTGGGCAAACTCCAAAAGGTGCACTGCATGTTAGCCAGCTTTCTCAAGGCTGGCAGAAGGTAAAATATGCCCAGCCGGTACCCAGCCAGCCAATCCTATCTGTCCTAAGACACACGGCTCTAAGTCAGACAGGCATGTTGGGGCCGCTGTCACCCCAAGTAGCCTTGACTCCACTGCAGAAAAACCTGACCAGGAGAGACCGAGCAGAACAGGGAGAGGCTCTGAGAAGTAGGAGGACTTTATCCAGCAGAGCCAGGGGATAAGTCCTGGGGTAACGAGATCTCAGAGCTAAGACCCTTTCTGGGCTATGGGTCCCCCCACAAGTCCTAAAGTGGGTCCTAGCATCCCTGGGGAGAGCAGCAGGGCTCCTACATGGCTCCCCTTCTTTGCACCATGAATTAGGGGGTTTTCATGATACTCTGAGGTAAGTCCTGCAAAACCCAGAGACTCTGGGTCTCAAAAAGGCAAAAGCAAATGTGTCCTTCACAAGGGAGTGAGTACTGTTGTTAAATTAATCTTAATAAACTAGTGGGGTGAAAATTAGGGGTTTGTCCCCCTTCTCCTTTGCCTTCTCCCCCAAGGGACTGATTGCTGGGATTTATCTTCTTCAGAGTCTCCTTCACAGTGCTCTGTACCACACTTATCCTCTCTCACCCCCTGACTCTGCAGTATGTCTGGGCATGCAGAGACTCCTGTGCCGCCCTGCCTTAAGCTGCAAGCTAAGAGAAATTGTGCCTGTCTGGCTTTCAGCCCAAGAACCCTCACTCCACCAGGGAAAGGGACTAAGCTTTGAGGCAGCAACAGAGTGGGAATTGTGCCTTCTGATTATGAGCCATAAACCCTTGCTCTGCCAGGGAAGGGAGCTCAGACTCTGAAAGGCAGGAAAGGGTCTCCCTGTTTACCCCTCCCCTGCTCCACAGACTGACTCTATATTAGAGCCTGGAGCACTTCAGCTAGCCTGTGGCAGACCAGAGGCACGTGTGGATTCCACTCCCCACAAAGTTGCACCTTCATGGGATTACAGAGAGGTAAGTGAGAATTCCCTTCCCATGTTCAAAATTATCCTGATTTCTTGAGTAAAGCTCCAGGTGGTACTAGGTTGCTCCTACAGCACTTACTTGGGTGCTAGCCAGCCTGGCGGAGTAAGCAGGCAGCCTTTCAGGCTCCCAGGGACAGCTGACAAGCTGTTTTCACAACTGAGGTATGTGTTTCAGTAACTCTCCTCTCTGGTGTGGTCCCCAGACCAGGATCAACAATGTACTGCCTCCCCCCATAAACAGCCAGGGGATGAAGTAGCACACATGCAAAAAAACCTGTCAAACTTTTCTAAGACAGGATGTCAGTCATTGGCATGCAAGGAACTTGTTAATATTAGTGAAGCATCTTTCTTGTCAAGCATTATGATAATATGTTTTCCCATTGTTGCCTCCTTTGAGGGCATCATAAGATCCAAACAAGGACACCTGATTAAACCAAAAGTTAAACTAAGATATTTGTTTATATATGTAAAAAAAAAAAAATATTGGGGAGCCTACGGTTGGTGCAGCGGTAGCTCCACCAGTCACAGCTTCAGAAGGGGACTTCCTTCCAAAACACCCCAAAGACCACAAGAGTGGCACACTCTGCAGCCTCAGCTATAACTGTTCAGACCAAAGGGGTTTTTTTTATATTTAGTAAGGAAAGCCTTTTTTGTAGTAAACAAGCGGCTCATCTTCTAGGACTATGATCCTTTTTTGGAGTAAGACATCTCTGGTCCTATCTTGGTCAAACTCTTGATGTGATTTGTGACAAGCAATGGATTCTAACTTGGTGGCTACAAGGATGTTATGTTACGCCAATGAATAGTCATCACTCATCCTAATTGGATATCTTGTGCTTCCAAACTTACAGGTGAGGAACTGTTGGGAGAAACATTAGAGAAATTAGTAGCTGATGCTGCAGAGAAGCCTCAACTTTGGGGTCAAAGCCAGCACAGCAATCCATTGGTTGCTACCAACACCAGTGGTATCCAGAAAGAGATTGTGACCCTGTCGGGTTGGGGAGAATCTGGAGCAGAAGCTTCCAAGGAAACCTAAATGAATTTTCCTCCAAACCAACAAAATCCTCAGCATGACAAAGATTCTTCCTTTTGATCCACCCTCCCCACCCAGAGACTTAAGTAGGTGCAGGAAAGCAGAGCTTACAGGACTCTGGATAGCCCCTCCCCCCCTCCTCAAGCACATGGCTTTGCAATGACACCAGGAAAAGCTTCCTAGTTCTCTTGGTAAACAGAGTTGGAGCGGAGAAAGACAGTAGACAGATTATAGAAGATCTAGGATCTGATATTCATGCTGGACAAATGCATGAGGCCATTCATAGCTCAGTGTCTCTAGCTACTGGATCTGCTGGTCTCGCACATATGGGTCTCCCCATAGATGAAGTCACATGCCAAGTGTCTCCAGGCCTTTCTTCTGAGAGTATGGGACCATTCCTCTGTATGCATGCAAATCTAGGGACTGGATTACCTAAAATGATGGACAGTCCCAGGGACCGTCCAGAGGGGTCTTCCCATATGCCTTCCAGGCCTGCAGGTTCTCAGTAGATGCCAGTTTGGGAAGGAGGGGCACTTCTGGGACCAAGAACAATGTAGGATATCTGAAGCTCCGGGAAGAGGAACCACAGTTGCCAAACAAGCTCTATTGAGATTTTAGAGTTACCTAGAGGGCAACCATGTCTTGGTTTGTCAGCCAGACAACATGACCACGGTTGCATGCATTCACAACCAAGGGTGAACAAGAAGTGATGGAGACCATGGAATGGGAAGACAAGACTCTCCCTTAACTAAAGACAATACATGTAAAAGGGGAGCAGAACCAAAAGCAGATACAAAGTCAACTACTCCGAGTGAGACTTAAGCCAGGAAGTCTTCACTCTGATTTTGCAGACATGTGGTCTCTCCTCAGTCAACCTGTTTGCCAATTGCAAGAATGAACAACAGCCACAATTCTTCACTTGAAAAGCAGACCTCAAGTCAATGGAGTCAGATGCTGTGTTTACAGATGGAAGCAAAACCTGCTATACACATTTCTTGCCCTTCTCTCTCCTAGGAATGGTGATCCAAAAGATAAGTTGAGAAGAAGCAAGAGTAATAGTGTTAAGTCTATACTGACCATCCTGGTTCTCCAATCTGATAGAATTGAAAGCTGAAACACCGTTTCATCTTCCATTGAGACCTGACATCTTTTTTCCACAGTCCATTCCTCCATCCAGACCCAGGTAGTCGTCAGCCTGGCTATTGAAAAGGAAGCATTAGGCTGAGTGGAGCTGTCTTCCAAAGTGATCGGGACTCTGCTCTTACCCAAGAGTTTCCACACTAAAAACTACTCCTCTGTGTGGACCAAGCTCAGTTCATGGTGCCAAGAGTGCAGTGAAGATCGAAGGGACACTGGGATTCCAGCCACTTCAGACTTAATTCAGGAAAGTGTGAATAAGGGCCTTCAAGCCACCACCATGGCACACCTGGTATCAGCCCTAAGTAGTGTACTACTCACAGGACCCTCAGGCTCCTTGGCGAAACCCTCAGATTTCTCAAAGCAATCAGATTGTCTATACCAATAGTCAGACCGATCTTTCCAAAGTGGGACCTACCACTGGTGTTGAAAGCCTGTAATAAGCCTTTGAATCTCTGACTTCCTTCAGTCTGCCCAGGATCCATGGCAACCTTATGGACTGGAAAAGCATTCACTTCCACCACAGAGGTCTGCAGGGCAGCCATGTAGGCATCGATTAACACCTCTATCAGACACTATGAAGTGGACTTTCTGTCTCTGCAGAGGTCTCCTTTAGCAGGAAGGTACTGCAGTTGATGGTCCACACATAGTCTTGCCATTATGAGCAATTACAAAAGGGTAGGTCTTTCCTATTTCTTATGTTCATTTTTCTATCCTTCCCTATTCCTGTTCATTGATCACTACTTCTCATACATGTCAGAATTGTGGGAGATGCTAGGCTACTGAATGGAAAATTTATATATTCTTTCTGCTAGCAGCATCTCTCACAATTCCAGCCACCTTGGATGGCTTCAGAGCCAAGGATCAGCATTTTATTTGGATGGTTACCATATAGGCAGTGGCCTACTGTTCATAGTTGGCACTGAAGTTATTGTTACTAATAATTTTGTAAGAGTTTGTTTTACAGCTTTGGAATGAATTGTCTGGCAGCAGGCAGGATGGGGTGGGCATGGCTGCACAAGCTGTACTGCAGCTTTGAACAACCTCTGGAAACTACAGACAGGAGGGGAATAGCCCATATGTATCCGAACTGTGGAGTTTTTTGTTTCAGCACTCAATTTTTTAAAATGTTTTTAAAACATGATTGTTTTCATAAGTGTAAGCTTGTAATGGTGCATTTACTTAATAATACTTTTGCATGTTATTATGCATTCATATGGCCAGTAATTGTGAGTGTCAAGTAATTGCAAATAGCTAGTAATTCTGTTTAATGTGCATTCAAGTACATATGCAGATATGTGTTCAATTTTGCAGTTGAGCCCCTGTGGATTTAATTATGTTTGACTCAATCCTTGTCCGTATAGAATTTTCTCTATTATCTCTTCATGGCTTCATGTTCCAGGTAGTCCTTTTTTTCACTGAGGTATTTTTTGAGGAATTCTATCCACAAATTTATATAAGAAGGGTTCTCTACTTAGTCCTCAGATACAGACTCAATACTATTTTCAACTGGTACTCAGAATGCTGACTTCCATTTCCTTCTGTTACAATCCTGGGTATCCTGTGTACAAACAATTACTTATACTAGAAAATTTCGGTTTACAAAGTATTTTCTGAATGTCAATGTGTGGGGAAACTGCAGTGTTCATATGGAATGATGAAGAGATTAAAACTGAAGATAGATAAATGTGTTGGCAGGATTGGACCCAAAAGCATATTTTAGGAAATTGGGCAATTATAATTTTAAGGTAGATTTACAGCACTTTCACAGCTGCAAGGGAAACCTAACATAATAAGTACTCAGCTATGGAAATATTTACAAGTAAGAAATATGAACACTCAAATTTGAGGATTAAATAGAGCCAATTTGCAAAATAAGTCTGAGATTCTTTAATTGTAATGCATTTAACCAAACTGGATAAAGCCCACTATATGGATATTTCTACTAAAATGGCTTTCTGATAAATAGTTAAAATTCGGCATGTACTTTGTCACTATGCAGTTCCAGTGTTAACAACCACTGAGATAAATAGGGAAGTCGTGTGTTTCTCAGAGCTTTCATTTCGTGTGTGCAGTCCGTGTACTGCAGCAGTTTATATTCATCAGGCATTCTCTGCACATTTGGTTAGAAACCTAATTTTTATATAAATAAAAGCTTGAAATCTACAGCAACTCTTTACATTTGTGCCAAAGCATGGAATTCCTGCTGTACGTATTTGAATTGTGCTTAGCTGTAATGCCCCTAGTTATTTTGTACTCTAATATAGCATAAGGCGTAGATTTTTCTGGTCCGCTAAGTTCACTTGTACTATTTTTTTCAGTGTATCATGTGCAACACTGCTGATGTCAGTGAAGTTGTGCCCATCTGCCTGAAGTCTAATTTAAGACCAAAATATTTATATGTATTTAAAAAATAGCTTTTGAGACCAGGTTACACTATAAAGTTTTGTCAGCATAGTTATGTCAGTCAGGGGCAGGGGGCGGAGGGGGAAACCACACCCCCTAGCCAGTATAGCTCTGCTGGCAAAACCCCCAATCTATACACAGCTATGCCGATAAAAGGGTGCTTCTGTCAGCATTGTTAGCGCCATTCAAGGAGGTTGAATTGTTATACCAACCGAAAAACTCCTTTTGTTAGCATAAGCTGCATTTACACTAGGGGGTTCTGCCAATATAGTTAAACCAGTGAAGGTATACCAGCAAAGCATGTATTGTGTAGACAAGGCCGTGATGAGACAAAGAGTCTGTTTGTCATTGAGCAACTTTCTTTTGTGTTCAAGGTGATGCAACACCTACATTGCCTGCCAATCCTATGTACCTATCTTAATTTGAATGTTTTGCATTGTGGAATCTCAGATCAGATTTACAGCTTTGAACACAACAAACTTACATATGTGAGTTTTATTTACATCCTTTTTGAGCCTCCATTTCAGAGTTTGGCCAGTAGGAACTATTACACATCTGCATCAATGGGAGTATAGACCCTTTAAAACCTTTTGGTGCATTTTATGGTTATAGTATAGTGTTATTCGTGTAAGTAACATGGACTGTAATAAAGTTAATAAGGGCATTTGTGACATTTAAAAGGTTTAATGTAAGTTAATAAAAACTGAACACCTTGTTTTCCTCAGAGGAGGGCAGCAAGCTAAGGACTCTGCTGAGAAGGAAGAGTGTGAAGAAGAGGAGACAGAAAATGAGCTGTCAACCTTAAATGAAACTAGAGGTAACTTAGCAGTAATTTTATGTCTGGCACTAAGATCTGCAATATAAAAGCCAAATGATTTGTGTGCTACTACTTTGTGATTCAGCTTATAGGCCAAATTCACTGTTGAAATAAGGAGGCACAATTCCATTGACTTCAAGTGAGTTGTGCCCTTTTATACCAGCAGCATATTTGATCCCTGTGTTTTGTTTTGTTTTTTTGTCATCTTGTGGTCAGTGAAGATTGTAAAGATAACACTTTATCACAGCTGTAAAAATGAGCTCTGAATTGACTACTGGCATACAAAGTCTCATTTTAAGATTCTTTTTCTCCGCTGAGTTTGCAAATAGCTGATTGCCCATGCTGAGTTGTATAAATTTAAAATATATCTACTCCACCAAAAAACTATACTGAAAGAATATTAAGGATGCAAAGTGAAGCGCTTCAGAATCAGGGTTTGCCAAAGTTAAGGTTGCCCACACAGCCACAAAGGGACCTAAGAGAAGGAAATGGGCACCTAATTCCCATTGGCTTTCAATTAAAGTTGGGCCCCAAATCCAGTTATGCCCCTTTGAAAATTCCAGTCATAGTCCTTATTTGCATGATTACTTAACATTATTTCATACCTCATCCAATTGGTAGGTTGGACATTGTTCAGAGAGTGTACATGAAATAAGGCAATGTTCCTTTGGACACCGCCTCAATTATTATACATCCCCTCCATCGAGTCTGATCTTGCACCAGCTTTACACTGGTACAATTCCATTTACTTCAGTAAAGTTACTGCTGATTTACATTGGTAGAATTCAGAGAAGAGTCAGGCCCATCCTATCCATTGAGGGCCTAAATGTTAAATTAACATAAATATAGAGTAAAGCCATTGACTTCAATAGATTTACTCTGGATTACACAGTAGCGATTAAACACAGATTACAGGCCAAAAGAAGATAGGCGCTAACTCTGTGGGAGCTTTGGGGCTGGAGCACCCATGGGGGAAAAATGGTTGGTGCTAAGTACCCACTGGCAGCCCCCATATCGGTTCCCCCAAGCGCCTCCTGCCTGCCCTCCCACTCCCTGTGTCTCCCGCCCACCGGGATCAACTGTTTCGCAGCTGGCAGAGGCTCTGATGGGGAGTGGGGAAGAGCGAGGACGCAGCGTGCGCTCAGGGGAGGGGGTGGAACTGAGCAGGAAGAGGTGGGGCAGAAAGAGGCTGGACAGAGGTGGGGCCTTGGGGGAAGGGGTGGAGTGGGGGCGGGGCCTGGACAGAGCCAGGACTCAAGCACCTCCCGGCACTTTGGAAAGTCGGTGCCTGTGGAAGATACAAATCTGCAGGACTACAGTCTCATTCACTCCATACCACAACTTTAGTCACTGTTTGCTGTCTAAACTGCTCGCTCTCAAGTATCATTTGGAAAGAGGCAGTTGGTGTGAATTAGCAAGGGTCAGCCTTAGCTTGTAAAATGAAAGGGTGTCTTTTCAGTCAGCTTAAAGAAATAGACAATGTCTGCTCCATCAGAAAAAACTGAGATACTCTTTTAAAAAAAAAAATCTGAAATATTTTCATAGTGTGAGAATCTGTTACGCTCTTAAAGGAGCATTAAAGAACTCGCAGCCTAGGGGTCGGGGAGCCAAGTTGGCATTAAGGAGGGTAACCAGACAGCAAGTGTGAAAAATCAGGACAGGGGTGAGGGGTAATAGGCGCCTATATAAGAAAAAGCTCCAAATATTGGGACTGTCCCTATAAAATCGGGACACCTGGTCACCCTAGCATTAAGCCACTTTTGCACTCCACTGACTGTGGACTAGTCCAGGGCCCATGCATTAATGTAGACACCTCTACAGATGTATCTAAATTACAGCAGCACCACAGGGTTCCCCTCTGGGCTGCCATACTGCCCAGAATCTCTACAGTGCTGATGCTGAAACCCTTCTCCTGACATGCATGCCCCTTTTGTATCCAGTGGCATGCCTCCTGCCCCAGGGCTTGCAGTCGGAGTCCTGCCATAATGCCTGTGTGGAGGAATCCTCCCATGGCCAGAGCTAGGGATTTTAGAGTGGTGTGAAGGCACTGGAGCAGTAATGAGAATCTTGCCCATAATGTATTTGCATTAGCAGCACCATGCTAATTAATGCTTAAATCCCAAATCAAGATCTTATATAAAGGTGGTTTGGTAATTAATTATTGCTAGACTAATTGGCAGAACACAAGACAGAACCCATAGTTCTGATCTTTTTCTGAGTCCTTGTTGAAAATAATCAAAGTTACCCAAAGGAGCTTGATAGGGTCTGAATTTATTTTCTAACTAATTAAGACTCTTAAAAAAAAAAAAAAGTCATTAAATGTGTTAGTGGCCAAGACTGAATTTTAAAACACAGAAATTACATTACTACACCTCTGCCCCGATATAACGCGACCCGATAGAACACGGGTTCGCATACAACACGGTAAAGCTCTGACACGCTGCTCTGAGCAGCATGTTAAGGGTGTCGGTCCAGGCTGGGGTTGAGGGGTTTGATAAGGGGCAGAGGGTCTCGGGGGCGGTCAGGGGCTCCCCCCCCAGGGTCTGAGGGGCAGGAGCTGTGGGAGGGCACTTTTGGGGGCCCTGCAGTCCCAGAGTGGCCCGGGGGATTAGCGGGGGGCCGGGAGCAGCCCGCTCTGCTTCCCTTGCCCCGGCCCCAACCGTGTTGCTCGGGGGAGGGGGTTTGGGGGAAGGGATCCTCCCGCACTTACCAGCAGCGACGGAAGAGGAGCAGCCCAGCCCCAGCCTGCTCCACTCCACCAGCTCCCAGCTGCGGCGCTCCGCTTCCCTCCACAGGTGAGTACGGGGGGGCGTCCTTTCCCCAACCTCCCCACACTCACCGGCAGCAGGAAATGGAGCGCCGCAGCGGGGAGGAGGCAGAGTGGAGTGGGCTGGGGCTGAATCACTCTGCTTCCCGCCACAGGTGAGTACGGGGGGGCGTCCTTTCCCCAACCGTCCCGCACTCACTGGCGGCAGGAAGCGGAGCAGCCCAGCCCCAGCCAGCTCCACTCTGCCAGCTCCACTCTGCCATTCAGAACAGGTGGTGGTACTGGGACCTCAGCTTTGGAATTTTGGAACAAGTCTTAGTTTTGGAGCATGTGTTGATAGAGAATAATATAAAGACAATGTGAATAATAGAAATATCAATCAGGAAAGGTGAAAATAGGCTGGAGAGACAATGAAAGATTGCACAGTGTAAGGGAGAATAGTATGCAGAGTGGTAAAGAGACAAGTGATTACAAAACAGTGTTTAGAGAGGAGGAGTGGCGATACAGTTCACTGTGTGCTACTTTCATTCAAAAAATAATTATAAATTAGTTTTATTCAGCAATTGGGAAGAGTTTGGTGCCTGAGATTTTAGGAAGTTTGTTCCCTCTGTGTTTCCAAGTGGAATGCAGAACTGCTTGAAATGAACACTGGTATCTTGTGCTCAGTTTGAGAATACCATCATTTGAGGCCTGCTCTCCACTCTCTCCTCCCACCCCCGCCTCAGACACATCATAATAATTTCTATACTTCTCCAGATTGCACAGCACTCTGCAGCTCCGGCTAGCCTCAAAGCTGGGTTGCCTTTGAGGGAGCAAAGACTGAACTGTCCTGGTTTGAGTTATGGTTGTTTAATGCAAAAAGGAAAATGGATGTGAAAAACAAACCTCCAAATGGAGGAATTAAACATATTTTCCAAATGAAGTATATAACTAAAGAGCAGAACTGCAGGGCCGTTGCAGACATTTATTTTTCTGTGAAAAACACTGAAAATAGCTGAAAATGTTTTCTTGAGACATAAATGTGGTGTGTCATGGAAATAATAGGCCTGATTCACCAGTGCAATTTTATACCAGTGCAGATCTGATTTTAATGAAATTACAGCAGTATAAAACTGGAGTAACTAAGGCCTGGTCTATACATGCAGATTTTTCACCAGCATAATTAATTCGGTTAGGGGTACGATTTTTTTAAAACCAAAATAGTTATACTGATGCAACCCTAGTGTGGATGCAGCTATATCGGTATAAAGGGGTTGTATAGCAGTATGGTTTGTTCCCCCTTCCCGTACAGGAATAGCTGTCTCAGTACAGAACATCTTTATGCTGATATAAATGTGTCCACCCTAGGGAGATTGCAGCACTTTACACCAGTACAAGTAAAGCAGAACCATTTTTTGTGTGGAAGTACATGTGTCAGTAATGATGAGGATGTTTTATCGTGACTGATCTTGTCATTCAGTGAGGGATTTAATGCTTATTTGTATCTTTTATAGACATAGAAGAACCCAGCAGCCAGAAGCCTCTTCCTCAGCCAGTTTTCTTGTCTTCCAAGTTCCAAATCCCATGCCTACCCTTGCGCTGGGAACAGCAAAGCAAGCTCCTTCCGAGTGTGGCTGGAATCCCTGCCAGTAAAGTTTCCAAATGGAGTACAGATGAGGTAGGTTTACTTTAGAAGGGTTTCCCTTGGAGATTCAGTATCACAGCCACAGCATTCTACTTCTCTTGGTCATAGGCGGCAGGTTTGTATAATTTTTGGTGGGGCCCAAAATGGTGGTGCCCCCCCCCCCTCGCTCCCGCCCTGTAAGCCGATATAAAATGAAGCTACAACGCATCAGTGCCACAAGATTACAAGGGTCAATTAAAAGTGGAAAGTCAGAAGCAGCACTTGCCTACTTCAATATACATTTTACCATCACTGTATAAAAATGGTTCCCAATTGTCGATGCAATCTGATTAATTTAAGAGCACATTACAATTAAATATTTCAATTCTCAGTCATTTTAAGACTTTGCCACACGCTAGTTTGTCTGTACATCAGTTTCAGACAATCCTTTGTAGCAGTTTTACTCCAGGTCCTATGTGAAACCAATCAATCACTTCCTCCTCTCACCCGCATCGTTTTGTTTTAAGCTGTAATCAAAAGTGGCTTCATCTGCTTTAAAAGTCACAGAGCAGCAGCCACAAGTCTGCAGGTCTTAGGGATATTGTCCTGGTCAACTCAGTCAAAATTAATTACAACCTAGATGGGATTATGGTGAGGGGGCACGGCACGGCCCCCTCCACTCCCCTCCCCCTCCTGAGGTGCTACAGCACCAGCAGCTTGCACTGCTGTTATGCTGTAGCCCTTAGGTGGCGGCGGCAGCAGCAGCAGCAAGGGAGAGAGACGCGCGCTGCGCGCTCTTTACGTTCAGGCAGGGAAGCTCCGGGCAGGGCCGGCTCTAGGTTTTTTGCTGCCCCAAGCAAAACAAAATTTGGCTGCCCCCCTTCCCAGCCCTGGGCTCCCGCCGTACCCTCCTGCTGCCCCAGTCCTGGGTTCTCCCCCTTTCCTCCCCACCAGTGCCCTCCCTCCACCCTGCTGCTGCCCCAGCCCTGGGCTCCCCCCCACCAGTGCCCCCACACACCTCCTGCTGCCCCAGCCCTGGGTCACTGGTAACTCGCTCCCAGGCCGGGTCATTCAGCCGGAATTTTGGATGTGCACAAAACACAGACAGGATTGGTTCCCATATGGTTACAGAGCTGCAGTAAAATGGAACAATTTTCAGCTTGTGTGATTGGATGATATCTGGATGCATATTATAAGACTGTCCTCCATAAATGAGGAAAAGTTGAGGTGCCTTTATTATTCTTTTGTTCCACTCTTTCTTTCTATGGGGAATTTGCCAATGCAATATCACTGTCTTCCTTTCAAACAAACAAAAAGGCAATGGCTGTTGAAAATAGCAATTCCAGTCCTAATAAGCATTTCTTGCTCAATTTTATCCTACTTTTTCTACAGCAAGTTACAGTGGATCAGTATATTTGATTTGGGAGAAATGAAGTAAAAGCTGCCCAAACCGAGCTTGAGCACTCCTGAATTTTGAGGTGTTCAAATCTGGAAGGCAGGTGCTGGGGGTGGGAGAGGGCTGTGGGCTCCATGGGGGAGCATGGCAGCAACTGTCTGGAGCTGCACGGAGCCAGACACGCTGGTCTGAGTGGCACAGTAAGCGGTTTGGGGGTTGGAGAAGGGGTAGGGGGTTCCGGGGGGCAGTCAAGGGACAAGGAGCAGGGGGGGTTGGATGGGGCAGAGGTTCGGAGGGGCAGTCAGGGGACAGGCAGCAATTGGATAGGCATGGGAGTCCAGGGGGTTTATCAGGGGACAGGTAGGGGGTGGGGTCCTGGGGGGAAGTTGGGTGCGGTCTCAGGAGGGGGCAGTTGGGGACAAGGAGAAGGGAGGCTTAGATAGGGCCATAGGGGCTGAGGTCCCAAGGGGCAGTTGTCTCGGGAGGGGGTAATCGGGGGACAAGGACCAGTGGTGCTTAGATAGGGGGTGGGGGTCCTGGGAGGCAGTTGGGGCAGGGGTCTGGGGAGGGGGCAATCAGTGGCCAGGGGCTGGGATTCAAAGGGCTCTGGGCTGCTGGCAGCTGCGTGGAGCCCTGAGCCCTTTAAATCCCAGCCGCGGATTCAAAGGGCTCTGGGTTCTCTGCCCCTGCGGGCAGCGCAGAGCCCTCTGACTCCCGGCCATGGCTGGGATTTAAAGGGCTCTGGGCTCCCCGCGGTTGCAGGCAGCGCAGAGCCCTCTGACTCCCGGCTGCAGCTGGGATTTAAAAGGCTCTGGGCTCCCCGCTGCAGCGGGCAGCGCAGAGCCCTCTGACTCCCCTGCGCTCCAAGCAGGGGCGAAACCTAGCTCCAAATATTGGTGGAGCAGAGCCCCTGATTGTGAATATTCCTGGGGCTTTAGCCCCACGAGCCCATATAAGTTGGCGCCCATGCTCTTGGTATCAGGTCCTTCAATGTAAAGTGCATGTTAGTGGGATGCTTCCACTGATTGCGTCTACTCACTGTAGAGCTGTCAGAGCCCTAACGTCACTTCATGATAAGTAAATAAAGAAGCAATACTGAAGATAGATTTGTACGTGAAGGAGCTATCTTGGACAGGTGAAAAATGTTTGTCTTCGCTATTTATCTGTATTTGGGCAAGAATGTTGGGAGAAAGCTTGGGTTTTTAAAAAACTTGTTGGTATGATTTGTGGCAGGTTTCTGAATTCATACGGAGTTTACCAGGATGTGAAGAACATGGCAAGGTGTTCAAAGACGAGGTGAGCATGATAAATAGCAAGTTTGAAATGTGTTAAATTTCTGTATTTCCCTGCAATCTGTAATGGGCTTGCATTCTGCATTGATAGGGTACGGCTTTTACCTATGGGGTAATTATACACTTAACTTCTGTTACGTTCTGTCACAGATTCCCAGGTGAAAAGGGACCATTGTGATCATCTAGTCTGACCTCTGGTATAGCAGAGGCCACAGAACTGCCCCAAAGTAGAAAAACACCCAGTCTTGATTTAAAAATTGCCAGTGATAGAGAATCCACCAAAACTCTTGGTGATTGTTCCAACCCTTCCTTAGGTCAGACTTCATGGTGCTCCATGGGAATTTTGCTTGAGTGCAGACTTCAGGATTTGGAGTTGAACTTTTTTAAAGCACTTAAGAACAATTTTAAAATGACACTTAAGTGCCTACGTGACATACAGAAATGAGACTTACGTGTTTTTGAAAAAATTGCCCTTGGCCTCTAATAAGAGTTTTGTTAAGAAATAGAACAAGAAACTATGTTAAAAAATAAATTTAACTTCAAATTTTAAAAAATAAATGTATCAAAGTGTGCTCACCTGCACAGTAGTCTTTGAGGTCAGTGTGAAATAAATATTGGGAAGGTTACATGGTTTTGCATGTCATTGAATGGGCAGTAAAATATATCAAAGATAAGACTTGGAGCGTGATTTTCAGCAAAGCCTTAACCAGCCTTTTTATCCCTGTAGTTTTGTGGCTGCAAATAACTGTGGTTGCAATTTAAGTCATCTAGACAGAGTTGTGACAGAAACGGAACAGCTCTGTAGTAAGCCATGTATATTATATGGGACCTGGTTGTTGGGATGTTTACTGTATGAATGTTAGTTTAGTTTGATTGGTGGGGGAGGAAGCAGGAAGCAAAACAATGGCTCAAGGTAAGCCACCTCTTGGTAAACATTTATGGGTTGTTAAGAGGCAATGCCCAAACTAAAAAGATTGTACTTTTTGGTTCCAACCATCTCCTCCTTAGCAAACTGGTTTTGAAAAGCAGAACCAAACTCTATGAACTGGCAAGAACAGAGGAGCTCTGGCTGGATGAAAAGGGACTCTCAAGCTTAGGTAGTTGTTCAGGGGCACCAGACTGAAACACACATACCTACTAGGGATATCTGAAGAAGTTAGGCCTGGCTAGCCTACCGTCAAAGGGATATGTGAAAGAGAGAGAGAGGTTGGTCCATTGGGTAAAAGAGGGAGCACCCTCACGGGCTGTGCTTTGTGCAGGTTCTGAATCTGGTAGATATGCTCTAAGGTAGGCATGTTTACTGAATCAGGTCCTGCTCATGAGGTGGGTGGTAATGCTGACTTTGTGAATCCCACTGGGGCTTAAACGTGATTTCAGGCTGCTCGATGGTGCCAGGACTGAGGCAGTTGTGTGCCTGGCCATGGAGAAAAGTTTAGGTACCTTGGGGACTTTACCAGTGGAAACCTAGGCATCCAGGGTGTTTAGGCACCTGAAGGATTAGATGGCAGCTGAGCAGGGGTTTTGAGGATCTAAATTTGGACTTAGGCACCTACGTTCCCTTTGTTGTTTTAAAATTCTTTTTCTCTCAATGCTTTGGCTTGTTTCCACAAAAGTACTTAGATGACTAGTCCATTTTGAAGCTCCACTGCAATCCACAAAACTCCTGCTGAGCTGCTGCTGAAGCCTGTAGGTACCTCACTCAGGTTTTTGCCGTCAAATTTCCCTAGGCACCTGTGTGTTTGCTACTGCCTCCCTCTAGGACTAGGCTTCCAGACACCTATCTCCTGCCTAAGCTCCCCCACCCCTAGGATGTTTTGTGTGGTGTTAGGAGGCCTCTGGACACACCTACTGCATTGGGTCCCACACAAAGGATTGCTTATCTTTCCCCAGGTCAGGGAGATAGGCATCTAAGTCTGGGCTGCAGGGAGGCACCTGTCTGTCTGAGGGGAAGGGCTTAGGCCACACCCCTCATATCTGCATCTCTCACTGGCTGCCTTGCCTAGCATGCTGGCTTTATGGGTTGAATTCAAAGGCACCTAACTCAGGCTTTGTGGATCTCAGTGTTGTTCCTCTGAGTTTTCTAGGCTTCTGGAAGTTGTGCATGGCAACGCTGAGCATCACAATGCCTAAGTCCCTTTGTAGATCTGGGCCTTTGTTCCTACTGTTAAAAAAATACTTTTTAAGTGACTGTTCACTGACTCCTGGAGGGAAGAACCACAGGTGCCAAACCGAGATGGACCTGCTGGGTAGGCACAGTTGATGCCCAGCCTAGACAAGTGAGAGTTGTGAAATTCTGACACCTTAGGGGGTGCTCGCCGAGAGACCAGAAAGGGCCTTTAGTCCTGCAGAGGTGCAGCTGGTACTGTAACCATGACAAGTATGTCAGATGGCTACGTGACCTAAACTTCACTCCGTTGTTTGCACAATGAATATAGACAACTCGTGCCTCCCCGTACTGGCAATCTAAACGGGAGGTCACGTGATGGCCCCATGTGTGTCCTCTGCCCAGCTCCCACTGCGCCCAGCCCAGGGCCGCTGCGCTCTCCCTGCCCCACATTATCGGGGGGTGGAGGGGTGTTCTGTCCTTCTCCCACTGCTCACGCACACGCACACCCCACGGCACATTCAGCTGTTCTCCCTGGCAGGACCAAGTCGCTTCTCATGTGGTGGAAGCTGGCCGCTCTGGGTTGCTGACTCAGTGCAGCGCAGCATCTGCCTAAGAGAGCCTGGCTGGGGAGGCAGCGGTGGTGGTGGGCCACCCCAGGCCCAGCTGCTGAGGACGGGCTGAGTGATCTGGAAACGTGCCAAGGCAGAGTAGGGGAAGAGGGGACTCTGGTCAACTCAGCCCCTGTCCCCAGCAGCCTGGCCGGAGACAGCCTGCCACCAAACTGCCCAACCAGGCTCTCTCAGGCAGCCCCTGCACTGTACAGAGCAGCGACCTTGAGAGACCAGTCCCGCCACCCAGCTCCCCACCCAGGTCCGGCTGCCAGGGATAGAGGCCAAGTGTGCTGGGAGTCAGGCACAGCAGAAGGAGGACAGAGCTCCTCTCCCTCCCCACGGCAGCCAAGCAGAAAGCTGGGGGGCACTTACCCACATGGCCTCTCCCCACGCATTGCTGATGACCACAAACATAGGCAAAAAACTAGAGGTCTGTTGTGGATGGGCTGAAAATTTGGCCTTTAATGTTGTCTTCCACTATTAACCTCCAACAAAATTAGCAATTTATACAATACTTATTATTTGTGTGTATTAAAATGGTGAAGTTAAATAATGGATACTTTTCTTCCAAATATTGTAAATGCTGTAAAAAATTGGATCCTTGTTTAAAGCTGACATATCTAAACTTTTGGCCTCTGGGACCAAGTCTGTTTTAATGGGGAAGGAAAGAGCAGCTGAAGAAAGGGATCTTAGATTATTTGTCTGGGGTGGGAGTTAAATTAGGGAACCTTTCTGTGGAGGTTTGAGGCAAGGAATAGTTGGGAGGTGGATTCAGATATGTGACTAGGCTGAAATCCAGAGGACAGAATATGTTTCCAATAGAAACAGGAAATAGGGTCGTCATAACTTTGGATGTAAACCAAGGACACATTTGCATATAGGGATTTTGAACCAGAAATCCTCTGAATTTTGAATTCAAGCTTCCACTTATGGCAGTCTGAAATTTTAATTGTCTTACTGGGGATTTCAGTTTAAATTATCTTTAAATATTTAAAGTACCATAGCCTCTGACTTAATAGCTTTCTTTGTGTTTTTCACTCACATTTTGTTTTAAAGCAAATTGATGGAGAAGCATTTCTACTAATGACCCAAGCAGACATAGTCAAAATAATGAGCATTAAACTGGGACCGGCCCTAAAAATCTTCAATTCCATTCTGATGTTCAAAGCCGCAGAGAAAAACTCACACAATGAACTTTGAGATGAATGGAAATTGTTTAGAAGCCAGTTTTCTCCCCTGGAACTCATGTTTTATTCAAAGCACAAAGACTTGCTAGAATTGTCAAGTAAGAACTCTAAGAAAGGAAGAAAAATTAGTCAGCGCTGGTGGACTATTTATACTCTGAGAGCCAGTACACCTGATCTCTTCTGGAATGTGTTTGAGCTTTTAACAAGGTACTGTATAACAACGGCATCAGCTAGTCTTATTTGCCATATGTATGGTGCTGATTCTCTCATGAACTGTTAGTATTTCTAATTTTATTCAGGCGTCAAGAAAACCTTCACTAATTATTTATCCTATATTAAAATAAGGCAAATGTTAATATGATCTAAGAATTCCTGAAGTATATTTCACATATCCGTTTTCCTTTTCAGTAGCCTTCACTTCCTATTATCAAAACAAAACTGATTAGCCAAAAATTAGGCTACAAGTAGCCAGTTGAGACTGTTATGGCTAATGTTAATTTTGTACCATAGTTTAAAATGCAGTGCTTATGCTACATAAGTAACACTTTGCTACAGTGTATAACTTTACAGTTTATAAAATTGTCGACTTGCTAGTAAAACATTTGGGGTTGAAATTAGCTTTTTTGATAACTGAATGTTTTTAGTTTTGCACGATACAAAAATGTTGAGTTTTTTCCACCAGCATCTTTAGTGTAACTTACCAAAAGACCAATAAAGGAGATGACTGCAACTGAAAAATAAAGCTTAACCTCCATAGAATACCTTTGGTCATGTTGCACCATGGTGCTCCCGTCTTTCTACATAAGGGAGCCCACTGTGTTATACAGCACATGAAGGAACATTTTATATATATAGGCAAGAATATAAACAAAAAGGGGAAACATTTTCCTAAATCTGTATATGCTAATCTCTAGTAGTTATTGCAATAATGGAAAAGAATGGAATGCTGAGATGGGACCTCAAAGATTTCACACTCGTGAGCCCCTTGAAAGTCACCGTGATTCAAGAAAAATCTTTGCAGGCAGAGGAGTGATTAAAGTGAGGAAGAAAAGGGATATTCAAAAGGAGTTTGGGGCTCACTTGTTAAGGCATAGATTTCACCAGTTCGTTAGCAGGACTAAGGTGTCCTACAGCAGGCATTTAGGTAAGAGACTCTTCTTGAAGCATTGTTATGAGCATTTGGCAGGTAAGGTGTTGCACTCAGTATATAAATCACAATATAGAGCAGATGCACTTTAAGATAGAGAAGGCCTACCTACCTGAAAACTGAGGACTGACCTGGAACATTCCTGGTGAGAATTCTTTTCACAGGAAGAGGGTGGTTAGTTGGAGAAGTTTTTCCTTGTACAATCTCTTATTCCTGGTCTTTTTTGGGGGGTGGGGAGAGAGGAGGAGAATGTTCAGCTTTTTAATTCAGAACAAATAGGAAGATTTTCCCAGACTTGTGTGTGACAGAAATGTTCTATCATTTTTTCCTAATTTCTCTTTCATGAGGTTGAATTCCTTAAAGGTTTTCAAGAGCTCCGTGTGCCACTTGCAGAACAGTTAGGTGACTGGTACCTGCCATAATTCCAAGTAAAACAGTGTCAGTCTGACGTAAGTTGCATTGCTCTATTAATCTCCTTCCATAGCATTGCATAAATAATATTTTTATATTTTATTCAAAATTTGTACACTTAAACTGCAATCTTATTGTATCAACAATACAAAATAAAATTTGAATTGGAGAAGCGTGTTATGTTCGTGTACTTCACAACTGAACTGTTCTGTCTGGCGGTGTGGATGTTGTTAAAATGAAAGCCTTATTCAATAGATTACAAATACTTTTTCCCTCTTACCTTTAATAAAAGGATTTTTAATGGTGTTTGTGCCATGGTATTAAGCAGGCTGAGGTCTCTGTATACCTAACCCTCAATACTGTTTAACACTGTTTAATGTTACAGTGATTAGGACCTAAAGTGTTAATAAATATGCAGAAGCTGGCATCTTGGCACAGGAGACAGTTGTTTTAAAATTCTTAAATGTTTTGAGTTTGTTAGCTTTGCATGTTTCTCTTGAACTTTTAATGTTTTTGCTTTTAAAAAAACTTGTTTTAAAGATTTTTTGTATCTTTTAACAAACTTTTTTTGGTGGGTGGGAGGGATCTTTTATTTTGATGTTGGGGTTTAAAGGTTCAACGAAAAAGTGTTTCAGAAAAAACAAGTGTGGTCAAATGAAGTGTTGAAGGTTAAATTGCTAAAGCAGACTTTTACTTAACAACTTTGATAACCCTCTTGTTAACAAAATGCCAGCTTGATTCAGGGCTGCTACTGCATTAACTGTGAATTAAATCTCAAAGCACCCGTGTTTTTTTCCAGATTTCGATGTCAATATAAAAAAATATTGCTGTTCTGTGCACATGAGATGGCACAGTCCAACTCTTGGAGGTTAGAGTCCCATGATGGCCCCGCAAATGGTGGTGATAAAAGAATTGGACAGGATCTGTCCAACTAAAATGCATGTGGATTTTTACCACCTTTCGGTGTTGCAAATGGCTCATGAATGCAAAATTGTTTCCAAAAGAACATAATTTTGTTGCTGCTTTTTAAAGGAGGCAACACACTTGGGTAAGAATGCCATCAGGCCTAACATTTTTCTCCAAGTGAGTAAGTTTAACCACTAGTGCATAACATTTTCATGGTTTGTGTAAATTTACAGCTTTAACTGTGTAAGCAGCAAAAGATGGGAGAAGTTTTTTCTATCTTGACTCATCCTAGACATACAGCCAAAGAAGTGATAGGAGTCTGATTTGTTCTTAAAACTACTGCTGTTATATGTTTGTAAGATGTTTGTTTTGTTTTAGCAACAAATGAAGTGAGTTGTAAGTTCTTAAACTGTGTTAACATCTGAATGGTTTAACTGTAATTTTTGTAATATTTGATCTCTAATTCCTACTTCTGGGATAAGCAGTTTGCAAATCTTAACCTATAACCAAGTACATTTTCTTCTAAATGCTTAAACGAAAATAAGGTTTTTCTGAGTCCTCTGTTTTTCCAGCATCCTTATTGATCTTATCAAAGCATCTAGGAATCCAAGTCATGGACCAGAACCCCAAACACAGAACAGAAAGATAGATTGCAAACTCTTGGGAGCAAGGACTAAGTCTGATGAAACAATAGCTGGATACAGACATACACATGGGAGAGTACAAGGAAACACTGGACGGTACCGGTCAGCATGATAGGCAGTGCTCTCAGCATACCAGAAACCTCACCGTTGTCATAGTTTGTAGGCTTCATGCCAGAGGATAGTTTTAAGGTGAGATTTGGAGGAGGAGATAATTTTGCAGGTCTTTATTAGGGGGCGCTTCTGCCAACCATGAGGGCCAGCAGGGGAGAAAGCACAAAAGTTATATTTTTAAATCCGCACAAATGGGTGTTGAAGGCTAGCATCATGAGGAGGACCACAACCTCCAAATTTCTCTGACATTTTCAAGGCTATGATAGCTTTAATAGGGTAGAGTCCTTTTAATTCTGCAAAGAGTAGCCAATTTCCATCTCTCTGTGGGATTGGGACTCCTGAAATCCCAGGGATGCACGGGCTCTAGGAGGTAAGTGGGCTATGGAAGGGGAGGAGGAGTGTCAACCTCGACTTGTAAATGCCTAAGCATAGGGGCAGACTGGGCTCCCTACGAGTCACTGTAGTATTTGCAGGGGTGAGAGAAGGAAAAACAAATTAGTAACACAAGTCTCTCCTCTCAACAGCTATGTAGTTTTACAGGCATACAGGAATGTCCCAAACAACTCATTCTCACTAGCTTGAGATCTCATCCTGGCAGATTTTTATTTAGTAAGTTCAAGTAACTAGTAAAAAAGGTGAAAAATGAATGAGTGAATTTCTTCACTGTTTACCAAATTGTGTCATACATAGTTCTAGCATTTGCAAATTAAAAATTGGACACATTTTTATGATGCAAAATACTAATCAAAGTACATTTTCAATCATCATCAAATCTTAATTGTAAAGATTTAACTCCTATTAGAGTAACTCCCACCAAAACATGAATGCAAATAACTGAGAGGGCAAAATGTTTAAATCAAAGTATGCTTCTTACCTTTGATTTGGTCAAAACTTGTTCCAAAAGCTTTTACAAAAATAACTGCCCACACATACATCTACTTAGAAAATTTTATTTTTTCAATAAGTTGCTCTAGAATTTCCATTGAAAATAATGAAAATGCTCATGTGTTCAAAATGAAAAAAGCAGCCAGTACAATAAAAAAAAATAGCTATTAATACAATTCTACTGGAAAGAATTACACCACCTTATCTTTACAACCACCGATTTCTTCAGACAAAGAGTCAACTGCTCCAAAAGACATTCCCCTGAGACAAGTGTTTTGGACATCATAAATGTTCAGACGTTCAAGTTCTTCCAGTTTTCTCTTTACCTTCTTTGGGAGGGATTGTGGACTTCTCATCTCTAAAATCAGTGACTCTAGAAAGTTAAATGTGTTGTGGATCCTTTTTGGACACTGGATGCCAAACACATGAAATGCAGCCACCAGAGCAGCTAGAGCCATAGTACAATCATCCAGCTGGGCCAATTTCTCTCTTTCTATATACAAAGCAAACTCACATGTATTAACACTGAAGGGATTTTTTACTTCCAAGACTGGTGTCAACACCTTCACCTGAAAAAAAAATTAAGGCAAATGATCATTTGATGTCACTAGGTTAGAGCTGAACTGTAAAAACTGCAGTAAAGATTAAGAGAATTAATTGTGCTTGAAAATAATGCTGTGAACTTGGTTAATAAGTCAGGTTATTTGAGACCTTTGGCTGAAAGATGGGTTAATGTCACCATTAAGAAACAGACACAGAGGCTAAGGGCCAGATCCAAAAGGTACTTTAGGTACCTAACTTCCATTGGAACCAATGGGAGTTGGGTTCCTAACACTTCAAGGATCTGGGCCTAAGTGACTTGTTTCAATCAGGAGTCAGTGGTAAAATCAGGACGAGAGACCAGGATTGCTGTCTATCCCCACTCTTACTACTAGATCACACTCCTCTAAAAGCCCCTAGCTGCCATGTGATGTGGCGTTTTCTTAGATATTGCACACCATTATTTAAAAAAATAAAAAACCTAAGCAGCAGTAGCTGCTTGAAAAAACAATGTGTGGCAGGTGTGCTTCTAAAACCAGGACGTTAAATTTAATACATGTGGCTGAAAATGGAGCAGGATTTTAGTTTGTTTGGCAGTGTAGCTAGCCTCTACGGACGCATTTATGTACCTCCTCGTTCACAGCAACAAACAGACTGGGATCATCTCCAAAGACATCTGGTAGAAGTAGGCATGTGGCAGTCATTTTCATATCTGTCAAATGCAAAGATTTTTTACTAAATTAAAAATGAAAATATTTGATTATTAGCATCCTTGAAGAACAGATGGAGATTTATGAAGTATTAACAGTGAATTATAAGATTGGTTGTCGATGACTTGTCGCTTCCTTATGAGATTGCTATTCCAAAGCACCTTAAAGAGTAAACTGCACCTTCTGGTGTGGTCTAGATTCCCCAACATAAAGGCAAAGTATTACTTTCAAAAAGAGAGTGTATTTACACTAGAACCACACATTTAAGATTTTTCCAAATGCATTAATGTCTTCTAGTAAGAATTCCAGGTTGCTGCTTTTTAATCAAATGATATTACAAGTGCAAATTCCCCCGGAAGTCAATGAAGGAAGAGCCCTCTTAGATGATCTAGGCCGGGGTAGGCAACCTATGGCACGCGTGCCGAATGTGGCATGTGAGCTGATATTCAGTGGCACTCACACTGCCCGGGTCCTGGCCACCAGTCCGGGAGGGCTCTGTATTTTAATTTAATTTTAAATGAAGCTTCTTAAACATTTTAAAAACCTTATTTACTTTACATACAACAATAGTTTCGTTATATATTATAGACTTATAGAAAGAGACCTTCTAAAAATGTTAAAATGTATTACTGGCATGTGAAACCTTAAATCAGAGTGAATAAATGAAGACTTGGCACACCACTTCTGAAAGATTGCCGACCCCTGATCTAGGCCATCTTACTGCCAAGTCAGGATTGCTCCTAACAATGCATTTAAAAAAAAATACTTTGTACCACCTGTTTTAAGTATTGTAAATAACATTTTCCCTCTCCATTCTCAAATCACAAAAGTTAGGTTTTTTGAAGTGTGGCATTAGACATATTCCCATCACTAGTATATGCCATTTACAATTTTTTTGCACAAAAAAAGCTCTTCACCCCACCCAAAATTCCTCCTTTAGGGTGTTAGGTCTGGTCTACACAGGGGGAAAAAATCACTCGATTCCTCTCCCAGTTTTCTAGGAGCCTCACAAATTACTTAGATGACGAGAGTTTTGACTTTCTTTTTGTTTTGTTTTAAAGAGAATCCCTTTTGAAAATCCTGTGCACCTTGTATTGCCTTAAGGTTAATGTAGGAGCGGATCTCCATCAAAAGGCTTTCTAATGAATTAGGCTGTGCATTCAAACACGTCGTCTACCTGGGGTTGCAGAGTGATTGAGTGTTCCTCGTAGTAGGTAAAACAAAAACCAATCAGCCTCACTGGCATGGTTCCTTAATTTTTGAAAAGCAAGATTTACAAAGTTGCTACTTAGGAGAACTGCACAATCCTAGAACATTACCCTGGATTTGACCTCCCCTGCTTGTGCCTGCTTCAGGAGAGCAGTCTAGTTTGAGGAGTACTTCTGTCTTACCTAGTTTGAGGAGTGCTGCTGCCTTAGCTCTAAGAAGGGAGCTACAGATGAAATTCTGGAAGAAATGAAGGGTACTTACAGGAATTGGTTGAAGTGCTTGCCTCTGCAGATTCACACTTTCCATTCTCCTTCCCATACTCTAGTTTTCTAGATGAAGGTTTTGAGAGAAGTGGAAAGGAACTGAGTGCAATCAGTTTGCACCCACAGATCCAAATAGTTGTGGATGTACAAGAGTGTTCTCACATGGCTGCAAAGATTACTGCTTTTCCAACGGCCAGACCAAAGGTTCATCTAGCCCAATATGCTGTCTTCCGACAATGGCCAATGCCAGGTGCCCGAGAGGGAATGAACAGAACAGGTAATCACCATCCTTGCCCATCCTGGCTAATAGCCATTGATGGACCTACCCTCCTTGAATTTATCTAGTTCTTTTTTGAACCCTGTTAGTGTCTTCGCCTTCACAACATCCTCTGGCAAATAGTTCCACAAATTGACCATGTGCTGTTTGAAGAAATACTTCCTTTGGTTTGTTTTAAACCTGCTGCCTATTAATTTCATTTGGTGACCCCTAGTTCTTATGTTATGAGGAGGAGTAAATAACACTTCCTTGTTTACTTTCTTCACACCAGTCATGATTTTATAGATCTCTATCATATCCCCCCTTACCCGTCTCTTTTCCAAGCTGAAAAGTCCCAGTTTTACTAATCTCGCCTCACTAATGTGGGCAAGCATGTGGATCTGCAGAGGCAATCTCCCTGAACTAGATATTAGTAAGTAACTTTTCTTTCCATTATTTCACTATGAACAGACTTTAACCTTAAGAACAGTAATTTCCAAGATCACTTCCTTCCTTTTTAGACAACAGGTATTCCACACATGATTTTCTCCATTTGGAGCCTCTAGAATTGTCCATGGTTTTTCAAAACTAGTTTGCCAATGGTACAGTAAGTTTATTAGCCAATTACCTAGGCTATAGACAGGCACATATCTATATTTGAAATATTTCATTTCCTGCATGTTTGCAGTAGCTATTATATAGGATTTCTTTCTTTACCTATTATTCAAAATTTTTCTTTTCCTGTTAGAGAGACAAATAAAATCTCATTCACTTAATTAATTCCCCTCCCCATTAATGGATTTATATTCTCTTTGGTAATTCCCCCATACCCCAATATATTTTCAACCAGCCCCAGATACATTTTTAAAATGGGTTTTTTTTTCTACAGATAAGTAGAAGATAGTCTAGTAATAGCAGCCTGGACAATTATGTACTACAAAACTGAGACAAATAATGCATAGACCGTTTATACTGACATTTCAGAATGTCTTCCTCTGTGTGCTGTTTCAGATTTTCTCGCAGCATCACATTAATTGGATTATTTCTCACCGAGTACAAAGTCAATATGTTTTCTGAATAAATCTCCAAAATTTCAACTGTTTTCTTATAAATATCCATGTGTGTAAGGAGCTGGAACTCCCTAAAAAGCTGAAGGAAGAGGAAAATTTTATTTCAGTATTCAAAATAAATGAATTAACTCTGAGGTGCACACATTGAAGACAATTAATAGACTAGCTCCAATTTTTTTTCCCAAGGAGAAAAATTTCATGTTTTGTTAAAAGTATATACAATAGCCGCATGATATTATAGTGCATGGTATACGTAAAGTACTAATTAGTGAATATTTTGAAGTAGTGCCAGGGCAGGAACACACATTTACTAGTGGGTTATTGGAGAAATTGAATATTAATAGATGCTTTACTAAAAACATGCAGTAGAGCACTCCCACGCGTGCCATCTTGCCCATATCTAGATCATAACATGCAATACTGTTATTGAAGCCATTACCTCATAAGGACATCTTAAGAAAGGAAAGAATCGGAGAATCTCTTTCAAAGATGCTTTGTTACTGATCATCTTTCTTCGCATTTCTAATGTCTTGTTCATCCTTTTATCAACTTCTTCCCAGTTCCTCTCTGTTTTCATATATTCTTGCTTAAACCAGATAATATGTTCATCCATCTCAGTGTCATGGCCTTCAAGATAAACAATCTCTTCCTGTCAGCAATACAATAACAGATGTTGAGTTCTCTATAGAATTTACACAGCCCAGAAGTATTTTTCCTGCTGGAGGACCTAAATGATTTGTCATGTAAAAATGGCATGGTTTATTGGGCTTCAATCTTCGGATTAAGTGTGTTCAGTTTACAAATGGAGACATTTCATAGAATCATAAAATATCAGGGTTGGAAGGGACCTCAGGAGGTCATCTGGTCCAACCCCCTGCTCAAAGCAGGACCAATCCCCAACTAAATCATCCCAGCCAGAGCTTTGTCAAGCCTGACCTTAAAAACCTTTAAGGAAGGAGATTCCACCACCTCCCTAGGTAACCCAGTCCAGTGCTTCACCACTTCCTAACTACCACCCCTGCAAACTCCACCTGGATTCTGAAAATCAGACTTGATTCTCCTTCTTGTTTCTTGAGCTCAAATTACTCCCTCAGTGGTCTTTCCACAATCACACTGCCTTTTTAGTGGGTGTGTAGCTCATTGGAAATGAGTAAACAATTTGATTGATGATGCAAGATCACTCCCTTAGTAGTGCATAGCTAATGCTGCTCAGGCCCAGCATCTTAATAATTAAAAGTAGATACAACTACGAATATACATGGTGGGGGGAGGGAGGGAATCCTTCAGACTCTCACAACAATTATTCACCTGAGCAGTCCCATTGATATCGATAGAACTACACTCACAAATAAATGTTTGCAGAACTGCTCTTCAGTTGAATGAAGTAGTGTCATTTTACTAACGATATTTTTCAAAGACCCACCAGACTTAAGTTTTTCATGGGTTTCTCACCGTGTCTACTTTATAACTTTAAATTGGAAATGAGAGGAGAGCCACAATTCTGATGGCAACCACAATTTAAGTAATTTACTTGTTGGTGTTCTGGAGAAGTTGTTTATTCTGTAGTTGTAGACATAACTAACAGTTTTCCTAAAAATTATCAGGCCATCCCTACTGAGTTATATAACCTATAATTAGTAGGAGCAGTTGCCATCAGAAGCAATAAATGCAGCAGCCTGGAACTACTTAGCTTTCACTGGAGGAAACCAGTGAAATGTCTGTTGAAATGAGCCTGAGATGAATATAAAAGAGCCACTGATCAAAACTACCCCTCAAACTGCATTTACACTAGTATTTTCCAGTAGGTCTCCCACTGGTGCAGCTTAATGATGGGAACACAGTGATGAAAAGATGTTTAGACAGGTCAGGCATCACCACCACCATGTCATCTAGATGATGTAATGAGAAAACAATCAGGGATCAGTTTATACAATCTATCCCACTATTACCACCCACTGCTGGGAAATTTCCACCAAAACACTAGTGTAGTTGAGGCTTCAGGTGCTGGTCAATACTCATATAAGCTTACACCCACCGTCTTCCACCCTCAAGGGTTTACTGGAGGTTCAAACTATATGCATTATCTGCCAACAACCACTTTCATTCATATAGCACTAGTCATCCTAATAGACGCCAGAGTGCTTCACAGATCTGTCTGTATGTGCAACATGGAGAGTTATATTCTGTATCCCAGGCAAAATACCTTTATAAACCTATCATGTTAAGGGGGAAAGAATTTATAATTTACTCAAGGAAAGAGCCCTCAAGACAAAAATGATTAGCTTGGAAATTTACAGCTCAGGTTCCACTTTATAAATACTTCTCTCCAAAAGTATAGAACTGCACATTATCATTAAAACAACCTTAAACTCTGAATTATCAGCTTGGCAATAGACAGAAATTGAGATGGGATGTGAGTTTCAAATACCATATGTTATTTTATTAGTGGCTCCCAGAATTTTGAGATGTTGGCATGTAACATGGTGGGGTTTTAATTCCCTTAAGCTGCTCCTTCCCCTTTCTTCAGTCCCACCTCCCTTCTTCCTTCCTCATCAAACTGGTAGCAGGGTTGAATGCAATAGCCATTGCCAAGGGCTCAACTGTTCTGTAGTACTGTAGTTGCAAAGAACAAACAGCTCCTGCCTGAGGCAGCAGGTTCTCTTTTGAAGCCCATCTGCCCATCACAAGAGGGGTAGGTATTGGGAAGCAGGGGGAAGAACATGAACAGAGAAGGAGAAATGAAGGACGGCATAAGGAAATTGAAAATAAAGCCCAAAGTTTGTGATACAGCTGCAGTTTATGGAATTACAATTTGGCTGCTGCAGGTGGACAACACAACCAGCTTTGTTATCTTTAGTAACCAGAAGTTTGCAAGCACAGCGACATCTGCAGTTGTGTCAAATAAGCACACTGCTGCTGGCACTATATTTTAGCATGTTCAGAATGGTAATGCATATTTAAAATACTTAAGAGCATTTTTCCCTGTAATCTGTTTCTAATCACAAAATTGCAGTCCAGCTGAAGAGGCGTTTGTCAGCCATTATATACACGTGGGTGTATTAAGCACTTTCAACCCACCCCTCACTCTTCAGCATGGCAGGCGACCAGCTTGGCTTAACAGTGAAATCCTTGCTCGTCTTAAACACAAAAGAACAGCTTACAAGAAGTGGAAGATTGGACAAATAACCAGGGAGGAGTATAAATGTATTGTTCAGGCATGCAGGTGTGAAATCAGGAAGGCCAAATCACACTTGGAGTTGCAGCTAGCCGGAGATGTTAGGAGTAACAAGAAGGGCTTCTTTAGGTATGTTAGCAACAGGAAGAAAGTCAAGGAAAGTGTGGGCCCCTTGCTGAATGAGGGAGGGAACCTAGTGACAGAGGATGTGGAGAAAGCTAGTGTACTCAATGCTTTTTTTGCCTCTGTCTTCACAGACAAGGTCAGCTCCCAGACAGCTGCACTCTGCAGCATGGTATGGGGAGGAGGTGACCAGCTCTCTGTGGAGAAAGAAGTAGTTTGGGGCTATTTAGGAAAGCTGGACGAGCACAAGTCCATGGGGCCGGATGCGCTGCATCCGAGGGTGCTAAAGGAGTTGGCCGATGAGATTGCAGAGCCATTGGCCATTATCTTTGAAAAATCATGGTGATCGGGAGAGGTCCCGGATGACTGGAAAAAAGCTAATGTAGTGCCCATCTTTAAAAAAGGGAAGAAGGAAGATCCAGGGAACTACAGGCCAGTCAGTCTCACCTCAGTCCCTGGAAAAATCATGGAACAGGTCCTCAAGGAATCAATCCTGAACCACTTAAAGGAGGGGAAAGTGATCAGGAACAGTCAGCATGGATTCACCAAGGGCAAGTCATGCCTGACTAACCTAATTGCCTTCTATGACGAGATAACCGGCTCTGTGGATGAGGGGAAAGCAGTGGATGTACTATTTCTGGACTTTAGCAAAGCTTTTGATACAGTCTCCCACAGTATTCTTGCCAGCAAGTTAAAGACGTCTCGGCTGGATGAATGGACGGTAAGGTGGATAGAAAACTGGCTAGATGGTCGGGCTCAATGGGTAGTGATCAATGGTTCCATGTCTAGTTGGCAGCCGGTATCAAGTGGAGTGCCCCAAGGGTCGGTGCTGGGACCGGTTTTGTTCAATATCTTCATTAACGATCTGGAGGATGGTGTGGACTGCACCCTTAGCAAGTTTGCAGATGACACTAAACTGGGAGGAGTGGTTGATACGCTGGAGGGTAGGGATAGGATACAGAGGGACCTAGACAAATTAGAGGATTGGGCCAAAAGAAATATGCACTTAGGACGGAAGAATCCCATGCACTGCTACAGACTAGGGACCGAATGGCTGGGTAGCAGTTCTGCAGAAAAGGACTTAGGGGTTACGGTGGACGAAAAGCTGAATATGAGTCAACAGTGTGCTCTTGTTGCCAAGAAGGCTAATGGCATTTCGGGTTGTATAAGTAGGGGCATTTCCAGCAGATCGAGGGATGTGATCATTCCCCTCTACTCAGCACGGGTGAGGCCTCATTTGGAGTACTGTGTCCAGTTTTGGGCCCCACACTACAAGGAGGATGTGGATAAATTGGAGAGAGTCCAGCAGAGGGCAACAAAAATGATTAGGGGGCTGGAGCACATGACTTATGAGGAGAAGCTGAGGGAACTGGGATTGTTTAGTCTGCAGAAGAGAAGAATGAGGGGGGATTTGATAGCTGCTTTCAACTACCTGAAAGGGGGTTCCAAAGAGGATGGATCTAGACTGTTCTCAGTGGTAGAAGATGACAGAACAAGGAGTAATGGTCTCAAGTTGCAGAGGGGGAGGTTTAGGTTGGATATTAGGAAAAACTTTTTCACTAGTAGGGTGGTGAAGAACTGGAATGGGTTGCCTAGGGAGGTAGTGGAATCTCCTTCCTTAGAGGTTTTTAAGGTCAGGCTTGACAAAGCCCTGGCTGGGATGATTTAGTTGGATTTGGTCCTGCTTTGAGCAGGGGGTTGGACTAGATGACCTCCTGGGGTCCCTTCCAACCCTGAGGTTCTATGATTCTATGGCCGCAGCACAAAGAACAGTGCTTAAAAAAAAACCCAGCACACATGAGGATATGTGAATGACATCTCCAACTCCAAGTGGCACTGGTGCCAGTGATGTGTCTTTTGGGTGTGTTTGCAGAATTCCAGCAGTTTGTTCAATCACCTGAACTGTGCTGCAATTGCTCATTCTTGGAGAGGCAAAGACTCCCAACAACCCCATCACACACGACACAGAATGGACTCAGTGTGGCATGATGTGGCCATAGACAAGCTTAGCAACAAGTAACTAGGACTAGGTTGTGACCTTCCCTCCATTTTAATCTTCATTCACAACTATCAAAGCAAGCACAGCCAAACCCCTGACTGCATGGATCCTGCTACACAGATGGCTATGCATTTACGAGAGCCTTTTTAGTTACTGACTCCACTAGCTGAACTAAACTCGCACAACACAAATTAGAAGAAACACTGCAATGGCATAAAAATGTGTAAACCCCTGACCTACTGGAAAACGTGACAGAGGGCAAAATCCTGTTCACTCTATTCATGCTAGTCATCCCACTGAAGTTGGTGAGATTGCTTACCTGAGTAAAGAAGCACGACTCAGCCCTGAAGCATTTTTTCTTTCAAGATGCTCTACATGGTCTACATAAACATAGGAATGTGAAATAAGTAAGAAGCAGCTGCAGTGTCGGACTGATACTGCCACAGGAGTGTTCTGTTGCTCTTTTTAGGCTATTCTGAATTTTAAACTCTCTCTCTAGCTTAGGCAAAAAGTATTATATAGCTGCACACACCAACCCAAAGCCCTCAACTTACCTAGAAGCAGCAGCAGAACACTCCTGTTTCCCTATGTCTCAGGCTGCAGCCCTGGTCTTCCTGTCCTCATAGGCAACAAGGAACTGCATTTCTGGCTGGCATTATTAAAATAGCAGCCTCCAGATAGTACATGTTACCCACTTAATACCTGTGGAGTTTTAGCAGATGTTTTCAGGTATGTGCATTTTGATGAGACGTACTATTAGGTAATATCTGTAGCCCTTCGAGGGTGGAAAATACCTACAGCAAGGTAATACCTAATTCATAACGAGCTTTGGGCTGGTATTCAGGCCCTTAGCTGACAGCTGTGAGAATCCTTCCTCCCTATGCACTGTCAGTAACACTGACTTAAAAGGCACTACATTTCCTTCCTTTTGTTGGTTTAAATCAAGAATGCTATTGAAATATAGGTTATTAGTCGATAATGAAATGATCTATCCTACCATCACTCCACGCTTGTAATTCCAATTGTTATTTAATTGGGAGCCACACAAATGTCAACAGCAGAGCAGACCCTTGCGATTTCACTGCTATATTAGTTTTATGACAATGATGGTTAGCAGAGAATCATAGCAGGAGTGCAGTATATTTAACTACAATGTGCTTGTGGATGAATAGTTACTTTCATAGCTAAGCTGGCTAAAAGTACAAAGGAAAAAATGGCTGTTTGATTTATGCTTATTAGGTATTTTTAAGCAGAGTTTTATTCATACCAAATTTGAGATTTTTGATAGAATGGGAAAACCTGGCATTGGTTCAAGGCTATATGAATAATTTCTACCATCAGGAGCTTATTATCTAACATCAACTTTCTTTGTTTTTATTTAAAAAAAGTGTTTAACTCCATGTTTGTACCAGAATGTTCCATATATAAACTGCCTTATTACAGAACTTGTATATTTCATCAGATCATTTTTTTCTTAAAGATATATTTGTGAAATACATTCTTCCAAATGAAAAGCAGTCCATGAACTATTAATCAGCGCTCAGTCTCATCTAAATGCTTGACTATTCAAGATCCCTTCTTTTTTTTCTCCCTTTACCTTTTAGTTTGTCACAAGATGATTGTTACAATAAATGAAAAGCCATTTCAACACAGAGGTGAATGTCATTCAGTGGGAGAAGTAATGATCCCTATTTATCTGCGTGTACCAGTTTACAGTCCCTGTCTGCAGTGGCATTTAAACTTTTTGAAGAATGGTGCTTACGCATAGTCTATTGTAGTCAAGTATTTAACATGGTTTGGCTGGCCAGCATGCATGAACAAGGACAAACTGAGTTCTTCTTAAGTAGATGCAGCCATGTACTCCACTTAGTTGTGGGTACACCAGAACCACTGCGTGCACACACTGGCAAATTTTGCCTACCAGTACCCGTGGAGGGACAGCACTCATGCCTCGTGGCCATAGCCCAACCCCTGGCTATATGAGGCAGTGCCGCCCAATCTCCCTCAGTTCCTTCTTATCGCCTGTGGCTGGAGTTGGAGCTGTGTGAGATTTCTAACCTCACAACCTCTCTATTTCTTAGTGACTTTTCTAGTTGTCTATAGCTAATTAGTACTCTTAGTATAGTGTTAGTTACATTTAGTGTTTGTTAGCTTTAGTTTAAGTATTTCCCTGTTGATACCCTCATCAGGGCTTAAATATTGTCCATTCTGTGCAGGAGAGATTTGCAAATAGTTCATGAAATGGAGTCAGGATCTTCATCTAAAGCAGCACCTGCTTCAACAGGCTGTGTGGCCTTTTTCAGCACAAGACCTATGATGGATCGGAGGTCACCCTCTGAGAATGCTGCTGCTTTGCGTCCCGGAGTTGGTGCCTCTCCGAAGAGATGGAGGAGTCGCTCTCCACTGAGTGTGACAAGGAAAGGGTCACATAAGACTGATCATAGCCACTCCAGATCCTGTGGGGACTTGTCTACTTCCTTCAGAAAGAGTGCAGTTCAGCATGAGTGAGTGCTGACCCATGGGATGGAGCAGATCTCATCAACCGTTCCCTGGCACCACGCAGGGAGGTCAGAGACCCTTTACCATTGACTCTGGTTCTGGCCCAGGGGTGTCCATTGAGTTTAGTACCGACAAGGGCAATGCCAGCACTCACTGTTTCCACACTGGTGGCATATCAGGCAGGAACAGACCACCTCTGCCTTTCTGTCCCAACCTCTCCCAGGGTCCAAGACTTTGCCAGGGCGAAATCATTTATAGCCCCATTGGCTGGCAGAGCCACTGAACTTGTGAGTCAGCACCAACAGTCAGTGGAAATGGGGCTGGGCTCAGTACAAGTCACCTTATCAATAGGAATGACTTTGGCACCTCTGCTGTCTGTGGCACTAGTGTCACCGTGGTGGCACTCACTACCTCCACTTTGGCACCATTAAATTACCTCTGTACCGCTGCCGACTTCAGGGTTGACACCACTTCCAGCACTGGAACCAACAGAAGCATACCTGGTGCCAGCCGTACCATCTCCACCGTGAGTACCTGCTCCCTCTTCATTTTGGGCTATGGATGAGTCAGACTGGCTGCTTGCACCTTCAGGACTGGTTCCACCTTTGTCCCCTTAAGCCCGGGACTCCTTGGTGTCTTCCTCCTTCAATTGTCCATCACCTGACCCACATTGGGGCGGGGGGGGGAGGTACTCATGTAGCACTATGGGTAACAGGATTGGCGCTTATGTCCTGGTCGGGACGGTGACCCCTGACCCAGCACCTGCTGGCCTCGATTCCTGAGGGAATTCTGTGCCAAATATTGAAAATTCTGCACACATTACCTTAAAATTCTGCAAAACTCTGCAAATTTTATTTGTCAATAAATAAACGTGGAGACTCCAGCATGGCAGTGGGTAGCAAAAGCCACTGACTGCAGAGGTAGGAGATCAACCTGCAGCCCCCCCTCACCAGGAGACAGACTCGGCAATGATGCTGCACCTGACCCTGACACAGCACAAGCGCAGGGCCTATCCCAGAAACACCCCCGGGGCCTTGCCCCTCCGCACCAGGTATGGGCAGGCAGGCTCAGCCCATCAGGTTCCAAATGTGGAGGGATCCAGGTGTGGGATGAGGGGGTTCTGAGTGGGGCAATCTGGGTGCGGGTGGCTCAGTAGAGGGTGCAGGGGATAGCTGGATGGACAGGGGCTCGTTGAGGGGTTCCAGGTGCAGGGGCAATGGGACTCTGCTGGGGGGTCCAGGGGGAAGTGGTTGGGGCTCAGCAGGGGTAGCGGGTCTGGCTGTGGGAGGATGGGACTCAGCAGGGGGCTCCGGATGCTGGGGGAGTGAAGCTTTGTGGGGTGAGGGTCCAGGTGCAGCTGGTTGGGGCTAAGTGGGATGGGGGGTCCAGATGTGTAGGGTTCATTGGGGGGGGGGTCCAGGTGCAGAAGGGGTGGGCTCATTGGGGAGGATTTGAGTGGAGGGGGTTCAGTGGGGGGTGGCCTGGGTGCAGGGGTGGAGATTCAAATGCAGGAGGGTGGAGCTCAGCAGGAGGGTTTGAGTAGAGGGGGGCTACAGGTGCAGGGGGTGAGGTTCAGCGAGGTAGGGGTTTTGGTGGGGAGCGGGTGAGGCTCGGCAGGAGATCTGGGTATGGGGAAGTCTGGATGCATGGGGGTTGGGTGGATGAGGAGCAGGAAAGGGGGGGTGGGAGAGTGGAGCTTTCTGCAGCCAGGGAGGTTTGGGAGGGCTGGTCAGCCCCCATCCTGACCACTCCTTGCAAGGAAGAGGAAGTCCTGTCCTCCCCCAGCCCAGCCGAGACTAGCAGATGAGCCTGGTGCAGGGTAGGAGCCACCGGCAGGGGCATCCCGGACCCCACTCTCCTCCCCCATTGTAATTTACCTCTCTGCCAGTTGCCCTGGGCATCCAAAATGACGCACCAGCACTGCTGGGGAGGGGTGTGTGACCATTCTTGCAGGTTCCCTTTGCTTCCCTGTCAGAAAGTCCTTTTTCTGCAGGGAAGCAAAGAAATCTGTGGGGGCATGTGAATGCTGCATACACAGAGTGGTGCAGAATTCTCCCAGGAGTACTGGCCACGAACACCTTATCCAAACCAGTGGTCTCCATAGAATTCATGGGACATTCCTCAGTTGCGGAGGTCCCAGACCTCATATTGCTCTAAGCTGAGATCATCAAGCAGGCCTGTGGTGGTGATCACTGATCTGCTGCAGGCCCAGGCACTGGTGAACCTTCCCCTTATGGAGCCTCCAGAGTTGTCCCATCTAGGTCCACTAGCCCGGGAGAAGAATCCAGATCTGGCACAGTTAACTGCTTTGTCTTCATCACCAGATGATTCTGTGGTATCTGGCTCTTCCTCTTCTTCAGTACCAGAGGATTCCAAGGCATACCAGGACCTTTTGCATTACCTGGCTGCTTCCCTGCGTATTCAAGCAGAGTTCCTGCAGGAAAATATCCATAAGTTTGTGGATATCCTGCAGCCACCTGTCCCTGGGAGAGTCACCTTCCCTATTAACAATGTGCTCCTTGAGCCCCTTGGAGCATGCCGGCTTCAGTACCACCTACCACGAAGTGCATAGAGAAACACTACTTCGTACCAGTGCAGGGATTTGAGGGTTTTTACTCAAATCTGACCCTGAACTGCCTGGTCATAATCATGGGGAACAATAAAGTCCTGCAGGGCAGATTTAAGTCCACTCCCAGATCTAAACGGATGCATTTGATGTGTAAGAATACCTAATAAGCATAAATCAAACAGCTATTTTTTCCTTTCAGCCAGCTTGGCTATGAAAGTAACTATTCATCCACAAGCATATTGTAGTTAAATATACTGCACTCCTGCTATGAGTCTCTGCTAACAACGATCATTGTCATAAAACTAATATAGCAGTGAAATTGAAAGGGTCTGCTCTGTTGTTGACATATGTGCTGCTCTCAATTTAAATAACAATTGGAATTACAAGCATGCAATGATGGTAGGATAGAGCACTTCATTACTGACTAATAACCTATATTTCAATAGCATTCTTGATTTAAACCCACAAAAGGAAGGAAATGTAGTGCTTTGACCTCCTCTTCCTTGCCGACACACACTGGAACCTAGCAGGCATTTCCTATCCAAATATGATTTGTGCACTGGACAGTTATGTCTAAGTTTGCTGACCAGCTGCCTGAAGCCTCAAGGGAGGCATTTGGGGCATTTATTACCAAAGACTGCTTGGTGGGTAAGACTTCTTTGCAGTCTGCACTAGATGTCGCGGATACTTTGGCCAGAGTGATGGCCTCAGTGGGGACCAATGAAAAGGGCATCCTGGCTGCAGAATTCAGGCATTGATGCCAATGTACAACAGGCCATAGAGGATTTGCCCTTTGATGGCAAAATTCTTTTTGTCGGACAAGACAGACGGGACTCTGAACTCCTCCAAGGACTCTAGAGCTACCCTATGGTCTGAAGGGGTGTATATGGTACCAGTGCAGAGGTGCCCCTATAGTGGTCAACAGCAGCATCCTCTGCAGCTCACATTTGGGAAGACTTTCCCTCCCACAAGACAGCAGAACTACCCCAGAAAGGAGCACAGGTCCTAGAGGAGGACACATTCTGGTCCAGGTTTTGACCAATTAACATGCCTTTCCCCAGTGCCCCCCAAGCACCCATTTTGACTCCTTGGTCCAGAGCAGTGTTCCAGTCATTGCTCCCTTCTCCCCATCCCCTCTCTTTGCGTACAGGCTGGCTTGCTTTTACAGTGCTTGGGGCTCAATCACCACAGAAAGCTCGGTCTTAAGCTCCATCAGATCAGGCTATGCCATCCAGTTCCTCTCCATCTCCCCGCTCCCTCCAGGACCCCTCTCATCAGATATTGCTCCTCAAGCAGGTTCACTCTCTACAGGCTTTGGGGGCAGTGGAGGAGGTTCCACCAGAACACGAGGGTGTGTGGGTGTGTGTCACAACTTCTATTCCCAGTACTTTCTGATGCCAAAATCCAAGGGAGAAGCAAGACCCATTCTCGACCTTCGTGGCTTCAACAAATATAGCAAATACATGAGATGCTGAATAGTCACTCTATCAACTACCCTCCCTGCATTGTCTCAGAATGACTGCTTTGTTGCTCAGGACCTTCAGGACGCTTTCATGTGATGATTTTGCCAATCCACAGAAAATTCCTTCAGTTCATTGTAGAGAGTGACACTTCCAGTGTATGGTGCATCCCTTCAGTGGTTCAGATACTTATCGACAATACCACCACGATGTAGTATATGAACAGGCAAGGGGGAGCACGCTCCAGGAGGCAATCTGGTTGTGGCAGTTCTGCATAGAGGAGAGTGTGATCTCTGACAGCCAACCACTTGCCCAGGGTCCAGAATCATCTCACAGACCATCTCATTGGGAATTTTCCCCTGAAACACGAGTGGTCTGTGAAGACAGGTGTTCTCTGGGTCATCTTCACAGCGTGGAGCATTCTGAAGATTGAGGGCCATGAGGGACAACAGAAAATGTTCTGTTCTTGAGTGGGCCACAGTCCAGGCTCCCTGTCTGACACTTTCCATCTCAGCTGGCAGTCAGCTCTCCTGTACGCTTTCCCCCTGGATCCCAATCATCCCACAGGTCATCCTCAAGCTGAAGGCAGATCAGGCCAAGCTCATTCTCATTGCCCTGGTGTGGTTCTTCGACCTTCTAATGCTGTCAGTTCAGCCTCCCATACCTCTTTCTCGCCATTCCAACGTACTCATACAGAATCAGTCACACTTTGCATCCTACACTCAGCTCCCTGCATCTCACGGCATGGCTGCTTCATGGCTAAATGAGGAGGAAGAGCGGGGCTGTCGATGCCTGCATCTGTCAGCTAACCGTCGCTGCTGGAGACCAGCGTGTCAAATAGGACCAGGGCCAGGGCTGGGGGACTGGTATTGTGACAGAGATCGTTCCCACGGTGTGGGGGGGGGGGGGTGAGGATCTGCGCCAAAAAGATGACCAGCGGGAGAGTGAACAGTGCCAGCGATACAGTGTGCCTCCCCCTAGACAACCCACGTTGAGAGGGCAGAGATCGCAATGGTGGTACCAGTAATCTTGGGCAAGCCAGAGAGGAATTTGGGCTGCAAAGCCCAAGATCTGCGGTGCGGAATTGGAGAGCGCTGCCTCGGCTCTGGGGATCAGCAGCGCTCAACTGCCCTCTGGGGGGTCCTGATATCTGGCTTGACCTCATAGGGAGCCTTTGCCGCTTCCTGTGGCACACCCAGTGCCAGTGGCACTGGTAGAGGCCTCTGCTCTTTAGGTGCTGGGAGAGCCTGGGAAGGCGCCAGCCCTGCCACAATTCTGGGTCCCATACCACTCCCAGGGGTCAGTGGCGGATTCCTTGGGGGGCTACCGGCACCAACTGGGGAGGCACGATGCCCTATGGCCCTTCTTGCCTAGTGCCGGGGAGCCATGCTTCTTGGCGCTCTTTTTGGGCACCGGTGACGGAGAGCGGTGCCAGGCAGAGCCCGGTGCTGGGGTGTGCTACGCACCGAGGCTGAGGTAGAGAGCAGCCTCCATGACAAGGGCCCTCAGACGGATGTCATGCTCTTTCTGGGTCCTGGGTCAAAAGTTATTGCAAGTGCAACACTTGTCCTTCACCTGTGACTCCCCCAAGCACTTCAGGCAGCTGCTGTGGGGGTCACTTACAGGCATAGGCCTGTTGCAGTCTGAGCAAGGCTTAAACCCCGGAGATTGGCACATGCCTTGCATGGAGCAAAATCCCCGATGGGACTCTAACTTCTAACTACACTTACCACTAACTACTATAAACAAACTACTTACAAGACCCTAAGGCTGGACCTAGTCATTGCGAGGCAAGGAAAAGATACTTTGACTAACCACCACAGGCGGTAAGAAGGAACTGAGAGGGCCTAGGGCCAGCAGCACCTAATACACAAGTGCATGAGTGCTGCACTCGAGAGGGCACCACAGCCGACCCTACAGTTATCACTAAGGCAAAAATCTCCAACGGCCGCGCACGTGGGCGTGCACACCCTAGGAATGGAATGGACATGAGCAAGCACTTAAAGAAGAATATTAGCTTCTGTAAAGACATGAAACAAGGATGTGTATTCTGCTATTTTAATTTATGACATGGTGCCCAGTGCCTTGGATGGGTGCCTTTCTGTGTGTTCTTATAAATAAATATACACAAAGCTCTTGCCAAAAAGGATGCTAATAAACATCTTGTTAAAGTGTGCATTTGTAATGTCTAAATCATAGTCTCAGGGAGCTGAGCCAGAATCATTTATTAATATATAGAAATCAAATGAAAACTAAAATAAATTATGAATTCTTAATTTTGCTATCATGATTTCTTAACCTAAAAGGCTGCACTACTGTTAGTTTTTGCATTTAAAACTTCTGTGGCATGTAAGAAAAAGAAGAAATGAGTAATTAAAATGAGGGCTACCCTGAGGGAGACCTACACATCCCATTGCCCTCATTCCAAATGGAGGAGGTCGTCACAGAACAGCAGAAATTTGCCAGTAGCAAACGTTCATAACATTAAGACTACTGAACAAATTCTCCTTCATGTTAGAGATCTTTTTCCTTCCTCATAAACTCTAAAACAGAGGCTAAATAATGGCTTTGAGCATTGTGTCAGAGGGAGCAACCAAGCACTTGAGCAATAGAGGGAGAAAGCAGTGTAACTGTGAAAGCCATTGGAGTACAGGGAGCAGTGGCTCTTTCTCCTCTTGTAGGGAAGGTGTAGTATGCACTCCACCATATTCCCCTGCTGGCATGGCAGGTGTGAGGCTAGGACCCTAACCAGAGAGAGCCCTTCTGGGCCGGCTAGTATTATTAGAAGAGCTACATTTGTACTTTCCAAGTACTAGCAGACAAATTAAGGCTCTCTTTTGCATGAACGCAGGGAAAGGCCAACCTGCACCTTCTCCGCTACGTATAGTGCCCAAGACTAACCATAGAAAACAAGGTTTTTATATTAGCCTCTTGTTTTTTGCAAGTACAAAAACTTTCAACTGGAACATGCAGAAGTAGGGATGTGTTTATACCTGCAAGCAAAGCTCCAAAAAGGGAATGAATAGATTTTAGGGTGTTCCAAAACCAAGATGTATTTTTGGATTAAAAATTTCAGTAATCCACAAACCCCAGATTACAATTTACATAGAAGTTGTTTAAAAGAAATCCCCATCTTTCTCCTCCAATGAAACATCTACACTTCATAAACAGACACAAGGAGGGAAATATATAGATCAAGCTGGAGGCCAAACATTTGATTATGTGTCTTTTTCAAAATACTGATATAACTTGGTGGTTTAAAGTTTAACTGTATTTTTTCAACAGCAGCATCGATATAAGTGGTATTAGAGTTGGCAAAGCATAATAGAACATAGCGCATTTATGACAGTGTATACATCAATATTAACACCCTTTATGTCACTTACCTGACAGTAATGGCTTCATCTATAAATAGAGAATTCAGTAGAAAGATGCAACACCTGCATATGTACATTCATAAGCACCTATGTATCCTATATATTAGTACACAGACTACTTATAACATACCACAGATGGACTATCGTGTGAAGATATAAGGGCACCAATTATCTGCTCAAATATACATGAACGCTTATTAACACGGAGGGTTCAGCTGTGGCTGGACCTGGTGACTGAAAAATTGTGAAAAGAACAGGAGTACTTGTGGCACCTTAGAGACTAACCAATTTACTTCAGCATAAGCTTTCATGAGCTACAGCTCACTTCTTCGGATGCATAGAATGGAACACACAGACAGGAGATATTTATACATACAGAGAACATGAAAAGGTGGAAATACCCATACCAACTGTAAGAGGCCAATCAATTGAGATGAGCTATCATCAGCAGGAGGGAAAAAAAAAAAAACTTTTGAAGTGATAATTGAGATGACCCATAGAAGGTGTGAGGAGAACTTAACATAGGGAAATAGATTCAATTAGTGTAATGACCCAACCATTCCCAGTCTCTGTTTAAACCTAAGTTAATTGTATCTAATTTGCATATTAATTCAAGTTCAGCAGTCTCTCTTTGGGCTTGGCTACACTTACAAATTTGCAGCGCTGCAGCAGGGTGTGAAAACACACCCTCTCCAGCGCTGCAAATTGCGGCGCTGCAAAGCGCCAGTGTGGTCAAAGCCCCAGCGCTGGGAGCGCGGCTCCCAGCGCTGTCCGTTATTCCCCACAGGGAGGTGGAGTACGGACAGCGCTGGGAGAGTTTTCTCCCAGCGCTGGCCGCGGCAGCGCTTTGAAGTGTAAGTGTAGCCAAAGCCTCTGGAGTCTGTTTTTGAAGTTTTTTTGTTGCCAAACTGCCACCTTCAAGTCTGTCACTGAGTGGTTAGAGAGGTTGAAGTGTTCTCCCACTGGTTTTTGAATGTTATGATTCCTGATGTCAGATTTGTGTCCATTTATTCTTTTGCGTAGAGACTGTCCCGTCCCCGTCCCCCCCCCACGTATTTTTGCCAGGGTTTGCTGGCCCTGCTCAGGCTCCCTCCCTGCATGGCAGTTGCTGGACCCGGCAAGCTGGAAGCTGCGGATGTGGGAAGAGGCAGCAGCAAACAGCTGGGAGCCTTTGCTGCGGTCTCTCCCCGTGGAGCTGCGGCCCTTCCCTGCAGCTCCCAACTGCTTACTGCTGCCTCTCCAAGTGGAGCTAACACCAGGGAGCTGCAGGGAGGGGCCACTGAGGGCAAGGGGGGCGTGCCTCATGCTGTTGGGGGGATGAACCTTTAAATTGTGCCCCCCACTCTCAGCAGGCATCAGTCGTCTCTGCAGAAACCCCTAACCCCACCATCCCGCCACAGTTTAGAAGCCCCAACTGCTTCTCCCTTGGCCCAAAGAGCGCCCCTCATGCACGGCTAGTTCCAAGTAGAGTGAGGCTACTCCCACTTCTGCATGTGGTGTCTTACTGCCACCGCAGAGCCAAGGGTACATATTTCCCATTCACGTTATTTATGGACTAACTTTCCCTTCTAACAGGAACCAGAAAGCTTACTTTTATTTGCACCATTTGGATTTCGTCACATCTGTTTTCAGCAGAAGATTTCTTTGTCTGTCCTCGCCTGTGACCGAACTTGAATTTGTTCCTTATAACCTGCTCATCATCTTCAATTGGTCTCCGCACATATTTGAAGCGATCTTTAAGGGCTCGTTTCCATAGCAACTGCATAAAAAAACCCACCATCATTAGAATCCATCAGGAGTTTGCGCCACTCTCTCAAAGCAGGTCATTATCTACTATTATCTACTATTTCTAGACAAAGGAAAAACTGACAAGGATGGGCACAAATTTTTAGCAAGCTTCTTTAACTGCACCTACAGTTTATATACTTAGGTACCTAAACCCAATACGCAGAGGCTGTCCCAAAGAAAAGCAGGCAATTGCAGTATGGGCCAGAAAACAGACAAGCTGCAGTTTGAATGCCACTCTGTCATATCTGCCTCCTAATATCACCAATGTCCATCAAATTAGTATTTTGTAGCTTTATATGACCTAGCAGCATAAGAGAGAAAAATTGACTGTATGTTAAAAGATGGTGAAAGTTACTGATTGAAGCTCTTTGCTGTTTACTTGTGTTTAATCCCAAATCTACTGCCCCAACTCAAGTTTACCTAGAAATATCTGTGGTGTACTGGCTTCTACGAGATGGTAACATAAAACTTCATATTTGAAGCATACCAAAATGTGGAGAAAACACCTGATTTTTCATTTGATATAGTCAAGACCCAGCTTGAAGCAGTCATATCTTACTGAGGCTCTCTTTTAATTTACAAGCACTTCCTTTAGAATGAATGAGTTAACTATACGAGTTGTTTGTGCCTCAATGAGACTCCCCACTCCATCACCCCAAATACTTAGCATGGAGGAGGAAATGCCATTGGAAGTCCCAATGGAAGCGTTGTCTCCACTTGCTGTTCTTAAAGAGAGCTATTCTAAATAAGTTCTTATACCACTCCCAATACTGGGGTATCTGAGCAGCACCTGAAAAGTGGCAAACCCAAGACAATGATGCTAATTTTGACAACTGGATCAATGACTCAGTTTGTAAATCCTTCCTGCAAGAGTTGCTGTTTATTGTATTATTCACATTTCTGCAATAAAAGGTTACAAAATTGAGCAAGTATTAAATTGGCTGAAAGAAGAGATGCTCCAGGAGTGACTCAAATGTATAAAATTGATACACAAATAAGTCTCCCTGTTTCCAGCACCGCTTCCCACAGGTACAAAGTATCAGATTCTTATTTTCTGAGACGTAGGAACAACACCGAAATAAATAAAGCCTGTAGAATTAGGATGAGGATAAATAAAGCCAGAAGAAGGATTGCCTGGTGGTTAGGTCACTCACTTAGAACATGGGAGACCTGGGTTCAAGTCCCTGGTTTGCCTCAGACTTTCTATGTGAGCTTTGGTAAGTCACTTAGCCTCTCTATGCCTCATTTCCCCATCTATAAAGTGGGCCTAGACTTGAG
The DNA here is from genome assembly GCF_016161935.1 of Mauremys reevesii. NCBI lineage: Eukaryota > Metazoa > Chordata > Testudines > Geoemydidae > Mauremys > Mauremys reevesii. Next base: position 112,775,098 of record NC_052625.1, on the reverse strand, counting down.
GTGGTTGGCAGTCTAGGTACCAAAGCCCTACCTAAACTTGGCATTGGAAACAGGAAAAGATGATGATGTAGTGCTACACATCCCACAGAACAGCACTTGCTTCTGAACTTTTAAACCTTGTGCCAACATGGGCCCATGATTAACCAGTCCAGGCACGAGGAGCCAGTTTCACAAGGAAACTTTGGTGTGGCAACACTCTGTGTCCCAGTTCCTACAAAATCACTGGGATTCACAAAGCTGGAGTTTGGCACTAAGATCCCTATACAATGAGTAGAGACAGATAGTGCCTCTGGATGGGATTCACAAAAACAGCATGGTAGGTGGCTCCCAGTCTAGGCTATCCAATGGGAGATACTGAAGCTAAGGCTACGTCTATACTACCCACCCGGGTCGGCGGGTAACGTTCGACTTCTCGGAGTTCGATATATCGCGTCTCATCTAGACGTGATATATCGAACTCCGAACGCGCTCCCGTCGACTCCGGAACTCCACCACCGCGAACGGCGGTGGCGGAGTCGACGGGGGAGCCGCGGACTTCGATCCCGTGGCATCTGGACGGGTGAGTACTTCGAACTAAGGTAGTTCAAGCGTAGCTGAACTTGTGTACCTTAGTTCGACCCCCCCCCCCCAGTGTAGACCAGGCCTAAGAGTGTGTCCAAAGCCCTGCTCCTCTAAGGGTGTTCAATGCCTCCCTCTGCTTGGGATTCTCAGCTTCAAACCCTCTTTTGGCATTAGCTGCCAATGCTGTTTTTCAAGGAGCCAGGAGAAGAGGCAGACCTTCCACATAACCTTTAGCTCAGCGACTAGGATACTCACCTGGGATGTGGGAGACTCCCCAGCTCAAGTCTCCCCTCTGCCTAATGAGAAGGGAGTTGAACACAGATCTGTCACTTCTCAGGTGAGCACCCTAACCACTGGGCTATGGGATATTCTGATGTGGGTTACCCTCTCCTGTTAAAGCTAATCCACTTGAATAAACAATTTAAAAAAATCATGGGAGCAAGGGGACTGGATTCTGTATCTCACATCTAACCGCCAGGCTACAGAGTCAATTCTGATGCTCACTCATTTTCTCTGGCCAATGACTCTTTCGTTATTAATTCACAGTGGAATAGCTTCAATGGAGGAAGTTGAGGGGATCCCACATCAAAACATCCTATAACTCAGTGATTAGGGTACACCCCTGACAGGTAGGAGATACCTATTCAAATCCTTTCTCCTCATCAGACACAGAGGGGACTTGACTGGGGATCTTCCACATCCCAAGTGAGTGCTCTAACCACTGGGCTATAAATTATGAGTGAGGTGTCCCCTGGCTGTTTTCTGCAGGTTCACATATGTAGCCTGATCTCATAGGTGACATCTGAGCACATGTACCAGATTGGGCCCTTCAGGCAAGCTAGGCAAAGGAATACCTATCTTCCCCTGGTTTGTGCATCACTCTGTGGCTTAGGCATCTACACACCTAGAGTGAGACAGCAGTGCTCATGTGTAACACTGACAGACCTCTGTTGCCAGCAGGCAGGATCAAACCTGGGACCTCTGGAGCTTAGTGCATGACCCTCTACTGCATGAGCTACAAGCCAACTGGCTTTTAGCTAAGGCTGTAGAGCAGACTCATGAATCTCTAAGTGGTCTCGGTGCCATTATCAAGACTTCATCAACCTGAAACACTAATTTCTATCTGAACTTACATACTATAATTACAAGGAAAACCTCAGTGTTTGTCTAGATGAACAACTAGACTGCAGCAAATTGCATTAATGTACTTTGAGCCAGTCCTGTTTCAAAGACTAGACTGAAGTACTCTAACAAACTGTTAATGTGCATCAGCGGGGTGCACACGGTAGATTCACACCCCAGCTTGCAGCGGTCTAACTGTTCATGTAGACAAGCTCTAAAACAGACCAGGCGAGGGGGCAAACGGGGCATTTGCCCAGGGGCCTGGGTAATTTAAAAGGACTCGGGCGGCCCAGCCACTGCCGGATTCGTCACTCTGCCCTGGGCCCTGCCACCCCCCAAGGGACGGCCCTGGCCACCGGAATTGCTGTTGGTGGGCCTGCTCTAAGATTACTAACACAGAAAGACTGGAGAATTTCTTTTCTTTGGTTTGTTTCCTCTGTGCACCTAACAGCACCTCAAATACAATCAATTGTTTTCTCCTGGTTGTGGGTCTTTCACCCAGGCACAGGAGAGAGAAAGACTTTTTTAAAAAAATAGGAAAGTAATTGTAAACCATAGGCATTTGAGAGCCAAGATCGTACCCAATAGTACAGTTCACTGAGCTGGCAGAAAAAAGGGATCCCGTTTTCCATGAAAATGTTCATATTTCTGAGAAAAAGTTTAGTCTTGAAGAGGAACAAAATAACAAAAATGCAAAAATTTTCATGGAAACAAATATAAAGAAAAATTCTATTTCAGGAGAAATGAGATGGAATCTTTTGGCCTTATTGGCTGCCCTCAGGGAAGGGCCCTGTCCATTTCACAAGCCAGAAAGGCAGAGAGCCTGTGTGCTCTGCCAAACACTCCCCTCCCCCACCCCATCCCGATCTAAGAGCCAGAGAGGTGCTGCCCATTCCCAGGAACAGGGGAGGCAGAGTGGCCTGGATTTCTGCCTCTCTGTTCGGGGGAGGGGGGAGAAAGAGAGAAGGGGAGGTAGATGCAGCATGTTTCTCTATCTTCCAGAGCCACTGGAGACAGGGAAACCTGCCTGTTTTGACAAGACTTTCGTTGACTCTACTTTTATTTCATTTTTTAAACGGACTCCACTCCAAGCTGTCCCTTTAACATGTTTCTAAACGACAATGTAACTATAAAGCCCAAACATGAAATCACATTTCTGAAACACTTTACTGAAATATAATGTCCTCTGCCTACCTGTCTAGTCCCAAGATCATCATGACCATATAAACCTAAGTGCTAATTTCAACTAAGATAGTTCTACATTCACTTCTGGCATTTACCAAATACCACAAGAGTTTCCTGATTTATTCTAAATATCACAAGAGTTTCCTTGTACCATGTTTCATCTCATACCTTTCTCCAGTTGAGGAATTTGGAAGGTTTTATTGCCAGTGCAGTAATCTTTTTCATAATTGTCATCTTTTCCTGATTCTATGGAGGCATCTAGTCTAGAGACAGTATATAGACTAGGGCAACCTAAAGACACAATAGGTATGCGCTGAGCAATCACTTGGCCCCAGTCTCTGTGAATAAGTGGACAATGAATCTAAGTGAAGAGGACTGTAATTGAACAGTAGAATATCATACCCTTATGCAACTCAACAAGAATCAGATACTGATTCACATTTTCCTCGGTAGATGTGTCTTTGCTGGCAACCAGATGAAACGTGTTTTCTGAAGTGACTGAATCGTCTCTCTCCATCTCCCATGTTTACAGTGGGAAATTGTTCTGTTTTCTCAGAGAAGTGAGTCATCAATAATATTTTTAGGTCCTCAATGGAGTGATGCACTTGATGCTTGTAGAAGAGAACTTTGCGTAATGTTCTTGTGCTACATGGAAATTTTCCAGTGCAAGCCAATTTTCTCGACAATGCAGTACAATACTCTCACAGCCAGCCTTCCAGAGGATTGCTTTATTATGCTTGAGCTGGTTAAGACAGTATAAGTAAGGTTGAGGTAGAAACGGTTGCTGTAACATGAGTTTACAAGTGTTTTGTTAATGGTAGATCCCATCAGAGAAAAGCTGTGTAGTCACACAAGCACATCAGGCACACACAGTGTAAAGCCAACTAAGTAATTTGGTACCTAAACATTAACAGACTATATACTTTCTTGCTTTCTTCAGGCATGCTGATCTGCTTCTAAATGCTCCTCCCGCCCCACCAACCCTGAGCTGCTGGCAGCCTCCCTCTTCCCCTCAGCAAAGATCCATTCCCCCATGTCTCCATTTCTCCCCAATAGCCCTCTGCTGCCACATGCCCTCTGTTATTACAGGTAATAGAACCATTTTATCAATTTCTATCCCCTTTCCCACAGGTCAGGTCACAACTGGAATAGGTCCCAATTACTACACCATCTCTTCCAGAGACCCATTTCCCCATGATGCCCTACCAGAGATCAGGTAATGGGGAAGGGCTGCCTGGAACAGAGACGTGCAGGTAGGGAGAAGGGTGCTCAAGAAAAGTCAGTGGACAATCACTAACACTTCTTGCCTTTTCCACCCAACAAACCTCCTGTGGTCCTACTTCTATAATCCACAGAGAACCACTGGAGGATTTTAAGACGAGACCTGAAGTTGGGTGAGGGGAGGAGGAACTCTGAGCTCATTCACCCTTTTCCTATGGGCTACCTCCGATGTGGTGGTAGCAATTACAGTGGCATATAAACATTCACGCATATCCTCTTGTTCACAACTTTCAGGTGCTCAGGGCTGCAGGAGCAGAGAACGTCGAGAGCTTTTGGAGGTGCACCGGGCCTTTCATGAGCTGTTCGATGGGAGAATTATTTTTTTCCAGTTGACAAGATCCCACTGATGAAGCTTACGCTTACAAAGATAGTAGCTTGTGAATGTAGTCTTTAAGGGTATGTCTACACTACAAAATTATGTCAACCTAAGTTACATCGACAGACAGCCTCTGCAGTAGTTAAATCACTTTTGCATGTCCACACTACCCTCCATGTGTTGGCAGTGCATGTGCTCACCAGGAGAGCTTGCACCGATTTAACTGTCAGTGTGCGGCATTATGGGATGGATTCTGAAACGCAGAAACAGTTGATGTAAGCAACACAGTGTCTATATTGACACTGCATCAATTTAACTACATCGACCCAAGTGCTACGCCTCTCATGGAGGTGGAGTTAATAAGTTGGTGTAGCGGGCGAGTTACGTTGGCAGGAAGCAACATTTTAGCATAGATGCTTACAGAGTTAGGTCAATGTAAGCTGCCTTACCGACTGGGGGCTGGGCATCAGATCTCAGCTAAGGAAATCCAGTAAACTAAGTTTCATTTCTCACCTAAAAAGTGGCAAAGAAGAAACCCAGTAAAGAACTTTCCCAGCTCTGGTGAACACCTTTATCTTTAGGTTATAATTTAGGAACCATTTGTCTGATTCACTTCAGATTTGGTAGAAAAATATCTACCTTGGCCCTCATCCTAACTTTTCTACTTTCAGGCCAATATTACCTTTTTTGGCTAATTTTGGGAGAAGATGTGTGACACTGGCAGACCAGGTGCCAGCTCATGTCAAGGCCCCTAAGCGTCATTGCACACTGACAAATGCATAGCTGGAGATCAGTCTGGCTCACGAAACATCTCTGATAATATCTATTTTAACAATACTAACACAGAGATGAGTGTTAGAATTGTTAAAATAGGTATTAGATTTCTAAAGATGTGTTTAGTGTTTGGACTTTATGAAATGTTTGCGAGTTGCTGCATGCATTAATCTCACTTGTAATATCTGTATCCCACATTATAAGGTAATATTTAAGTGTTTGCTCTAAAACTGTAAGCCCCCCAGGAGAGAAGCATTACTGATTGTGAAATGCTAGTTTACCACAAGAGGTGTCATCTCTGCCCCAGCAAATGAAGACCCATAGATATCTGACCAGCCATTGTGAAACAACAGTGGACAAAAGTCTTCGCTGATCGTTCATCCCACACCCATGAAGAGAAGACTGAACAAACCTTCCTCCCATCATCTTGAGCTCTGGGGGAAAGGAATAAAAATCCCTGTCAAGAAGAAATGGTTATCCCCTATGCTGCTTGGACTTTGGGGAGAGGACAAGATTTCTAAGCATAAGCAAGGGATCCCCAGATGTTTAGCTTCGGTTAACCCTAAAGGGCAAACAGAGCTTGCTCAATACAGCAGCTTCTATTCCTTTTTGAAACCTAAGGGTACGTCTACATTATCCGCCGGATCAGCGGGTAGTGATCGATCTATCGGGGATTGATTTATCGTGTCTATTCTAGACGCGATAAATCGATCCCCGAACGCGCTCCCCATTGTCTCCGGAACTCCACCAGGGCGAGAGGCAGAAGCAGGATCAATGGGGGAGCCGCAGCCGTCGATCCCGCGCCATGAGGATAGGAGGTAAGTCGAAATAAGATATGTTAACTTCAGCTATGCTATTCTCGTAGCTGAAGTTGCATATATTACATCGACCCCCTCCCCACCCCCCAGTGTAGACCAGGCCTAAGACTCATTTGTATGTGCATGTTTACCTGCTTTAACCTTGTAAATAACTCATTTCTTGCCCCTGGTTAATAAATCTTTAGTTAGTTTATTATAGGATTGGCTATAAGTATTGTCTTCAGTGTGAGATCTGAGGTACAAATGATGAGGTAAGTGACTGGTCCTTTGGGACTGAAAGTAATGTGAATACTGTTGTGACTTGTGATATAAAGGAACCATCTATTACAAAGGCAGACTTGCCTGGGTGGCAAGATAGACCAGAGTACCCAAGGGACTGTCTGTGACTCCATGTTAAGGCTGTTGTATTACCTGAGGAGTTCACACTTGATACCTGGTTGGTAAAATCTAAGTATAGAGCTCACAACCAGTTTGGGGTTTGTGCCCTGGTTTGTAACTGTCTGCCATGACATTGGCGCTCCTGGTCATGAGCTACTCCAGACAGCTTGACAGAAGGAAAGGGGGAAAAAAGCCAAAAATCAGCTTATAATGGAAATTCAGTTGCAATTGCCACAGAATGACCAGTGAACAGTAGCAAAATGACAGGAAACAGGGTTTTTTCTAACATATTCACATTCATTTGGTTCTGTTAGTCAAAAAGGGGTCGGGGGGTTGTTGCGTTTTTTCCTTTTCTTTAAGATATTCAACCAGGCATTTAGTCTTCACCTAGACTTCAACATATAATAGCTTTTGACTTTGGAACTGATCTCCCCTATTGGTGAGATATTGACTAACTTGAACTTCAGGGTTAAGAATATAGTCCTTCTGTTCACTCGGGCTTTTGCCCCATGCATATCTAACAGCTCAATTTGAGGGTTAAGTGCCAGATTTTTTAAAAGTATTTAGGTATCTAGTGGGATTTTCAAAACTGCACAGGCACCTAACTCTCATTAATTGCAACATCTATATGCTTTTGAAAATCCCTCTATCTGCATCCTTAGAAGCCTGGCCATAAGTATTTATATTTAGTATCAAATAGTCAACCTGCTTGTGTTCATGTGCCCAGAGAATGTTGTGAAAACATCTTAAAAAAATAAAAATAAAAAAAGCCAAATAATACTTAATTTAGTACTTATAAAGTATAATCTCTGATGTTAAATAAATATTTTGGGACATGATATACTTAACACATATTATTCTGCCAGTTTTAAATATTTTAATTGTTTATTTTGCAGATTTTTCTTTTAATCTCATCTTTGTCTTGGAGACATCTTTTAGCTGATTTTTCAGCAGCCACCTATGTAGAGCTTTAAATCTCTCAAGTTCAAAGTTCAAAACACTTGGATATTTCATCCTCCTCCCTTCACATACATTAAGAGTTTAGCTAAATCTATTTCTGTAATAGGATTCCCATAAGCTTCTGCAAAACGCTGCTCACACAAACTGTTTCATCAGTTGAGATAAGATTGCCATTATATATACTTATCCTGCTTCCCAAGTAGTGGCAGTCAGTGAGATGTGTTCTGGAGGGCAAGTGGAGGCATCTGTCTTGCCATTCTTAAATGGAGTTAACCGGTAGCCCACTGGGTCACTTTATTTTTACTAACACCACAAAAACAAGAAGATTTGCCATGTTCATCGGAAGAGAACAAGGATTACTCCGTGTATCTGACACAGGAGGGAGAGGATTATGGGCAGATTAAATGTAGCAATTTACTAAAGAATAATCATTTTGTATGCAACAGTTATATAATCAAAAATGTCAACAATGAGATTCAGGGTTTCACTGCGCTAGTGCTGCTGTGTAATGCTGAACTTTGAGGGAGGATTCTTATACAGAAGGTAGGCATTTATACACGCTCTCAGTTCCTCTCCACCCCAAAATTACATTTGATAAAACAATTATTTGCTTTTTGAAGTTTGATTTGGTGTATACGTTGTTTCGTAGAAAACTGTGTAAAGTAAACTGAAATGGAGGTCATTAACTGCTCGTATCCAGATCTTTTAAAAAGGCTGCCTTTAAGCCCTCTAAAAGGATACCGCAGATAGAACAGTACTGTACAAAAAGTACTGAATTATTGTTTTTAATTCTCTTCTGAATGCTGCACCTACTATAAGGGAAAGTATTATCACTGGCTTTCTGATTCTGCCCTCCCACCCCCACATCAGATGTACAGTATTTTGGTGCAGAGGTTAACATTAACAACCTGTGGAAATATTAAATAGATATTTATTTACAGATTCTATTGGCTAGATTTACAAAGGGACTTAATGATTGTGACACTGAGCATTCCACGCCTTTTAGGTGACTAGAACATCCCTGGGATTCACAAAGCCTGAATTAGGCACTCATGCTTCCTATACAATGAAGGGGGAGAGACAGGCGCCTAAGAACAAGATTCACAGAAGCCAGCACACTGAGTGGGGAGCCACCTACTACACTAACCAATGGGAGGTGCCGAGGAGAGGAATGTGTCCTAAGCCCTGCTCAGGGAGTTCAGTGCCTAAATCCAGGCTGGAGGGGGAAGCCTCTCTCTGCTTGGGATTCTCAGCTGTGAACCCTCTCCTGGAGTCCAGCACTTATGTTTTTGCAAGAAAGCCAGGGAGGAAGGAGAGAGCTTTCCTCAGAACTTCTAACCCCGTGGTTAGGGCACTCACCTGGGATGACCCCCAGCTCAAATCTCCCCTGTATTTGATGGGGAGAGAGAATTTGAATAAGGATCTGCCACCTCTAAAGTGAGTGCCCCAAACACCAGACTATGGGACGTCCTGATGTGAGCGGTTCCTTCACTCTCCCATGTTGACACTATTCCACTGTGGACAAATAGCTGGGCCCGACAGAGAAAGTACAAGCATGAGAATGACTCAATAGCCTGGTGGTAGGCTACAGAGCAATTACCCAGGATCGAGTCCAACTGCTCCAATTTTCTATTTATCTATCCATCCATCCAAAGCGTAACTTCTTCAACAAGCGCGATTGAGGGAGTTCCCCATTAGACCATCCCAGAGCCCAGTGGCTAGGACGCTCTCCTGAGAGGTGGCAGATTCCTCTTCAAATCCCTTCTCCTCATCAGGCAGATGGGGACTTTGACCTGGGAATCTCCTAGCTCCCAGGTGAGTGCCCTAACCACTGGGCTAAAAGTTATAAGGGAGGCCCTCCCTCCCCACCGCAGCTATTTTGTGTGCATTCAGCATGCTCTGAGCACACCTACCGGATCAGGCCACACAGGTGAGTTAGGTGGAGGAGTGCCTATCTTCCCCCAGTTCATGCATTGCCTTGGGGCTTAGGTCTTCATCTGCCTAGAGGGAGGCAGTAGTGCACATGCCCAGAGGCAGAAACATAGGCACCGAGGGTACTTTTACTGTATAAATTTAGGCACAGATAGTTTAGGCACCTACAGGGTTAGGGGGCAGCTGAGTGGGAATTTTGTGAACACCAGTGGTGCCTGATTCTGGGATTTGTGCGCTGTCACCGGCACAGGTGACTGGCCCTTATGGTTGAGCTACAGCCCTTAATAGTACACTCTAGTTTGGTTAACTCAGTGGTCCCCAACCTTTTTGTGGCCAGTAGCACAGTCATGTTTTCAGAAGAGTTTGGCGGGCGCCAACAATTTTTCAAGGCTTATTTTGTATTTGTACATTAAATAATACAAAAAACATCGTATTTACTATTACATAATATATGAATCCATAAGACAAAAAGATAACTTTACATGTAAAAGGTATTAATTAAATTATTCGGCAATTACTTTCACCTTACCATGTGAATTTGCTCTTTATCTACCTGTAAGAAAAATTAAGGAGTTTTTACAAAATAAATATCATAAACTGTTTTCATCTTATTTATTTTAAAAAAGTAAAACGTTGTTGAACTGCTAGTCCAAATATATTTATTATTCTTACGTTAACATAGAATGAAGCCTGCAGCCCTGGAGTTCTCTGTCCCCGGCAGGCGTGGGGCCGTGGCTTCTCTCCAGCTTAAGCCGCGGCCCCAGGCCTGCCAGGGACCAAGAACACCAGAGCCTGCAGCCCCGGAGTTTGCTGTCCCCAGCAGGGGCGGGGCCGCGGCTTCGCGCCGGAGAGAAGCCGCAGCCTAGCGCCTGCCAGGGACAGAGAACACCGGCGCCCGCAGTCTGAAGTCCTGGAGTTCTCTGTCCCCGGCAGGTGCGGGGCCGCGGCTTCTCTCCCCTGCTGGGCACTAGGCGGGCGCACATAAATGCCCTGGCAGGCGCCATGGTGCCCGCAGGCACTGTGTTGGGGACCACCGGGTTAACTAATTGAGCCTAGAAGGAAGACACATGAGATTTATAAAGAGAGGAGGTCTTGTAGAAGGGGGAGTTTAATTGTAGTAATTAACCCCAGCTGTAGGGAAGGAAACAGGATGGGAAATGAGTAGCATGGGGAGCTCAGATGCAGGTGACAGGATCAGAGGTCAGCAGCTGCTGCTAGGATGAGTGGCAGGTTGACAGAGCAGCAGCTGTGTTCTGGAAGAGGGTCTCTGAGGAATGGCTAGGAATTAGGTCAGAAAAGGGCTCTAGGAAGCCTGGACCACCCTGAAGGGAAGAGGGTTGGGAAGTTGACATCGAGTATGCGGTTTACATTCAACAACTTAGGAAGACCTCATGGGAGAAGACCTGGGAGATCACAGGAAGAGTGGTGCAGAGCCACCTGCGATCAGTAGGGGGTGCTTCAGAGTGGGTCTGTGCCTTTCACATGTGCCTAAAGTGGCAGACACCTATGGCCCTTTGCAAATCTAACCCTGTCTTCTATGTTTACAGTATGTACACAGTGTATATAACTACATAGAGGATTCAGCTCCACTACTAAATGCAATTTACTGCTTAAGTCCTATATCTGTTGTGCGTGTGTATGTAGTATTACATAAGAGCAATAGTTATAGAACTTAAACAACATATGTTGCTTAAGGGGGGATAGTGGAAAAAGTCACTGCTTTAAAAAATGTAATAGATCCTGTAATTAATATTTTTAGAAGAGATCTAAGGTGGGTACTGACAAATGTCCCGCCTTCCTCAAAATTCAAGTTTTTTATTTTGGCCTTACCACTCCCACTGATAGCTGCATATCAAGAGGACCAAATTTGGCTTCCCATCATTTTTCCCATCACAGCAAGGGTGTTCACCATCTAACCATGCAGCAAGCCATCCCCAAGCAAACAACAATACTAGGAAAGATATGAACTAAATATCTACCTCACCTACTTCAGTCTATTAAATATTCACTTGAAAGCCTAGTTAGACTATTTAAAATGCTAACATAATTGAACATAGGCAATCTACAAACCTACCTACACAGGGATTTGCACAGCATTTAATGGTTAAGACCTTATATACTACTCTGTTAGGGACAGGCATTTTTAGGATTAGATGACATCATGGTAAAGACACTTGTGCTAGGTGTACATTAACAGTTATGCTGATAGTAGCACCAGTCTTGTAGCAGCACCACTGCTTTTAAAAAACAGGAAAGAAATTTCCTATTGTAGACACACTTTAAGTGTGTTCTGGACAGTCTATGGCAGAATTTCCTTAAAATGATGTTTTGGTTAGTCCCAGTGGATAGGTCAAAGAACATTATAATTTAGTTTTTAAAAGCAACTAACCTACGACTGTAACTTTATTTTGAGATTGTTTAAAAGAAATTCCACCTCAAAGTGTACCCATCCAAAGTCCTAGACACCCATAACATACTCTTAAAATATCAATATCAGAGTGGTTACAAAATAAATTGTCCCAAGCAGCAGCTCTTCTCTTTTTCCCTTGCCTACCACACTTGAACTAGTCAGCAGAACAAAAGCGAAAGGAATTTCACCCTCAACAGCATGAGTTACACTTTGCAGAATCCCTCGAAGGTCAGTCAATACATTCAGGCTGCTGTGGCATGAAACACCAGGGTAGAGGCACAGTTCCAAAGGAAACTGCATAAAGTGAAAGGGAATGCACTTATACTCCAAATTGCAGGGAGTGTAAACCTCCTGGACTGAGGTCCTGTTTCAGTTTGGATAAGAGTTGTATATTTTTAAGTGCTCCTTGGTCAATTATGATCACTTCATTTCTTTTTCTCAGCTTTTCTGTTTTCCTTGTTATACATATCTTTTACCTTTCCTGGTCTGCCTTTCCCTGTCCCCCTTCCACACCCCTTCATTCCCCGTGTGGTGAGAGGGAACCCAGATACACCTTTCCTAACTCTAGAATTAACAACGGCCCAAGCAATACTGCTATTCAGGCACCCAATAAAGAGATATTTGACCAAGCGCTCCTCATGGCTAATATTATAAATTGCGTTTCCTGGAACATCAACAGGGTGAACCACCCATTAAAAACAAACAGAATTATCACTCATCTAAAAACACTGAAAGCAGGTATCTTCCCACAGGAAACCCATCTCAATGGCTTGGAGACAGAGAAAATTAGGAATGTATAGATGTTTAACAGCCAAAGGCATAGCAATATTGTTTCACAAAAGACTCAGACTACTAATTCTAGATGTAAATAAAGATAAGGAAAGTAGATTTTTGCTGGAGAAGGCAAAGATCTCGGACTCTATATATACCCTAATTAATGTATATGGCGCCAATAAAGATGATCCAAGTTTTTTCTAAATTAATATCCCACTTGAATCAGTCACTCTAGCAGGAGATTTTAATGTGGTGTTGTACCCTTTTTTAGACAAGTCAGGCTGTCCCCAGCATACACAAACACATACTAGAAACATTAAAAAGATTATGTGGAAGAACTGGAGTTAAAAGTTATATGGCACTTGTATAACCCTAAACGAAGGATTTTACATTTCTTCCTCCCCACATTCTACGTAGTCATGAATAGATTTCTTCCTGATTTCTAAGAATCTAGTAGACTCAGACTTGATTATTAAGCACTATCATGATCTCTTATCATGCACCAGCAATACTACAATTTTCCCCTCCCAAAACGAACAGACTTGTAAACAATGGAGACTGCACTCCTCTCTTTTTATAAACATTTTCAGAGCTATCGCGCAGAAGAAATTGTTTTTTTCCTCAAAACAAAATGACACACCAGAGATATCCTGATCCACTCTATGGGATACACTAGAAGCTTTTATCAGGGGCAGGATCATTTCCTACTCAGCAGGCAGGAAGAGTGTTAGCCAAATTAATCTTGTGGAATAAACTTAATTTAAAGCTATGGATTTAGAACGTGCACGCTACCCCCTCCCAAGAAAATTGTAGAAAATTAATCAGCGTTTGGTATGAAGTACATAGACTTACTTCAGCACAAGCTGAATTTGCTCTTTTTAGACTCAAACACACACACTGGAAGTCAGAGGGAGAGAGCAAGGAAAATTCTCACATACAGTTTAAAAATGAGAGGTCAAAGATCCAGAGTAGCATCACTCAAATCAGAAGAAGGGCAGGTTATTACTAATCAAAGAGAGATCAACTGTTGAAATTCTTCCAGGCTCTTTACAATAATGATTCCTCGAAGAAGAGAAGAACAAAATAATTTTGTTAAAACTCTTAACATCCCTCGAATCTCAAAAAAGCAGCAGGCCAGGCTGACCTCTCGGTTGCATTCAGAGGAAATGAGTCTGGGCAAGACCCCCAGCCCTCATGGCCTACCTACAGAATTCTATCAAAAGTTTCAAAAAAATTCTCGCCCCTAAGCTGTTATACATTCACAAAGATGCCTTAAAGGAAAGGTATATTACTCCCTATAATGAGGGAAGCCTTAATTACTGTTCTACTTAAACCAAGGAAGGATGTGCGAAAGTGTTAACAGCTATAGACTCATCTCTTTAATCAATACTGATATAAAAATACTTTCAAAAACAGTGGCTAAGCACTTGAAAAGCAATGAGTGATATGGTTCATCTCAATCAGGTGGGATTTATTTTAAAAAGCCGTGGTTCAGAGAACACACGTCCACTGATTAACGTTATGGCATTCCATCAACACTCTCAAAATTCCCATGCAATCATTTCACTTGATGCAGACAGCCTTTGACAGCGTGAACCAGCAATATGTTTCTTACCAAGGATAAATTTGGGTTGGGAAAGTCCTATTTCATGGATACAGCTATTATATCCCAATCCCAACTCTTGTATCCTAACAAATAGCACAATATCTCAGACAACTCCCCTTCCCCCGCTTTATTCTGTTTTGTGGAACTAGACAGGGATGCCATCTCTCACCCCCTCTCTGTTTAGTCTAGTATTAGAACCACTTGCAGTACTAATCACAGAACACCAAGGTATTCAAGGGATCGAATCAGGAGACAAAAATCTTTCCATATGCAGATGACCTCCTCCTCTTTATTAAAAATCCAGATCAATCTATTCCCAATATCCTTCAAACCATGGATAACTTTGGTAAACTCTCCGGCTACAAAGTTAAGTTGGGATAAGTCAGAAGCAATGAAGACCTTATTGGATTTAGTTGGAAGAGCTCTCCTACAGGGACATTTAGATGGCAACAGACAAACCTCAGATATCTTGGCATCCTGTTCTCTAAGGAAATTAAAAACATAGTCAAGATTAACCTAGCCCGTTAATCATGCAGTTAGCAAACTATTTAAACATATGGTAGGCACTGCCTTTCCCCATTTGGAGAAAAATAAACAGAATAAAGAGGATCCTGGGAAGGGCACTCATTTTGATTGAACTCCCTCCCTCTCTATTCATATTCCTCCCTTTTAATTTTACTAAAATCAACATGTTCAGATCCTCCTTGTGGAGTGCTGGTAACAAACCCAGAATCTCCTTACAAAGATTACAGTTCCCTATCAAGACAGAGGTTTTAGATTTCCCAATTTTAAACTTTACCATCAGGCAATAATTAGCCAAGCAAGACAGCGAGTCATTCTCTCAAGCTGTAGAGCCCTGTATTGGATCCAGCTGGAAGCAGCATTGGTGGCTCCTTTAACCTTTTCCAACGTGCTGCATGCTGATCATTACCTATTCCCTAAAGAACAATTACCAACCATGGTGACAGCCAGAGACACCCTCCTTCTACGTACCAAAGCCTCTATCTGGGGTAATTCAAAACTCTGTATAGCAGACAACCCCATCATCTGGACAGATTCAATTAGGAAAGGGATTTTGAGCATCAGTCAATGTATTGAAAATTATACCTTCCTCCCTTTTACAATATTAAAAAAAAGGTTCAATCTAGAGACTAAGAAGGAGCGGCCATACATCCAACTTAAACATGCCAGCTACCATCTGTTTGGCCCAGATGCCTGTGCTACCCCGATCCACCTGGGAACTGCTTTCATTTCTCCAAATATTACCGATTGCCAAGACCTATGTATATGCAAGTATATGCACACTTGGCCAGCAAATCTGAATTAAACATGGATTCCCTAAAGAAGAAATTCTCTGCTAACCAATGGAAACAAATTTTAGCCAGTTTGCCAATCTGTTCTTTGGACCTCCGTTTAAAGATTAATCCCACAGGAAATCATATGCAGGCTGCACTGGACCCTTCTCCGACTGTTCAAAACGGGTGCCGTTAAGTCAGACAAATGTTGGTGCTATGATTCAGCAGCTGCTAACTTAATCCATATGCTCTGGGAATGCTCCTATACCTGTATGTTTTGGGCAGAACTTAATTGCAGAGTTTATTTTTGCCTATCAAAAAAAATTGTGTTACAAGCTAACCATGTAATTTTAAATGTTAACTGGAAGCTGAATAAACCTGAAAAACTTTGGCTCAGTGGAGCACTAATTACTGCTGAAAGACTAGTATTAGAAAAATGGAAATCCAAAAAATGACCAACTATTGAAGATGGAACACAGACATCGTAAGCTCGGCCATCATGGAATATAATAAAAATACCCAAGAAAAATTATTTCCTGTAAGTATCTGAATTATCCTATTAAATGCAGCCCTCCTCATTTCTACCCACTTCCTTCCCTTTTTGTCTATCTCCCTCCTTTGAATTTTGCTTTTATTTTTTATCTTGTTGGTTTTATATTTAATTAGTTGGAATTTTATAAACAAACTTTTGTTTGTAAATTTTGTAATACAAATAATTGTTTTATATTTTTAAGTATAGCTAAAGTTAGGTAGCAAATAGTTAATATATTATGAGACACTTACATAAATAGTTTAGTTGTGTGTGGGTATATATTTAAAATTTAATAAAGTTATTAAAAATAATAATACAACTAGCATCACAACTCCAGAATTTGCCCATGTTAATTGTTTGTGTTTTCAATATTTTATCTTTTCTTGTTAATTCTTAATGGGAGGGATCTCAGCCTTTCTCTAGAGTGGCTTTAATTAAATTCCTAGTAATCTTGTTCTGTAAGAGATCACCAATTTTGTTTTGTTTTGTTTTTGGCTGCTTTTCCACTGCGCTTAACTTGTATTTTTTTCCTTTGATAGGAATAAAAACTTTGTATACAAAGTGACTTTAAGGATTCTTTTTAAATAAAGAGTAGAAAGTATTAGGGCATATCCACACAAACTAATCATGTTTGTGTTCAAAATTGTAATAGGTTTGAAGCATTCAGAACTAGTTTTTCCCTAAAATACAATGTCCTTAAAGCCATTTGTTGTTCTTATATAAATTCTGTTTATTCTAACACTTTTTATATACCATAGACCAGAAATTCCCATCATTTATCCCATGTTTAAAAAGTTAGATTTTTTTTCAAGTGTTCCACGTGACTTTGGATATTTCTTTCAAGTAAGAGGAAGGACTATTGGAGAGAGCGTGTGGGGGTGGGAAGGGGAGTGGAGACCTTAAATATGATTCAAGCATTGATTTCACCTCTCATCCCCAAGCCAGTCCTATGTGGTAAAACTTGTGTTCCATTCCAAAAGTAGCTCAAAGCTCTTCACTAATGGATTACAGGGATATAGCTTTGCATTTAGTAGCTTTAAGCCACTCTTTTCTTTAAACTGAGGTTTTTATCTTAATTCTTACCCACCTCCCACTCTAAATAGAGAGCAAGACAACTTTCTTATCTGTTTAAAACAGATATCTCAAATGTTGACTGGTATTACGAATAATTTTGAAATGACCAGTAGTAGACAGGCATCTTTCTGGTTACCTCTTTACTACAAAAAGAAATGGCAAGCTTTTGTGTAGGATTCTATTTTCATGTTTCTCCTGCTAATACTGGAGACACTCTTGACCTTTGCAAGATCTTGCTCTGTCAGTTTGAGTTTCCTAACATCTAAATTACCTTTTTCTCCATAAAAAAAGAAAAGAGAAAGTTACTCACCTTGCAGTCACTGAGGTTCTTCGAGATGTGTGTCCCTGTGGGTGCTCCACTCTAGGTGACAGTGCGTCCCGGCACCGTTGATCGGAGATTTTCGGTAGCAGTGCCTGGTTGGGGCGCACGCACCCAGATGGTATCTCCCGTCTAGTTGGAATCTTCCTGAGTGCGTGCGCCCCACACCCTCCTCAGTTCCTTCTCTACCGTGGAGAGTCATCACAGTGCTCCAAAGTAGAGGGGAGGAGGGCGGGGAGTGGAGCACCCACAGGGACACACATCTCGAAGAACCTCGGTTACTGCAAGGTGAGTAACTTTCTCTTCTTCTTCGAGTGCTGTCCCTGTGGGTGCTCCACTCTAGGTGAATGTGTAGCAGTACCCACTATGGCCGGTGGGACTTTGGAGATACGGCAGGGAGTACTGAAGATAGTACTGTATGACCTACTATTGTGTCTGCCGTGGTGTCTTGCGTTAGAGCATAGTGTTTTGCAAACGTGTGTTCAGATGACCATGTAGCCACTTTGCAGATATCAGGAATGGGAATGTTGTGTAAGAAGGCAATGGATGCCGACATGGCTCTAGTGGAATGAGTTCTAATGTCGTCGGGCAGTTGAAGGTTCTTTGCACAGTAACAGGATCTGATGCAGTCAGAGATCCACTTGGATAGATGTTGTTTATATATAGCCGTCCCTTTCGATCTTTCAGTAATGGAAACAAAGAGTCATGGCGACTTATGAAATGGTTTAGTCCTGTCTAAATAAAAGGCGATTGCTCGCCTGAGGTTGAGAGTATGCAGGGTTGCCTCTTGCGGACTCTTGTGAGGTTTGGGATAGAAAGTAGGTAAGTATATAGGTTGGTTGAGGTGGAAGGTCGATACCACGTTAGGAAGAAATTTAGGATGTGGTCTCAAAGTGACTTTGTCTTTGGAGAAGATTGTGTAGGGAGGGTGGGCCATCAGGGCGCTCATTTAACCAACTCTCCCTGCTGATGTTATGGCAACTAAGAAATGCACCTTCATGGATGTATGGAGATGAGAGGTAGCCAAGGCCTCAAATAGAGGTTTCATGAGAGCATGAAGAACGAGGTTAAGATTCCATGCAGCCGCTGTTGCAAATTTCAGGGGTAGATTTTTTTCAGGCCGTTAGAAGAAAGCGTTTTATGGTGTGTGTGTAAGAAATGAAATAACTGTCTATAGGGGTGGGGAGGGTGTGCGCCGTCAGGTGCACTTTTGATGGAGCTGCTGAGCGAAAGTCTTGTTTGTTTTAGTAGGGGGGTAGTATGTTAGGGAGGGGGAGGGTATTATTGGTAAATGATTTACGTGAGCACACCAGGGCTAAACGCTTTCCTTCTTCTGGGGGTAGGTTTCTGGTGGAGTCTCTCCTCTGTCTGTGACATATTGACTTGGACTTTTGCTTCAACAGAGTAGATGGGTTTTTTGGAAAAACCAGGAAGGAAGGTGTGGAGGAGGTGGAGCTTGGGGGAGGGGGACCCGTCCCGCCTCCTGGGTTGTGTGTTCTGGCCTGTTGGGAGGGGGTGGGTGACGGAGAGGACATGCAGGTAGGTAAGGGATACCACATCTGTCTTGGTTTAAGCTGGGGCATAAGGAGGACCTGGGTCTTGTCCGTCCTCGCATATTTCCAAAGAACCCTGTGTAGAGGAGAGGGTGGGGAGGCGTGGGGAGAGGGAGCTGTTCCATGGTATGAGCAATGGATCTGGGATCTAGGAGTCAGTCCCTGGAGCAAGCGGAACACAAACGATTCTTTTTCTTGGTTGGGGAGATCTAGAGAGATTGACGGGTGAGGAGGAGAAGTGAGGAGAGTGGTTGGAGTACTTCCATCGTCGGGTTGTGTGAAGTGTGTGCTGAGTGCCTGCTGCATTAGTGTTGTTTAGTGTTGTGTAGTAGGTAGGGGTCTGTGATCTGTATCGTATTATTCGATGCCAAAATGCACCAGTTCCATAGTTTGTCCTGTCCCTGTATGTGTCTGTCCCTTGTCCTGTTATGTAGTACATGCATGCTGTTGTGTCTTGTTGAAGAAGAGATAAGTTCTTTATGAGAGAAGAGAAGAAAGGAGTGCTCCTCACACTGCTCACACTATGAGAGATGTGTGTGTGCCCATCTCTGATGCGGATACCGGGGCTTGTGCCTGTGTTTCCCGTAGATCACCCCCCCCAATCAGGGAGGAAGCGTGGTGCTGGTGAGCGTTGGGGACTGGGAGGAAACCCCCCCCTAACCCTGTGTTTTCTGGAGTTGTTTTGTTTATCAGCAAAGCTATAACATTGGGAGGAGAGGAGGAGGAATTTAATATTTGCCAGTGAATTGTCTTGGCTTGAAGCCAGCAGCCCTGAGACATCTGTGTGGCCCTGTGCGTGTGGTATGTAAAGTGGTGGCTGGTGGTGGCTGTGAAGCTGTAGGCAGAGTTTTGCCTGTGCCCTGCCCTGGATAAAGAGCCGAGCTGTTGAGCTGCGTGATGCTGCGTGATAGTGATATTGAGTGAGAGCTGAGCTCTGGATTGTGTTGGTGATATGGATTGGAGCTGAGATGATTTGTTTGTTAGGTGTGTTTAGGTGGGTTTTTTTGGGAGGCTGGGGGGCTCAGAAGAGGGGAAAGAGGAGAAGGGGGGCAGGGTAGGGCGGTGGTTCCTCTAGAGGTAATATAATTAATAATATACCAATCTCCTAGAACTGGAAGGGACAGGACCCCAAAGGTCACCAGACCCAGCCCTTGCCTACACCAGCAGGACCACTTTTCTCTCAGAACTCTCCAGTGGCTCTCTCAAAGAATCTGCTCCTCCCCCTAGGTTTAGCAGGCCAATGCTCAAACCACCCCCCCCCCTCTCCCCCCATGAGTATCCCCCCCCCCCATAGGAGTTGCCCCTGATGAGGCAATTGTCCCAGATAGGAAATGGTCTGGGGTGTGAGCTTTGCCAAAATGAGCCACATCCAAGAAAAGGAAGAATTCTAAGAGTCTTGGCTGTGGAGGAAGTGGAAAAAATTGAAAGTGAAAAAAATGATTGATTGATTTCGTGAAATATGGATGAATTGATGATAAAGCTGATTGATATGAGTGAAAAATACCTGTGAGCAGTGGGTGAATCCTGTGTCCCCCAGTGTACCCAGTAGTGTTGTATGTGTAGGTATTATTTCTTCTTGAATCTTTTCTTCCTTTTTGAATGGTCCTCCCTAGATTTAGTCAGTTCTTTTTTCCTCCATAGTAGTCCTTTTTTCAGTCTGAAAGTAACAGGAGTAGAACAGGAGTCCTTAAGCAGTGGCAGTGAAAAGCCCTGAGGAAGGGGGACAGGGAAAGGCAGAACAGAAAAAAAAATACCTCCTACAGAATCTGAGTCCATTGTGCCAGGAAACACAGATAGCACTGGTTATAGGAGAACAAAATCAAATTCCTGTAACTTTAAGGCAGTTTTCTGTAAAGACTGAATAAACTTTTTTCCTGTAACTCACTTGAGAAGTCTAGATAAATGAGTCTTTGACAGATTAGTTTACAAAGGCTTTTACTCTTCTGGGTAACATTTTATCTGTCAGCCTTAGCACTTGTGCTATTATTACCTGAGGCCTACTGCTCGGGTTCTCTGTTTGGTGAACCCTTTCCATCCACCTCCTTTACCCAGCCCCATAACAACATGACCAACTGTCAATACAAACTTGCTGCCTACTTGTATGCCTTTTAGCAGCCCCAATTTCAAACATTGATACATTTAGCTTTATTTTCATAATCTGTCTCTTAGCCAGGACATATCATTTTACAAACATTTTTACATTTATGTTTTGTTGGTAGAATCCTCCAGTACTGAAATTCCCACTTCACCTTCGGGCTGTTTTCTTTATGTTTAGCTCAGCCTCTTTCAACGCCTTTTCAGAGATTGTAGGTAATCCCTAATTATCCAAGTTTCTGATGATCTCAGAAACTTGGACTCTGATATGGGGAATATACTCAAACAGGAGTATATTCCCCATATTCAAAACTGATGGAGAAACAAGTTCCACTTATTTGAAAATCCAATTACCTGATCGTTTCAGATGTCTCATAAGATATTTGAATCATCAGTGTTATCTCTTAGAGTAACCCCCCACCCCCACCCCCATCGACAGTCTTACTAGGTGCTGTATCACATGGCAAGGCAATGATGTGAAGTCAACAGGCCTGAACATTATCTTTTCAGATTGCAGATCTGTTTTCTGGACCCTGAAAATGAAAAATTACATCCAAACCTAACCGTGTCTCCTCCTTCCACTCTGTTTCCTGCTGTAACCATACGAGAGCCCTAGCAGTGGTCTACTGAGCTATTTTCTCCAAATGTACCTTCTCCTGCCATATTTAAAAATACATGAACACAATAACTACTTGATAGAGATAGGTAATAGTAAACAAGTTCACAAATGATCATCACAATGCATTGCAGTAGCACCAAATATATTCATAATGTAATGTTAATATCTCCCCCATGCAAATACAATTTTCCACTGGCTTGGCATAGTTGTATCATCACCATGATTTTTTAAATAAGCACATTACAGAGAAAGTCAATGCGAGCAACAGCTAGGTAACTTTTCATTAGTACTTATGCATTTATGATCTGACAGTGGCTTTGATAAACAGCATGTAATTTAATTAATCCTACGCAATTGCTGGTGCTTAAAATTAAGTATATTATTTGAGATACACATAACTTAAAACAGAAGCTGCAACACTATGCAGAATAAAAACACCAAACAACCTGATATTAATTCTCTCTGAATTAGTCTCCCTCTAAACAACTAGTTTAAAAAAGTTTCATATTTGATAGATATTTAAGATAAACTGAGAACTGCACTAATTATGATACTTACAAAGCCATTCCCATCCTCATCAAGGAATGGATATGTCTGAAGCAATGCATTGACGACAACATTATACTGCTGACTGTTTGGATACCTGTTCAAACAAGATAAAAAGAAAATATAGGAATAGGTGGCATTTTAGACACTTTTTGTCAATTTGAAGTCTGGTGGGGGTTTTTTCAGAGGATATCAAGTTACATTGATACAGTGTTTCCAAAATATTTTACATTAAATCACATATTAAAGAAAGAAGAAATTATCCTAAAAGTAATGCATGGGAAGAGCCTTTAGAGCTTGACCCAAAGTCCATCATTAAAACCAAGAGTGTTTTTTCCACTGACTTCCGTGGGTTTTAAATCAATGACTTAACCATTTAAGTTTACAGATTGCAGAGACTGGTTCATCATCATCTGGGAATTTCATTATACAATCAGTTGCACCCCCCAAAAAAAAGTGAATCCAAAAATTACTATACTTACAGTGATCCTTCCAGGTATTTTGTCATGTCTGCCTGTAAAAATTCAATAATCCTTATTCTCATGCTGTGGTCAGGGCATTTCCTTTCTGCTAATATGCACTGGACATCATAAGGAAACTCTGGCAAAACATACGAGTTTGTCCACTGTACTGTTTCACATTGTGCAAAAACATATTTCATCTTTTTTCTGTAAAAGAAAGGGTTAAAGATATCAAAGATTATCAGATGCTCATGTAGTTCTTTTTATCCCTGTGGGAAACTAAGCAAGGAAAAAAAATAAGCCACATGTTTTTGTAGGAAAGAAAGTTATGGCTGTACTGATTAAAAACCACTGGTGTTTTAGGCTTGATCAGAGATACCTATTATTTTTTGCTTTCTCTTAGTTTCTACTTAAGAATAAAGTTACATGCAAAACACGTAATAAAATCAACCAATTCAGATGTTAAAACAGTTAAATGTTTTATACGCGGTGCCTTAGATCAGGAGCTAGGAGAAAGCAACCAAACTTTTTCGCCAACTGAACATGCACAGAAGAGCTTTTGGCACAAAACAACAAACATGGATGATATTAGTTATTTTAGCAATTAATATTTGGCTCCAATCAGAATGAGTGAATAAGCCACTGTTTTAGAAATCAGTAAAGATACACGAGCCTAGACCCTGAAAAGACTTCCACATGTTTAATTTCAAATATGTAAGAAGTCCCATGAGTTCAGTGGGTCATCTCATATGCATGTCTTTGCAGATTCAGAATCCAAACATATTTACATAAGAACAGCCATACTGGCTCAGACCAATGGCCATCTAGCCCAGTATCCTGTCTTTGGACTGTGGCCAATGACAGATGTTCAAAGGGACTGAATTGTCACGACAATCAAGCGATCCATACCATCATCCAGGCCCCAGTTTCTGGCAATCAAGGGGTCAGGAACACCTGGACTTTATGATTGTGCCCCTGCCCATCCTGGCTAATAGCCAGTGATGGACCTATCCTCCATGAACGTATCTAATTCTTTTTTTAATCCAGTTATATTTTGGCCTTCACAACATCCTCTGGCAATGGGTTCCATAGGTTGATTGTGTGCTGTGTGAAGTACTTCCTTTTGTTTGTTATAAATCTGCTGCCTATTTATTTCATTGGGTAGCCTCTAGGTTCTTGTGTTACATAAAAGGGTAAATAACACTTCGCTATTCACTTTCTCCACACCATTCATGATTTAATAGACCTCTGTCATATGCCCTTAGTCATCTCTTTTCCAAGTTGAATAAACCCAGTCTTTTTAATCTCTCCTCATATGGAAGCTGCTCCATCCCCCTAATCATTGTTGTTGCCCTTCTCTGTACCTTTTCCAATTCTAATTTTTTTTTTGAGATGGGACAACCAGAACTGCACACAGTATTCATGCTGTAGGTTTATCATGCATTTATATAGTGCATTAATAAATATATATATTTACTGTCTTATCATCTGTCCTTTTCCTAACGGTTCCAAACATTGTTAGCTTTTTTGGCTGCTGCTGCTGCTGCTGCACATTGAGCAGATATTCTCAGAGAATTATCCACGATGACTCCAATAGATCTCTTTCTCCAGTGGTAACAGCTAATTTACAACCCATCACTTTATATGCAAAGTTGGGATTATGTTTTCCCAATATGGATTACTTTGCATTTATCAACATTGAATTTCATCGGCCATTTTGCTGCCCAGTCTCCGAGTTTTGTGAGATCCCTTTGTAACTCTTCACAATCTGCTCTGGACTTAACTATCTTGAATAATTTTGTATCAACTAAAAACTTTGCCACCTGACCGTTTGCCCCTTTTTCCAGATCATTTAGAAGTACAGTACTGGTACCAGTACAGACCCCTGTGGGACACCATTATTTACCACTCTTCATTCTGAAAACTGACCATTTATTCCTACCCTTTATTTCCTATCTTTTAACCAGTAATTGATCCACGAGAGGACCTTTCCTCTTATCCCAAGACTACTTACTTTGTTTAAGAGTTTGGTGAGGGACCTCAAAGACTTTCCGAGAGTCCAAGTACACTATACCCATTGGATCACCCTTGTCCACATGTTTGTTGATCCCCTCCAAAGAATTCTAATAGATTGGTGAGGCATGATTTCCCTTTACAAAAGCTCTGATAATTCTTCCCAACCTGGAAAGGGAGTATTAGGAATAATGGAAGGTAACTTAAAAGGATACTGCCTTGGTTAATTCAAAGACATTTTGTGCTAAATTCACAAAAATCTAGCAATTGACTGATTATAATCAGTTAAGGAAGGTGGGAGGGAAATAGAGTAGACTGAGGTTTGGCACATAATACAGAAATTTTCACTTCTAAGGCCACGTCTACACTACAAACTTTGGCTGCCGCAAGTTATGTCAGCATAAACTACAATTAGCATCTCATTCGCGCGCATGCATATTTGGCTCCTTGCACCAGTACCGCACATACTCAACCGGGGTGCGTGTCTCAACTTGCCACCATCCAGCGCGTTGTCTTTTGGGAAGTTTTGACAATGCGTGGTAGGGCAGAAACAAGTCGTTCAGAGATGACTGGGAGCAAGGGTTCTACTTCTCAGGATGCAGCTTTCTCCATCCCATAATGTTATCTACATTCCTAATTTTTGCACCCTTTTCAAAAATCCCATGAAACCACAGGGCCTTCCTCACTGTCCGCGTCTCGGACAGAAGCATGGAGCCTCAGCACTATTGTCATGAACGTTGCAAGCACAGGGCACATGATCCTCCGGTATTTGCAGAGCTGCAAGAAGAACCGCATCGGTAGAGAACATGATGATTTCATGGAGAGCAGATTGCTGAGGAACATAGAGAAAACCAACTGAAGGCTGTTGGTGCAGTTCACAGAGCAGTTGCGGATGGCGGAGCACCACATCGGAGACCAAGAAACAAGTGGGATCACATGGTAATGCAGGATTGCGATGACGAGCAGTGGCTGCAGAACTTTTGTATGCGAAAGGCCACATTCCTGGATCTGTGAGCCAAGCTCGCCCCAGCCCTCCGTCACATGGACAACAGAAAGAGAGCTCCACTGACAGTGGACAAATGAGTGGCGATCGCACTGTGGAAACTTGCAAAGCCAGACTGCTACGGGTCAGTGGGGAATCGTTTTGGAGTTGGAAAATCCACTGTGGAAGCTGTTGTCATGCAGGGTCACTAATCTTCTGCTACACAGAACCGTGACTCTCAGCAATGTGCAGGACATAGCAGATGGATTTGCAGCAATGGGGCTCCCAAACTGCAGTAGAGTGATGGCAAGTGCATCCCTGGAACCAGCCCACTTTGCTACAGAGTACGTCAACAGAAAGGGCTACTTCTCTATGGTTATGCAAGTGTTGGTTAATCAAGGGACGCTTCACTCACATCAGTGTTGGCTGCTCAGGGAAGTGCATGATGCTCACATCTTTAAGAACACAGAACTGTTCAGAAAGCTGAAAGCAGGGACTTTTCTTTGCAAACTGGCGGATTACCATTGGTGATGTTGAAATGACAACGGTGATGCTGGGGGACCCAGTCTACCCCTTGCTCCCCTGACTCATGAAGCTGTACACTGGCCACCTCAACAGCACCAAGGGAAGATTCAACTACCAGCTCAGCAGTTGCAGAATGACAGCTGAATGTGCTTTTGGTGGATTGAAGGGATGTTAGTTTGTTTACTCACAAGACTGGATCTCTGTGAGAAAAACATTCCAAGGGTTATAACTGCCTGCTGTGTCCAGGGCCGGCTTCAGGCCGATTCCCCCGAATCGGGCCTTGCGCCTATGAGGGCCCTGATTCCCCCGAATCGGGTGCCGCACCTAAGAGGGCCTCACGCCTGAAGAAGAGCACCTTAGGCACCTTTTTAATATTTTTACTCACCTGGCGGCGGTCTAGATCTTCGGCGGCACGTCGCCAGCTGGTCCTTCACTTGCTCCGGGTCTTCGGCAGCATTTTGGCGGCGGGTCCTTCAGTGCCACGGAGGACCCGGAGCGAGTGAAGGACTCGATGCCGACGTGCCGCCGAAGACCCGGACCGCCGCCGGGTACTCGAATTGGGCCTCGCACTTACTAAAGCTGGCCCTGGCTGTGTCATGCATAATACTGTGAGGCAAAGGGGGTGGGGGGAGTTTCTGATGGGGTGAAGGGCGGAGGTGGAGCAGCTGTCTGCTGAGTTTGAACAGCCAGACACAAGGGTTTTTAGAAGAGCTCAACAAAGAGCTGTGCGTCTCAGGGAGACCTTGAAAGAGCACTTTAAGAGCAAGCCACAGTAATGTGTGGTGGTGTACTATGCTCTATCCAGCCCTGCAGTTCTGGGGCCTGTTAGGAACTGTCTGTTTAT
Source organism: Mauremys reevesii (assembly GCF_016161935.1). Classification (NCBI taxonomy): domain Eukaryota; kingdom Metazoa; phylum Chordata; order Testudines; family Geoemydidae; genus Mauremys; species Mauremys reevesii. The sequence continues at coordinate 112,748,124 of NC_052625.1, read as the reverse complement.
TGTTGCACATCTACGAATATAACACAGTCAACGCACCTATTAATTTTGTGGTGCTTCCTGTACATTTATAATTATTACGTTTGTCACTGATCCTATGAGTTGTGTCATAGTGTACAACAACAATTAGCAGCAGGTTCTTTCACTACCACTAGGCATTCCGCAGCATATGTTGGGAACCAATAGATCCATTATTTTCCAAAAAATATTTTATTGAGTAACAAAGCCAGTGCAAAAACAAATAATCTGTGCAATTTAAAAGCAAATACATTAAAAAATTAATTAATGAAAAAGAACATTCATGTCCATCTTGGCTACACATACAGGAACTGTGGCTTTCACAGGTCAGTGTATGTGGTTGTCTTTAACGTCCCATGGTGTGAAGTGGTAGGAGTAGGGATGATGTCACATGGAATGTAAAGGGTGTATTGGAAGGTGCTAAAATGAAGTTCTCTGCAGACTGCAAAGGGAGGCGAGCTTGCAACTGTTGAACCTGTAGGTCCACGAGCATCTGCAGCATCTGTGTTTGCTGCTGGAGAAACCCCATTATGTCCTGGTGCAACTCCCTCTCCTTTTCCTGCTGCAACTTTCTCCTGTTTGCTCTTCCTTTCTCCGTGCCCTCTGCCCATGGCCTGATGCAGCACAGGCTTGCAGGATCTCACTGATGTCATCCCAAGTCCTCTTCTTTCTACTCCTTAACTAGCTCCAGGGGTGTGGTGGGGGAACAAAGGCCACAATGGCAGCAGCTACAGACAAAACACAGAGGTGCCATTGTCAATATAGTCACAATGGAAAAGCGAAAGCTAAGATTCAGAACTCCCTTTCCTCACTCCCGTAAAGTTTTAAACAAGATGTACTTATTGACACTTCTGCTTGGAGTGCTTGGGCACGGTGCCACTCATGCACCCGCAATGGTATGGCCCACCAGAGGTAAGGGAAATGAGGAGGGAATTGCTCGGTAGCATGAAACTATGACTACAGGGTAATGGCACTGAATACTGGCCCCATTTTCCACATGTGGTGGTGATGATTTTAGCTGGTATTTCATTCCTGAGAGTAACAAAGGCTCAGAGAGCACAGATGCTGATGGTGTCCTGAATCTGCCCGGCCCATATGTTGCTATCATGTTTACTGCAATGTCCCTGCTGATGTTATCACTGATGGGCATGAGAAAGCATCTTACCACAGAGGAAGAACTAAGGCTGCCATCCCTAGAAACCTTCAGGAGAGGATTCCAGAGTACCTCCATGAAAAATTCATCAAGATCTCTCAGAAGGATTCAAGGGACATCCCTGGGTACATAAACAAACTGTTTCACATGGTTCCGGGCCCCTCCCTCCCCATCCCCCACTCCGCCTAACTCTACAGGGGAATTAAGAGCAGATAACAGCTCTGCCTCTCTTTGTTGTACCTCTGCCTCTTCTAGTATGAGTAAAATAATGCAAAGTTGACCTGCTAAGTTGGGAGCGATATCAGTACATTATGGTAATGGGTAATACATTTCTACACTTACCTGAGATTCCTTTCCCCTGCATTAGGCTCACGGGTGCTCGGCTGCCAAGACTGACTGAACTGCAGTGGAATCTCCAACAGGTCCAGGTTCACGGCATAGTGTGAACCCCCAGTTACATGACCCCCATCCTCCTCCTCTTCTTTGCTGTTCACACCAGGAGTCTGTGACTTACAGGCTCCTCCAAGGTATCCAAAGTGGCGTACAGGGCAGTGGTGGAAGTCTCCGTCAAGGCATGCAGCTCTCCATAAAAGCAGCGGGCATGCAGCTCAGCACCAGACTGACTGTTGGCCTCCAGGGCAGTATGTCTGCTGCAGTTACTTCACTTTCACAGGGAACTGCTGCTGGTCCCTGTCATACCCCTTCTCCTGCATCCCCATGAAACCTGTTCATAGATGTCCACATTTCTACAGCTGGTCTGTGGCTGTGCCTACACAGCCTCTTCTCCCTACAGGCTCAGGAGATCCTGTAAGTCCTATCTGCTTCAGGCTGGGGCATATGCAGCGTGTAACTCTCCTGGTCAGCTGGGAAGCTGCACACAACAAGGGAGAGCTGCTAGGTGTGCTCGCCAAGCTGGACAAGCAGGAAAAGGCATTTCAAAAAATCGCAGGGTTTTAGAGTGGGGTGGGAAGGCAGGCTGGCTGGCTTCCCGTCTCAGTGACTCCTGGCCAATGCAGTTCACAATTGTAACCAAAGCAGTGTTGGGCATTGCAGAACAGCTGCTGGAGGACTGTTCAGGTTAATGTAGGTAACGCAGCGTCAGTTGACCATGGCTCAACACCGCTCGGGGAGATGGTGTAACTGCATTGCCGTAATGGGGCATTTACACTGGTGGCAGACAAATTTAAGCATAGACACATGAACAACTAGGTCAACGCAAGGCAGCGTATGTTGACCTTACCTTGTAATGTAGACCAGGCCTAAGGCCCTCACTACCTTGGGCTGTAAACAGGAATTATAAACCATGTGTAAATAGTTTCAGCTAAAATAGCTTCTAAGGCTACGTCTACACTTAAAATGCTACAGCAGCACAGTTGCAGAGCTGCAGATGTGCTGCTGTAGCAGTTTAGTGTAATCTCTTACTATAGCAACAGGTCACCCCCTCTGATCACTGTAGGTAATCTACCTTCCCAAGAGGAAGTAGCTAGGTAAACGGAAGAATTCTACACCAGAGGCTTGGTTAATTCAACTACGTCACTCAGGAGTGTGAACTTTTCACACCCCTGAGAGAGACGTGGGTATGGCAATGTAACTTTTCAGTGTAGACCAACCCTAACATAGGCCTGATTTACACTAAAAAGGTCAACCCAGCTATGTCGCTAAAGGGTATGAAAAATTCATACCTTGCCCCAGCAGTCTCTAAACAATGTCTGAAAAATCCTCATGCTCCTGGAGCAATAAGGAGGAAATACTTGATTATGTTTAGATGAAGTCACCACAAAAAACTCACAGTTGGGCGATTATGTTAAATAGGTGAAGTAGATCTAAATTAAACAATAGAGTTGGCTGGAGACAGATGCAACTAACAGCTTATCTACTTACAGAAGTGTTCACACACAAAGGGCTTGTCTTCACTACCAGGGTAAGCAGACCTAAGTTACACTACTCCAGCAACATAGCTTAGGTCGACTTAACCCGGTGTCTTCACTGCGCTGCATTGATGGGAGACACTCTCCCACTGACTTACCTTAATCTTCTCGGGGAGCTGGAGTACTGGGGTCGACGGGAGAGCGCTCTGCCGTCAATTTCGCAGGTCTCCACTAGACTCACTGAATTGACACCTGCTGCAGCGCTGATCTCCACATAGTGAAGACCAGCCCAAAGTTGTGCCCGTGTCACATCAAACTTTAGTTAAACCAGTGCAACTTGTGTGTTTTGTCTAGGCCTCACACAAGGAGAAGACTATTACAAATAGAAGTTTAACACCAAGGGCAATATAGTGCCCCCCAAAGTCTCTTTCATATCTGCAAGATCTTGGGATGCCGACCAGGTTAACACATCTGAGAATGGATTTGTAAGTCTCACCTTACTTCAGAAAAAGGCATCCCACTGGTATAATAAAGCCTATTAACTAGTTTGTAATGATGCAGTTTCTGTAGATTCCCATTTTATTTCACGTTCTCTCTGCTATGCTTGAAAGTCATGTGAAACAAATGCTACAACTGTAATTCTCTTTGGCTGCATAGTATTCTCAGGGTGTTCCCACACAGTACATCTCTTGGGAACATAATGCCATAAAGTAAAGTCATTATGGACTGAGCTGTTCTGTCTCCACTAACTGAACAAAAAGGTATGTGTTTGAATTACAGTCCCAATGCCATGGGGAACATTTTGTTTCACTGAAAGAAAAGCTACGGCGTTTGCACCCCTGTGGTGTCACCTTGGTTATCCAAGGATGGTTTTAGGCTGGATCGTATGGTTGAGCACATAATTAACACTGCTGAAAAGCCTCCGACAGCAAAATATATGGTGTACTTCGCACAAAGGCATGTTCCTGAGTTAGCTGAAACTGATCATTTAAAAAAAAAAAAACCTTGGCATCAATGCAGACAGTTCAATCAAGACATCTGTGCAATGTACAGCAGAAGCCAAGAAACAGGATAAAATATTATACACATTGGTAATAATAACCCTTAAAGCCTCTGGGCATCTGACTAAAGAAGAACAGTTTCCAATATCTATTTTGTTTGTTTACATAATTTAAATAGGATTTTGCTGGCTGAAAGCCAACTAGCTGTGCACATAACTAGGCTATGTAACATAGGTTCCTCTCAATGTTGTTTCTGGTCTTCCTTGCTTCATTCCCTCCATGGGTTTGTTACACCCCTTTTCTTAATTTAAATTCCTTAATTTTTCTCAATTTCCCCTGATTTGGGAATGAACCCCAAATACACAGCTCCCTGCAGCTACATAGAGCCCCACTGTGGGCCTCCAATTAGAGCTCGTTGAGCTTGGTCAGACAGAGCTCATTGCAGGAACAGGACCTTTGATTGTAAACTCCTCAGGGCAAGACGTGTCTCTATGTTTGTATAGCATCTAACAAAGCCCCCTCTCCTCCTTCCCAATAGCGATAGAACCTCTGGGCACGGCCACAATACAAACAACATTATTTCTGGTAACATTTATTTTAAAATGAGTCAACTGTCCCAAAGGGTTGGACATCAGAAAACTTCAGCACTGCACGCAACACATTCTCAACATACTAATTAGGATGGAATAATAGTCAGGAAGGTTAGGATGGAGACTCCAGCTTGGTGGTAATGGTTGGGGGGGGCATGTTATGGTTTCAGGTGGGTAGGAGAAAAAGATTCTGGCCCACTTGCTGTTGGATGAGCCTTATCTACATCTTATTTATTTATTGCTATATTTTGCCTGATGTTTTCGCTACTTAACTTCACTGGCCCATTGTAGCTCTTCTTGAATGTAGAAATAGGAAGAGCTGATGTCAGTCACAGCGTGAGACTCAGGGCAAGTCTATGCTAGAGCACTACATCGGTGGGCAGCTGCATCGCTGTAGCACACCTGGTGAAGACGTGCTGTGCTGACAGGAGAGCACTCTCCTGTTGACATAATTACTCCACCTCAGCAAGAAGCAGAAGCTATGTTGGCAGGAGAGCATCTCCCACTGACATAGCACTGGTGTGGACAGCACAAAATTTGCATCACTGGGAGGGCTTTTTCACACCTCTGAGCGATGGATGTTATATCGACTTAGGCTGTAATGTAGATATGCCCTCAGAAAACCTCTCACTTACTGTTGGGAGAGGAAACCATAGCAGAGATACAAATATTAACTTTCAATTAAGTTTTGTGGGACTGTCGTCACATTTTACAACCACCCGCTAAAAAAACAAGTTGTCAAAATACAGGCAAAACTAATTAGATGATGCCCATGCTTTAAAGCCAGTTTCTAACATGGCTGATCCTTGACACAGCCAGCTTTGCTTTGGCAGCAGTCAGGATTGCATTTTGTTTGTTACATTCTCGGGAGATGCTCCTTCTGTGCTTGGAGTTGGTTTAAGTGCAGCAGCAGCAGAAGGCTCGGGAGAGAAGAATTTTTCCTCAGGAGTAAGACTGGCTGAACTGCCAACTAATCAGGCCATTTTATAGAAGAGAGAGAGCGCATATATCTGTGCATGCATGAGAGAGAGAGAGAGAGAGAGAAATCTAGTGTATTGGAATAGAAGTACTTTTACAAATATATTTTGGGTTTCTGTAAGTCTCATTATTTACGGTAATCTCTGTGGAATTACTACCTTACATAGTTAATGTTTCCTCTAGGCCAGAAGTCCCCAATCTGTGGGGCGTGGAGGAATGTTCGGGGGTGGTGCTGCTAGCGCCTGGGCCAGCCCCCATGAGGGGTGGGGAGGGAGCGCCACCCAGTTCTGCTCCTGGCCTCTCGGCTCTGCTCTCGCCCCCTCCCCCAGCTCTGGCCCCAATCTTGGCCTCTTACCCCTGTCCACGTCCCTCCTCCCAGAGCTGTGGCCCTGCTCCTGGCCCTGGGAGGGGAGGCGCAGACAGATGTTAAGTGTGGGGCGCGAGCTAAAAAGTTTGGGGACCACTGCTCTAAGCTGTTTGGAGGATTCCATTTATTTTTGTTAGAAAAAAGGGAGTTAGGTGGTTTAAACTATCTGAATTAGAGCAATAAGGGCCCATATAAACATCAGATTGATAAATCTAATACTATCAGCTCCAAGCATTCAAAAATCATGAGTCAATCCCCCCAAAAATCATGGAGGTATTTTTTGTCTGTTTGTTTGAAATTCCCCTGATTTTTAAGACAACAACTTGGGTGCGGGATGGTATTTGTCTTCTGGTTTTTGACATTTGCAAGAGCTAAAAGCTGTCAGATAAAGTGGGGGGTGATGGGGAGCAGCAGAAATTCTCATATAGACAACTGACTCCAATAAGCTGAGGCTTTAAGAGGGGGGAAAAAAACCACCAAAACCAGGAAGAGTTGGAAATGCTGTAAACAATCTATAATTAGATTACCACATGTATTAGAAATAGTTCTGATGGCCAGTGGTACCAATGGCAAGGAATTAGAAGTCTATTCAGGTAAACTCCGAATGCGTAGAAAGATCTGACAAACAGTCCAGCAGAAAATTTACAGGAACAATGTTTCAGATTAACAGTTTTCCCCTTGTTTTTCCAGCATGCATATAAATGAGTTTCAGATAGTGTTAGTCTCTTTTAGGATAGTCTATCAACATACAGATAATGAGGAATTAAAGAGCAAGACCTATGTTTGACAGTAGAAGACAAACACCTTCAGCCAAAAGCACACTTTCAAAACTATCCTCAATAGGACTAGCTATTAGCTGTTCACTTACCACATAGGAGGTAAAATTGTTGATCTAAAAAATTCCTCACACTTTTAGAGCCATACAATTAGTGTGTCACGCAGGATTTGAAATGTGATGTGGTATCCTGTTAGAGAGCACAAATCTGTCCCACCGCCAAGTATTTCACCCCAAGGCATTTGGACAGAAAGTCCATTATGCAACACGTCACAAAAAAGCTTTTTATTTATATATAAAGATTGAGTCTCATATGAGAATCAATCTTTTATCAGGATGCCGTTCCTGAAGGAAAACAGTTGGAATTTCATGAGACATGGATCCAGTTTGTATATTATTTGGCATGCATGCCTTCAGAAACTGCATGTAGAACATATGCCAATAAAAATGTGGGCTCTTGCACAGCAATCTCAGGTAACAATAACAGCTGCTGTCTCAACAACACCACCATCTCATACTGCCTTGAGCTGTGCAGGAGCTAATACCCGGATAGAAAAGCAGGTATGAAAAAAGTGTTCATGGGAGTATTCTGTGTATCCTATGTGGGTGTTCTCTTAATCAGCGCGGCTACCGCTTTAACAAATTTTTACACAAGAAAACTTTAAGACCCTGGACACTCCACACTTTTTTGCTCTTACCTGATCTCTAAAAAATAATCTAACCATAGTGACCTCTGACCTGATCAGTTGGATGCATAATGCAATTTGATGACTCTTCAATAGAGGAAGAGAAGGGGTAAAATAAATTATGTTTTTGTTACACCACGTTAACTGCTATTTTTGTGTTTAAACTATCAGAGCTAGAGTCTCCCTCAATCTCTCTGTGGTAAAGAAGCATATTTTGAAGGTGGTTGTTAGGGCTTGTCTATATAGAGAAGTTACATCAGGGTAAGGTAGAATGTGAATTTAAAATGCTATATTTTGACCAGTGTAACAAAAGCAGTTTAACTATATTGGCCTAAATTCCTGTTTAGAAAACCCAAAGACTCTATTCTCTCTTTCAGTATATTACTACTACACTAGTTCAAATGAAGCCGTTTCCACGAGTAAAGGGAAAACATATATAAGAGAAAGATCTACAGAATTTAAACACTCTAAATACATAAAAACAGGAAAAAATGAACTAGTCCTGGAAGAAGATGAACGTAAGAAAAACCACTAAGAACCGCCCCCATGAACATTGGCAGAACTATCAGACGAACATTATGTTGAATTGTAATATCAGTAGCCAAAATAGGTTTTTCTTAAACCCCCAATCTATGTTTAAGAATTAAATAACCATCACCTCAGAAGTCAAACCCACAGCAACACCAGCTATAATCTCTCCCTAATGCTGTTTCTACATGTAAAACACTAAAGTGACACACCTGCAGTGCCATTGCAGCATTTCAGCGTAGACACTCAGTACAGTACAGAAAAGGTCCTCACATTACTGTAATTGATCAACCTCCCTGAGAGGCAATAACTGGGTCGGCAGAAGAATTCTTCCATCAACCAAGTGCTGTCTCCCCTTGGAGCTAGGTCAGTATAGCTATGCCTCTCGGGGTATGGATTTTTACACCCCTAACCAAAGGCACCAACTTTCTGATTTCCGGGGGTACTTGACTCCTTCTTCCCCCGGAGGCCCCGCTCTCATGCCGCCTCTTCCCTTCCAGGTAGTTTGGTTGGTTTTTGTTAAGAGAAGTGAAGTTTAATGTACACGTGCCTGAGGAGGTTATGCTGGCTGCATGCCAGTTGCCAAGGTGTCGAACAGGATGTATGAGCACACCTACACAGCAAATGGAAGTGTGATTATAACATGGGTAGGCATACCTATGCTAGCTTTAATTTGGCTAGTGCAAGTAACTATAGAAGTTGTGATGTGGCAGCATGGACTTCAGTACAGGCTGGCTGCCCCAGTACAAACCCATCTGGGACTCTGAGTACATACTTGAGTGCTGAAGCCTGTGCTGAAGCCTGCATTGCTGTGTGTGCACTACTATTGTTACCTGCGCTGGCTAGATTAAAGCTAGCATGGATATGTCTACCCACACTATAATCACACCTTATTTGTTGTGTAGATTTACTGCGTTCTAGGAATTTTTATTAGGGACTAGAAAAGCTGGTTGGATAGTCTGGATGGCTCCTCTGCTTGAAGTGGATAAAAGGACTGAGTATTTGGCTTGAAGGCTCAAGGTTCACACTCAGGGCTGATCTACACTGAAAACCGACATCCAGCCCCAGAGCACCCACAGAAAAAAAATAGTGGGTTCTCAGCACCGATCAGTGGGCCCCGCTGATCAGCTCCTCTCCCTCCCCCCCAACGCCTTCCGCCCACCAACAGGCCCCGCCGATCAGCTCCTCTCCCTCCCCCCAACGCCTTCCGCCCACCAATGGGCCCTGCCAATCAGCTCCTCCCTTTGGCTCTTCATAAGAGACTGACAAATGAGAAACGTAGAAAAAAAAATTCTAACCAGATCACGTCACTTTTGAACCAGGACTCAGGTCTGCCCTTAGATAAGTGTGTTCCAATTCCTGCTTGTTTATCTGACAATTACACCTGTGTATATGAAGACAGATTTGTACTAGGGATGTAAAATGTTAACCGGGTAATTGATAAGCATCAGTCTTACCAGTAATGTATTCAGTTAACGTTTAAATGCCTAACGTGCACATTAAAAATGCGGCAGCAATACCATTTCATAGTGCATGTGGAACTAGGTTCCGCATTGTTAAGAATCCAGACCATTGCTATGGAACTGACATCATAGGGCGGGAACTAGGGGTGTGGGGCGTGTTACAGAACCTCCCGTTTTACGCGGGGCTCCACTGCCACTCTGTACATCGGTTCCCGGCTGCTGGCCCCGTGCCTGGGGCTCCGTTCCCAGCCCCATGCCCGTCCCCAGTTGTGGCCCCAGCCTCGGCCTCCTTACCCCTCTCTGGGTCTGGGCACGGGGCCGGCAGCCAGGAACCTGGGCAGAGGGCCAACAGCCACAGTCGGGACCCCAGGCGGAGGGCCAGCAGCTGAGACCCATGTAAAATGTGGGGGGGTGCTGTAGCACCTCCCACACCCTTAGTTCCCATGCCTATGTTTGAATTCGTTAATGGTTAAATGTTTAACTGATACAATTTTAATAATTTAAATGGTTACTTTTTTAAAATTCTATTTACATCCCTAATTTGTACTTCAATATTTAGGGACAGACCAGTTCACTTTTCTCATGGAGTCTATAGGACTTCCTGGCAAAGTGGAATAAAAGACGGTTACTCACCTTTGTAACTGTTGTTCTTCGAGATGTGTTGCTCATATCGATTCCAATTAGGGTGTGCACATGCCACGTGCACGATCGTCGGAAGATTTTTACCGTAGCAACACTCGGCTGAGGCGCCCCCTGGAGTGGTGCCCTTATGGTGCCCAGCGGCCCCTCAGTTCTTTCTTTCTGCCCGTGACGGTCGTTGGAACTGTGGAGCGCGGCTTAGCTGATCTCCACTTCCCTAGCTTCTAGGTACAGCTGCGTCCACACCCTGCCTTCCTTCCTAAGGTGGTGTCTGCCTTCCACATCAACCAAAACATCTTCCTTCCGGTCTTCTATCTGAAGCCACACGCTTCTCTACGAGAACAACAGCTGCACTCCCTAGACATTCGCAGGGCCCTCGCCTTTTACATCAAATGAACGAAACCTTTTAGGAGGACGACCCAGCTGTTCGTAGCTGTGGCAGACCAGATGAAGGGCTTCCCAGTCTCCGCCCAGCGCATCTCGTCCTGGATCACATCTTGCATCCGTGTGTTCTATGACTTGGCTGACGTGCCAACTATGTACCTTACTGCCCACTCCACCCAGGCTCAAGCTTCGTACTCCACCTTCCTGGCTCATGTACCCATGCAGGAGACATGTAGGGCAGCAACCTGGTCATCGGTGCATACCTTTGCTTCCCACTACGCAATTGTTCAACAGTCAAGGGGTGACGCGGCATTTGGCTCAGAGGTTCTCCACTCTGCAACGTCTCACTCCGACCCCACCGCCTAGGTCAGGCTTGGGAGTCACCTAACTGGAATCAATATGTGCAAGCACTCAAAGAAGAAAAGACGGTTACTCATCTTTGTAACTGTTGTTCTTCGAGATGTGTTGCTCATATCCATTCCAAACCCGCCCTCCTTCCCCTCTGTCAGAGTAGCCGGCAAGAAGGAACTGAGGGGGCGCTGGGTTGACTGGGGTATATATCTGGCGCCTTAAGGGCGCCACTCCAGGGGGCGCCTCAGCCAACCCACTGAGTGTTGCTAGGGTAAAAATCTTCTGACAATAGTGCACGCGGCGTGTGCACACCCTAATTGAAATCGATATGAGCAAGCACTCGAAGAAGAACTTCATAGTCTCATCAGCAAAACAGAAATGTAATGCTGTTTTCAGAACATAAGCAGAATTAGCAAATGCACTATAAACTCACTTCTGCTTTAGCACTCTTCGGTCAATTAATCCACCATCATACTTTTCAGTTGGAGAGATATATCCTGTCTGCTCCGTAGGACTAAAAGGACTGATCACCCGGATGCCCATGGTCCTGGAAGAGAAGGAATTTCATTGGTGAGCTGTACACTTTGCAAAGCTTGTCCAAAAGATATACTCTAAGGGCTTGGCTACACTTACAAATTTGCAGCGCTGCAGCAGGGTGTGAAAACACACCCTCTGCAGCGCTGCAAATTGCGGCGCTTCAAAGCGCCAGTGTAGTCAAAGCCCCAGCGCTGGGAGCCGCACTCCCAGCGCTGTCCGTTATTCCCCACAGGGAGGTGGAGTACGGACAGCGCTGGGAGAGTTTTCTCCCAGCGCTGGCGCTTTGACTACACTTAGTGCCAAAGCCTAAGATTCCAAAATACCTGTTGCAAAAAATAGAAAATACAAAAACGTTAACATGTTGAATAGTCCTTAAGTGACACTGATGTGTCGGAAGCAGGTGATGAATTAAATTAATCATCAGATCCAGCCAACTTAAAAGGGAAACTAAAGTAATATTGCTAAGAGATGTTCTAATCACGACATGTAATTACAGAGAAGCAAATCACTATATTTTTAAAGTTCCATAGATACAGCCGCCTCTTGATTATTTTTTCTGCTATATTTAGTGTCTGATGTCTTCTAACATACAGGAAACAGTTCACCATTACAACACATGATAAAACAAGAGACTTGCAGAGTGTTGTAAGGCAGGCTCTATTAAACTAGGGGTATGTCTTCACTACCAACGTTATAGCGCTGCCACGGCAGTACATTAAGGTGGATGTCTAGTCGTGATACCAATGCTGGAAGAAAGCTCTCCCAGTGCTGTAAAAAACCCCACCCCCATGAGGGGAGTAGCTACCAGCGCTGGTGCACTGTCTACACTGCCACTTGCATCACTCGGGGGGGTGTTTTTTCACACCCCTGAGCGACAAAGTTTCAGCGCTGTAAAGTGGCAGTGTAGACAAGGCCCTAGAGGGCTGTCCGCTTCACGGCTTCTGTAGGTTGAGCTCATTGCACACATCAGGCACTACTTGTATTTCCAGGGACTCCCTGCAACTCCTCCCTGCTGTATCCCCCATTCTCCACCCATTCCTCTCACCCCCATTTTGCACCCATGACATGTGCTCTCTGTGTCCCCCACATTATTTCTTTTTCTTCTTCCTGAGGGAGGAGTAGTCCTTCAGCATGGGAAGGTGTTAATGGCTGCCATCAACCAGTTCTTTGATTTTTGGATAATTAGAGACCTGACTGAAGCAGATAGCTCTACTAAGCAGATGCAAGGGCTTCACAGGTCAATTTCCATTGAAATCAATAGAGTTTGCCCCATTGCAGCCTAGAACGTTCCCCATAATTTTGGAATTGATCGGACACAGTATTTAAGAAAAATGACCTCAAGTTGAGAGTGGGTAGCACCTTCCTTCACTCTGCCAAAAAAATAACAGATTCTGTTCTATCGTAAGTCAGACTGACCTTCTGCTAAAGCAGCTCTCATTGAGACCTCAGACACTGAAACTGAAACATTTGTAAATATCTCATTTCCAGCATTGTTGGAGAAAGTGTTCTTGAGATTTCCTTGAACCTGAATATTAGGGAAGTTTGGACCCATCGCCAGTTGCAACATAGAAGTGTTCGAGCTATTTATAAGCTAGATCTTGAACACTTCTTTGCATGCCATCTCTGCAGCATCTTTTAAGTCTGAAGAACACTGTCTGCAGTGGTGTGCAAAATCACTGTTCCATCTATAGTAGTGGACATACTAATACAACTGGTGCATGGGGACCTGTTGCTGACAAGTGACCTCAAGAACAGGCATGTTTGAGTGCAGATTTCCTTTTCAGTGGGCCTCTTCATTTTCCCTAGTCATTTTTTCAAACCACTCACTTAAGTCAGAGCAACCAGACATCTTCTCAATGTGGCTTCAGGCTCCCACCTCAACTTGGGAGCAGTTGTCTACAGATAATTGATGTATGAAATGTGCATCCATATGTGGCCATGAAGACACCAGGCAAACAGCTCCTCTAGTGCTAGTGCACATGCAGGTACACTCTGACCTCACAATTAGCATTAGGCCTAAGGCATTAAGCCCAGATCCAGATACTGATCCAGACTTCACAGGACGTGTTTCAGATACGGTATTTCTGTTCAAGTTCATCACCTCTACCCTTCATATTTTTATACAGTCACTATTCATTTAGGTGCCTACAGTACTCTATCCAACTAATGCAGTTCTCATTTTATAAGCAGGGGCTAAGCTGACTTTGTACAAAATGCCTGCTCTTAGAAATCATTCTCTCTCACCTGACAACCAAAAGACCGCAAACAACAGAAAGGAAGAAAACTTAAAGAGTGGTGGGCCAAGAAAGCACCCATGAACATTAAGAAAGGCATTCATGTAATGGAATGGAGGCAGAAGAAAGGATGAAGAACATATTGCTTACAGTGTGGCAGATGCTTTGCCATGGAATGCTGCAAAAAGCAAGCCAGGTTGTGCAACCCATATGCAATTAAGGGCTCTGTAATCTGCTCTAGTGTCAGCAAGCAGTGAACAAAATGAATCCTTTTTGTGCATGTGTATATATTATATAATAAATCTGTGCATTTTTGTTTTTCCCCCAAATAATCTGATTCTCTATGTCAAAAGGTGGCTTGCAGGAAAACCATTAACAATGTTAAAAGTAAAAAAAAAAAAAAAAAAAAAAATTACTGTGCTCCAAAATCACAGATAGCACAAATTCTGGTTTCTAGAGCATGAAACAAAGTCAAACACAAGATTCCTAAAAAATGTTGCGCAGCATACATATTTATTACACACACAAAACTATGTTAAAAGAGCATTATTAAGGTTGCAAAGTCAAGCATTCATAAAGTAGGAAATTCCAAAACTAAGACTGCCTGTGGAACCTCTATTCAGCCCCCTTGTGTGTACCCATTTATGAAACAATCATTAATTATATCATCACATACTATTTTTTCCACAGGACTCTGCCTCATTGAGTGCACAGAATGGATGGTCACTTATTGAGCAACTATTCAATATTTTGTTTTCCTCACATTGCTCGAAGTGAGGCTCCAGGCTTTATTTAATGAATACTATTTATACCTTGCGACGAAGACATTATTCTTTTTCTCACGGTCTTTGGTGCTCATCACTCTAGTATGAGTGCTTCACAAACTTAATGAATTTATTTTCAAAACACATCTGTGAGATGAGGGAGAATTATTATGCCCATCTTATTATCCTCTGGGGAACTGAAGCACAGAAAAATTTAAGTCAAAAGTATTCACTAGTTCTGGGTCCCCAATCTGAGATTCCTAGGACCTGATTTTCAGAATACTTAGCATTATGTAGCACGTAATGTATCCAAAGCACAGCTCTCATTGATGTCAGTTTCAGGTGTGAGTGCTCAGCACTTCTGTAGATCAGACCCCTAGGGGCTCAAGTCACATGCCCAGAAAACGAGGCACACACAATCAGGTGGTCAACCTGTGAAAAGCAACAATGAGTCCTGTGGCACCTTAAAGACTAACAGATGTATTGGAGCATGTGACATAAGTCTTATGAAGTGGGTATTCACCCACGAAAGCTTATGCTCCAATACTTCTGTTAGATTTTAAGGTGCCACAGGACTCACTGTTGCTTTTTACAGATCCAGACTAACACGGCTACACCTCTGATACTTGCAACCTGTGAAAAGTTTGGTTTAATGGCCTTGACTAATATCGCACTGGAGCTCTGAGGCAAAGGCAGGGATAGAATCCAATTTTCCAGGGCAGCATTCAACTGCCTTAACTACAAGACCATCCTTTCTCTGCCTCATTCAGTACACACCTTCCAACTTCTGCAACAAACGAAGCAGAAGTTCTACAGACAACATCCTTCGCTACACAGCCCTGCATCATCCTCAGAGCAGGTCCATGCAGTGCATTGAATGAGGCAAGGGTGAGGTGGGGTGGGAGGTTTGGAGGGGATAGTATGTGATCATGCAATTAAAAACAGTATTATAATATATGTGCACAAGGGGGCCAATTAAAAGTACCATGCTCTACCTGGACCACCAATAGATAGAGATTGGACACTTTGCTCGGGGGGTTCACAGATATTTGCTGACACCAGTGGAACAAAGACACTCAGGAATTCTTGAGTTCCATTCCAGGCTCTGGAGGGTAGTGTTTTCTAGTGGGCACAGACTTTTCCAAGCATGCTAAAGAGTGACCTGTTCTGCTCTATCTCCTCCAACGTGTCCCTGTTCCAGTCCTGTCTCATCCCCACTCCTGGCTCATCCACTGAATCCCATTCTCCTCACTTAGGCTTTGTCTACACTAGAGACCTTACAGCAGCACCACTGTTGCTGTGCCGCTGTAAGGTCTCCCATATAGCTGCTCTATGCCGGCAGCAGAGTTCTCCCACCAGCATAATTAAACTACCTCTAAAAACCAGGAAATCCTAGCACCTCCCTGCCCCCTTCCCCCAATTCCCAGTCTGAGCCCCCACCCCATTTTCCCTGTCCTTCCCTACCAGCCTCAAGTCCAAGACTCTGCCACCCCCAGGTCCAAGTCCCAGTCTTCCTGCACCTCTTTGTCCTAATCTATTTTCCCTACCCCCTTCCATAGGTCTGGCTCTTGTCCCCCCTGCATTTGAATTAGACAGCTTCCTCCTCCAGGCTCCCCAGCAGAAGGCTCATTGAAAGCACAGGAGAGACAGGCCTTGTCAACTGTGCTCTCTGTTCAGGTACTCACAGATGAGCCTGGCCCAGCGCACAGCAGCACAGAGCTGCAATTGCAGGGAAATTCCAGTTGAACCCTGGGCTGGAACATGCCCAGTGCAGTCAGAATCTTTGGGAGATTCGACAGGCACAACCTTCTAAAATGTGTCTATTGAGCATTTGTGAACTGAGATTTTTCAAAGACTCATAACCTGACCAAATTTGGGTGGATTTTCCCAGAATGGTAAAAGGCCCATCCCTGACACAAAGGCTGCCCCCTCTGCCAAATGTCAAGTCCCCTCTCCAAACTATGAGTCGAGAGCATTTAGAAGAAAAGGTCTCACAATATTTTTAACAGGGACAAGTCCCCAGAACTTTTTAACCTGGCAAAAAATTTCTCTGTAGCCTCATACTCAGGAACATCTGAATTGTTTTGGAAGACCTGTGGGGGGGAGGGTGTTAAGAAATTAAGTCAGACATCCAGCAGGGAACGTTTCAGCTAAAATGGTTATAGTCTGGCAAAGTTATAAACAACTGATTACAAAGTAAAGTAAGGGCAATCAGCCCCACCTATAACAACTTGTGCAGCAACGTTTACATCATGTCTAAACCCACAAAGTATTAAATTAAACATTTCAGCTAGGGTTCAAATTGTACATAAGTTATATAACTTAACTATATAACATATTAGCTATGGAGCTAATGAATGCCAGCATGAAAACACAGAGGGAAGATTACAGCTGTACTTAAACAGAATAATATTTTGTTTCACGTATAGACAGACTCACCCACTGTTTGCTTCTGGTGACTTTGGAGGAGTCATTTCACAACTGTAAGTAAAAGATTCTAGTCCATTATTCTGTTGCTGGTATTTATTAATCAGATCCATTAGTACTGCTTGGTGCCCAATTTTCTTCACCAGCTGCTGCACCATGCGATCATTAAGAGCCAAAAGAGCTGCTCCACTCACTTCTTCCTCTGAAAATTGAAGAGAAAAATATCCTTACGTATTACTGTGTAGTAAGATTCTGAATATCTAATACAACATGATGTTACAAGGTAGGTGGTTCTCAAAGGCAAACGTGGTTAGTTCTTCTACAGCAACTGTAACACAAGATCATTTGTTTTCACCACTATCCCTTCCAAAAAGCTGGGCAAGAATTTTAACTTATTTTAAAAATGAGTGGTTTGAGGTCTTCCAGTAACAAAATTCTGCGCCTTGGATGCAAAGCAATTGGCAAACTGGATATTTTAATATGTTAAGGCAGGCTTATTTACAATATACTGGTATTTTGTTAATGAGAGAAAACATTTTAGAGATTGCACAGCATGTCTAAGTGCCAGTTTCTCTCAATCCTTTGTAGAGTACATATATAGTCACACATAAAACAAACTTTTACATATCAAAGTCGCATCACTACAAACACAGATATTAAATATATGGCCCTAAACAAATACTAGTAAACCCAATTTTGTTTCTAGAAGGTGTATATGTTTATAGGTTTTCAGTCCCTTTCATAGCAGTTCTTCCAGACTATTCGTAATAAAAACCTCATTTTGATTTATCAGGTCTGAGCCAGTCCTCTCCCTAATAAATTCTGTTAAAATCTGAAGTTACCCAACGGCAATTAAATACAAACAAAATTAAATACTACCCATAAACAAGAAATTAGAAGGTGGAAATTAAAAAACAGACTATACTTTTTTTTTCAAGCAGAGAGACAGGAAAAACACATTTAACCAAAAAGACTTACCACGAAACTTAGGAACTAATTCTCCTAAATTTCTCTGCACCAACCAGTTGCAGACTTCATCAACTGACCAACTTTCCATCTTCAGGTGCTGCAAGAGTAAAATTCCACTGTGGAATGAAAATAAAGGAATGTTTTATTTTTATGCTCCACTCCAGAGTCAGCTTCCCAAGACAACAGAATGCTCAACCTTTCTGAGGCAGTGTTACATGCTCGGAGTAAAAACATGTATTGAGAAATAAAGCTGCTATTTACCTGCTAAAGTAATACCTATTTCAAGCAGCCAATTTTTCCAATTCCTTCTTTCTTCCCCTCCCCTTCTTTTCCTCCCTGGTTTCCCTCTGTTCCTCTAACAAAAAACCTCATTCTTTATTACATAGAATGCTACCTGATCCTGTACCATTAACTCCCAGGTTTCCACACAAAGAAGAGAAAGGTGTGAAATTCACCACCACCATGCTCATCAGGAAATGGCTGACATTTTACAGAAAAAAAAAAAACAGATCAGAGTCTGTCACATATATGTTTCTAGTAAATCGAGCACATTAACCCTCTCTCCACCACCAAGCAGTTAGTCAAGTGAACACTTAAATCTTGTTTCAGAGTAGCAGCCCTGTTAGTCTGTATCCGCAAAAAGAACAGGAGTACTTCTGGCACCTTAGAGACTAAGGTTCTTTTTACTTAAATCTTGATTACAAACAATTAAGGAAAATCGGGCGCGGGGGGGCGGGGCAGACTACTTTTGTTGTTCACCATTCACACATTCTCTCTCAGGCTCAAACTATGGGTATGAAATGCATGTCACATGGATCATAATGATATTAGAGCAAACAGAAGGGCCCATTCTAGGAGGGACTCAGTTCCTTCAACTCCTATTTGATAGGACTGAGGGGACTCGGCACCATCCAGAATCAAGTCCTTGGGCATTCTATTTGCTGTACCCAAGTATATTTTTATAGTCCTTCTCTAAAGAGACTGTCTGCTCTGATCTACTTATTTGAAACCAAGGTAAACCAAACCATGGTAAGTCACTTCTTACCCCAAAACATCACTAGGAGTTTGCATTGTGTTTTTTTTTTTTTTTTTTAAAGAAAGGCCTATGCAACTGAAATGCCTTAAACATTACAATCCCTCCCTCCATAATAGCTGGAAATTAGATTCTTAACTTTATTTGTATTGATTTATTTAATATGCTCTTAATTTGGTTTTAAGATGCCCAAGATGGTCAAAGCAACAAAGAATCCTGTGGCACCTTATAAACTAACAGACGTTTTGCAGCATGAGCTTTCGTGGGTGAATACCCACTTCTTCGGATGCAAGATGGTCAGTAACTTTAAGTGAGTAAATAAGTAATTAAATAAAAAAAATGAACAACTGCACTGGAAAGATATGATGTGCTTGTACAGAGAAATTGCCTTCCCATCTTTATAACTCTTTTACAATTAAAACTCTAGAGAGACACCATTGTCATGAGTGTTTTTTTAATACTCAATTGATGTAATTTGGCTCTGCTGCATGGAAGTCAAGCACCCACTGAATGCCATGCCAAATCTCAAAGAGCTAGAGAATTAGTTGCTAAGTAGTCTGAGAGGCAAAACCATTAGCTGACTCAAGTGGGTGGGCTAACCATTTTCCTTCCAGGGAACATCAGACATACTAGACCCAACATTTTCTTACAATGCAGACATACATAAGGCCCTGATCCTGCAATGAACTCCATGCAGGCATGCCCATTGCAGGATGAGAGCCACAATTTGTCACACTGTAGGAGGGCAAAAACATACCAAACCTGAGAATAGGCATTTACATGTTACATGCTTCAATAATAATTCTCTCCCCCACACACCCCATTAGTTTTTAAATAATTAGAATAATTTAAAGTTCATCCATCTCAGATCAATATGCTCAGAAACTGAAAAGGGTTAAATTAAAAAGGAATGTCTTTCTGAATTACAAGAGTGGATTTAATTTGATATGACAACAGTAGCCATACAACTCCTCCCCCAGGCTAAGCTGCAATAACAGGGTGTGAAAAGTCATTATTTGCTGAGAACTCTGGTGTAAATTAAAAATCACACCTTCCTGTCACACTTCTTGCTTCCTTGTGAAGAGTAGGACCAAAAAAAAAAAGCCTCTAAAAACTTGAAAGATAAAATAGAATGCAGAAGATACTTGCCTTAAGAGCCAAACAATAATAAAAAAGTAAAATACTTACAAATGGGAAACTGCCAATAGCCCATACTATAAGAGCATTTTTAATCAGGTCATACCAAAACAGGCCAAGATGCCAAATACTGTAGTTAACTGCAGCTATAAAAACGGGTCTGTAGCATGTGTGGTTATCCATTTTGCATGCAAATGACAGACTATGCATGGAAATGCAGGTTCTGCACATTATTTTAAATGGCAGCAGTTTACAGGGGTCATGTTTTAAAATTAGACTTATACAAACATTCATTACATACATACACTTCAAAGTATTTAACAACCACCGCTTAGTTTACAGATGCTTTTATACGATAAGGGTAATGCGAGGAGAATAGAGAGCCCACCACTATTCTGGCAGAGTTTTGGAGCCGGCTAGAAACACTGAACATGGATACTGATATGCAGGCTCTTTGCTGCATAATTATTTATTCACCATAGAAATGTAGGCTGGAAGGGACCTCAAGGGATCATCTAGTCCAGCCCTCTACTTGGTCCTGCCTCAGTGCAATCTAGACCATCCCTGATAGTTCTTTGTCCAACCTGTTCTCAAAAACCTCCAGTGATGGCGACTCCACAACCTCCACTGGAAGCCAATTCCAGAGTGTAACTACCCTTATAGTAAGAAATTTTCCTACTATCTAACCTAAATCTCCCGTGCTACAGATTAAGCCCATTACTTCTTGTCCTACCAACAGTGGCCATGGAGAACAACTGATCACAGTCCTCTTTATAACAGCCCTTAACATATTTGAAAACTGTTATCGGGTTCCCCCCTCAATCTTTTTTTCTCAAGACTAAACATGCACATTTTTTTTAACCTTTCCTTATACATCGGGTTTTCTAAACATTTTATCATTTTTGTTGCTCATGTTTATTACAGTAGAGCATAAGGACCAACCACGAATGGGGCCCTATTGTGCTAGGTACTGTACAAACAGCAGTAGAAGATATATTTATATACTATCAGTGCTTCAGAAGCAGAACAAAAAGAGTCAGCAGAAGCAATATTTTTAGCAATGTAGACTATAAAGTACAGACTGAACTCAGCATAGAGCTTCAATTTTCAAGAGCTCCTGCCTGTTTATGATTACTGCAATACAGCGTTAGCACCCGTTCTTCAAACATTTACTACTGGGGAGAGAACCTATTAATCGACATAGACATCAGCAGAATCCCACTGACATCCTCAGGACTTCTCGTGATAGTTAGTGCTTTTAGAATCAGTCCTTTAGAGCACGGGTAGGGAAACTTTTTTCTATCAGGGGCCATTGACCCACAGAAAAAAAATCAATTAGGGGCCACACACAGCCCCGTGGGGGGTGGGGGAGACCAAGGCTCAGGACTTCCCCTAGACTCTGGGGTGGGGCCAGAAATTAGAGCTTTGGGGTGTGAGAGGAGGCTCTGGGCTGGGGGAGGGGGCTGGGGTGTGGGGGTGTGCAGGCTCTGGGAGGGAGTTAGGCTGTGGGAAGGGGTTCCCACCTGGGGCAGGAGGTTGGGGTGTGGAAGGAGGTTTGGGGTGCTGTCTCCGGCCGGGCAGCGCTTACCTCAGGCAGCTCCCGGTGGGCGGCGCAGCAGGGATAAGGCAGGCTCCCTGCCTGCCTTGGCTGCACACTGCTCCTGGAAGCAGCTGGCACATCCGGCCCCTAGACGGAGAGGCCAGGCGGCTCTACACAGTGCGCGCTACCCGCACCCGCAGGCGCTGCCCCCACAGCTCCCATTGGCCACAACTTCTAGCCAATGAGAGCTGCAGATGCAGCTGTGTAAGGAGAATGAATTAGGGCTTGGCTACACTTACAAATTTGCAGCGCTGCAGCAGGGTGTGAAAACACACCCTCTCCAGCGCTGCAAATTGCGGCGCTGCAAAGCGCCAGTGTGGTCAAAGCCCCAGCGCTGTCCGTTATTCCCCACAGGCAGGTGGAGTACGGACAGCGCTGGGAGAGCTTTCTCCCAGCGCTGGCGCAGCTTTCTCCCAGCGCTGGCGCTTTGACTACACTTAGCGCTTCAAAGTGCAACGTGCTTTTAAAATGGGAGGGGTGAGGTGGAGTGTGACAGGGAGCGTGTTGTGTGCATGTGGGGGGAGAGAGAGAGTTTTGGGGGGCTGAGAGCATGTCAGCATGCTGTCTTGTACATTCAGACAGCAGCAGACCCCCCTTTCTCCCCCGCCTCTCTCTCTCTCACACAGCATTCCACAGTAACGGCTTGCATGCCGGCTGTCAGAAACAGAGCTTTGAAAGGGCATTTCGGCATTCCTAAGGAGTTCAAAACAATGACAAGAGTGGCCACTTGATTTAAGGGGATTATGGGATGTTTCCGGAAGCCAATCAGAGCGCAGTAACCCAACACCTTGTTCACGCTGACGCCCAGGAGTTGTAGCCGAAGCGCAGCAAACGTTATTCCTCTCACCGAGGTGGAGTACCAGCAGTGCTGTAGCCGTGGAGACAGAGCGCTCTACGTTCCTTGCCAGTGTGGACGGAGAGTGAGCTAGTGCGCCCGGGGCTCCTTTATTGTGCTGTAACTCGAAAGTGTAGCCAAGAGCTAAGTTATTGATCTCCATTTTACAAAAGAAAACAGTATCATACAGTTTATGGGTACACTGATGCCTAACTGGAATGTATGTTAATGTCAGTTTGGCATTATAATACAATGGTAAGAAATGTGATATGCATGTGTGTGTGCGCGCACGCACGTACAGAACATTTATAGAAAGGTGGAATCTGTCACTGAAAGTGGGAAATGTGATGAGTGAGGGTAAAGCATGATAAAAAAAAGTATACCTTAACTGGATATTCCCTTGTTCCAGTCTAAGACCTTCTGATGAAAGGCAGATAGGAACAATGCCATCTTAAATATGGTTGCATGTTTACACCATGAGGAGCACTTCACTGTGTGGACCAACCTTTTAAAAGCATAGACAGAAACTTTTGTTGACAAAGAGTAGCCACGACAAAAACAAAATCCCAACAACAACTTCTTGCTGACATTCTTCAGACATATGCTAACAGAGCATTCCATTACAAACTCACAGAAACTTGTGAATGCAGAATATCATTGGAATTCTGATTCCCTACTTCAAGGAGAAGCACTCTTTAGAATATGAATACCATATAATCTCAGGAAGAGTCACTGATTCAGAACAGAAGAATTTTACAGGTTAGGAAAGAAAACTGCATCAAGTGGTCTATCCACAGTGAATGTTCTATACATTTTGACATACAGCATCATATAACTTCCTCTGTTGCCACACATAATTCACTTTACGTTTGGTACTAAACACGCATGTCCAGAGCCTCCCGCTGCCCTTTAACTAATGCATACACACACACCCCGAGCCTCTCACTGCCCATTAACAACGTTCTCCAATAATCCAGATAAAGATTAGAAGGAACTCTGAATTTAAATTAGGCAAGTTAAAAAGTCAAGCCATTGACACAGTTCAGCAGCATACCAAAATACATCATGCCATTCAATGCTTATAATTTGAGTAACACAAGAGTCATAAACAACAATAATGGCTGCTTCCATTGTGCCTCTTTTTGATTCACTGTCTAAAAACATTATGTTTAAAAAGGATGTTATAACTGAACACATTTATTTTACTACAGAGTTGGAAATACTTAAGGCTACTGAGACCTAAAATAAATGTGCACAAAAAGGGGTATGTAAGGCTATGTCTACACTATAGACCTTACAACGGCACACCTGTACTGCTGCAGCTGTTCCGCTGTAAGGTCTCCCATGTAGCCTTTCTATGCCGACGAGAGAGCGCTCCCATCGCAATAATTAAACCACCCCCCACGAGCTGCAGTAGCTATGTGGGCGGGAGAGCATCTCCCGTTGACATAGCACTCTCCACACCAACACTTCGGTCGGTGAAACTTATGTCGGTCAGGGGTGCTAGTGTAGACATAACCTAAGACAAAAAAGTTTGGGAACCAGTAT
The DNA here is from genome assembly GCF_016161935.1 of Mauremys reevesii. Lineage (NCBI taxonomy): Eukaryota > Metazoa > Chordata > Testudines > Geoemydidae > Mauremys > Mauremys reevesii. The sequence continues at coordinate 112,724,242 of NC_052625.1, read as the reverse complement.
TCTAGAGAACTGCTTACTGCACTGCCTTCTATCTTCAGTACTTCTGCATCACATACATTTTTGAACAAGTAACCAGAAAAGCAGTGTTAACCTTATGATATAGGGCTTGCCTACACAGTTTTTGTACTAAAATAGCTAAGCGGTGTTTCTAAATTGACCAGTGCTTGAGTCCTTAAAAAAAGTAGTGCAGGAACGCATGTCCAATACTATCATTCATAAGTGATAGCAATGCAAAGTGGGGCAGCTTTTTCTGGGATTGGGAGCCCCAGGAGCCCCATGGCAGCAGGTTCCGCACTGCCCTCATTTTACTCCGTACACCTTGGCACACCTATCAGGGGCTACACTGCACTCCGACAACCTCACAGGCTCCCCACTGGTGCTGGCCAATCCATCAGCAGCACCGGTCTCCAGCCAACTCCCTGGTGCATCTCAGAAATGGGCTGAAGATCCTCCCTCTTCCTCCGTTCCATCCCAGGGCGGAGAGAGTGAGAGGAACGTACCTCCAACACACTGTTAAACTCAGCTCTACCCAGAGCCAACGAGGATAGTATCACAGACCCTCTGCAGCACAGGGATGGATATAAACCATTCAGCCTCCTTATCATAAGTGATAGCATCAGAACTACCGGAACTGTGGTTCAGAATGTTCTGGCATGACTCAAGCCCTGAAATCAATTTGAGCACCTTTTTGTACTACTAAAGCTATGTTTGTGCACTGATTTAACTATGGCAATTTCTAAACCAATAAAGTTAAATCAGTACAAAAATTATATGTAGATTAGCCCTTACAGAACAGTTCTGTAAAAAACTAAGCCTTCCTTATTGTAATGTTTGTTCACACACCAAGAAAGTTGTGCACATACATACAATACAAGCCTTTATTCTAAAGCACCTCTGACATCTAATGAACACTTAACAAAAATATGTTCTTGTCGCCTTTGATGTGGGAAACCACACCTATTTCTTAACAGGTGCATTCAGAGTAGTCTCTTTTGACTTCAAAGTCACATGTGCGAAGGTTTGCTGAACCAGGCCCTAGATGGAAATTCCAAGTGCTCATCACCATCTATGCACTGTGGCAAACACCACCACATTAGGCTGTTTCACATAGGGTATGGCTACACTGGCGAGTTGCAGCGCTGGAAAGCCTCCACCAGCGCTGCAATTAGTAAGTGGCCACACCTGCAGGGCACTTCCAGCGCTGCAACTCCCTGGCTGCAGCGCTGGCCGTACACCTCACTCAGCATGGGGAATAAGGATTCCAGCGCTGGTGCTGCAGCGCTGGTCATCAAGTGTGGCCACACACCAGCGCTGTGATTGGCCTCCAGGGTATAAGGATGTATCCCAGAATGCTTTTATAAATTACTCTTTGTTTTGTTGTGAACTCCGATGGGAGCTCCGTTGAACTGCTTATCTAAAAAAACAAACACTGATCACAGCAAACAGGAGCTATCTGTACCTGGCTGTGAATGATCAAATGAGAGGCAGGGAGTGAATGTTTGCTTGACAGAGAAACAGCGTTGGATGCAGGCTGTTTGCAATTAGGACTAAGGGTTCGCGAACATTTTGTGATTTTTCAATCCAGGAAGCTAACACACAGTGTTGGCTCCAAAAATCCACTCTCTCTATCTTCCCCGCTCCCTGTCACAGTACACCACCCTCCACCCCCCTCTTTTGAAAAGCACATTGTTGCCACTTGAATGCTGGGATAGCTGCCCATAATGCAGCACTTCCAATGGTGCTGTAAATGCTGCAAATGTGGCCACACACCAGCGCTGCTCCTACACAGCTGGATGACCAGCGCTGCAAACCGTAAGTGTAGCCATACCCATACATTTGTTGTGTATTCACTATGGGTAATGAATAAGAGGAAAACATTTTATTCTCAATTCTGAAAGGAAACTTTCCATCCCCACCAACCTGTACGCTGAACCAGACAGAGGCAAGATCAGGAGGAACGATTATATCTACGTTAGTATGAGCGGGAAACTATTTATTCCTGACTGAGAGGACATACAGAGCAGTCTAAGAAGAAAACTTGCTCTTGACTTTGCTCAGAAGTAGAGAAAACATCAACACATTCCTGATTATCAAAAGGAGAATGACTGTTCGAAAGAACAAAAACAGAAAACAAACCCCACAAATGTGGTCTCAGCAAGAAGAGAAAGCCAGATAACCCCTTATAAATCTTAAACAGAGTTAAGGGCC